>NC_064835.1:79833106-80206856 GCF_024166365.1 Elephas maximus indicus | reverse complement strand
CGCGCGGAGCCCGAGCCCCAGCGCAGGGACGGCGACCGCCACCTCCCTGCAGCCGGGGTCCGGGTAGGACCCCCGGCCTGCCTTTGCCAGCGCTCCCAGAGTAGCACAGCCCCTCTTCGCCACCCGCTGGTGACGGGCCTCTCGGGGACCCTGACTGAGATCCTCCCTCCAGGGATGGGAGCGGCGGGTCCCCTCCCGTCTCCCAGCGCCCCCTACCCCACCCTCAGGTCTCCCCAATTGCTCAGCACCCCTCTTCTCTCCTTCCCATGCCTTTGTTATTAAAAGCCCCTTTGTACTCCCTCTCGGGTCGAACCGGGTCGGGGCGCGGATACTCACCGCACGCGGGGGGCCGGGGTCTCCCTGGGCGGGGCCGACCCGGACGGGCCCGGGGCGGCGAGGGCGGCGCGGCGGCGATGCGGTTCCCGGAGGCTGCCGTCTGCGGCGGCGGCTCCTGGACTCGGCTCCGCAGCCGGCTCGTGTGGAGACCAGCGCGGCTTCCCAGCCCTAGAGAAACCCCCACCCTATCATTTTACCATATAAGGAGACAGACGCCTCGGAGCCGCCCGCCGCTCGGGGCTCGCCGCAGCTGGCACCCAGCGCCGCGCGGGGAGAGCGTGGGCGCCGCGCGCCCCTCGGCCTCCGAGCTCTGCTGGGGTCGGGCAGGAGCCGGCCTCCGGCCTGCTCCCCCTCCTCACCACGCCACCGCCCTCGGGGGCTGCAGCCGTTTCATTGATCACGACTCTTTGTTTGCTTTGGGTTTTTCCCTTCTTTCTTTTCCTTCTGGATCTCTCAGCGCATTGGTGATTGTGGGGAGTTTCGCCCCTGGTGTCCGCTTACAAGGGGGGGGGGGGGCGAGTGTCGGGCCAGTTCCGCGGAGCCGCCCGCTGCTGGTCACCTAGGACCCGGGCCAGGTTGGAGTTCCAGGAATCTGCCCACACTCGGGACTCAGCCCCAGTTCCCTGGGAACGCGGAGGCAGGCTGAAGCTTGTGAAAGGTGCAAGGGAAGGCGGAAGGAGATGGAATGAGGCCACTTTGCTGGGTCCTGTGAAGGCAGGAAGCCAGTGGCTGGAGCTAGTTGCCTGGTGGGCTTTTTCCTGCCTCAGACGGTAGACCCCTGTCTAGAAACCAGCAGATGGTCAGAAAGAATTGATAATACCGACTTCTTTGTTCCATTAGGGCCAGGACGAGGTGAAGGTCCAATCTCCAGCGCTCCAGGGGAGTGAGCGAGGTGGAAACGTTGTGTATTCCCTCCAAAGAGGAAATACAAAAGTGAGGTAGTTAGTGGTGGCTCCGTACACTCGAAAGGCCAGGCTTTCTGTGTGAAGCTAACGTTTCTCTAAGGACATATTGCCCTTTTAAACATTGCAGGAGTGAGGAGCGTCTCAGTCCTGTGCCTGGGAAAAGGGGATCACGATAGAAAAGTTTGATCTTGAGTAGGTGGTCAGCCTTCCAGCTGGGAAGTGTGGAAGATTAGCCATGGCCAACAAAGGCCTAGGCAACGCCAGTAGCTCTGCTGCTGCTGATATGAAATATTGTGTGGGCAGGCATATTGTTGTTAACATTCATTTTACTTCAGGATAATACATTCTCCAGCGAAGGAAGGAAAAACTATTGGCTTGTTTTCTCTTGGTTGACACGCAATGCCTGGTGATATTTTAGAGGATCCCCAGGGGAACTTGAGAGTCACAGGAGGTCATCAAATTATCAAATTAGCTACCATACCTACCACCTACTGAGTACTAGCTCTGTGGTGTACCTCGTTTGATCCTCATCCCTTTCGGGTAGGGGTTGTTACTTCAGTTTTATAGTGAGGAAATTTCACCTCACAGAGATTTGCTCAAGGCCATGTGAATGCTAACACTGAGAGCTGAGATTATATACATATTATGTTAATAAATGATATATAATAATCTATTAACGTAATATATAATCTGTATATTATATAAGCTATATATTGGTATATATTTTTATATATTGGTTATATAATATATTCCTGAAAAGGTATATATAAACTTTTCAGAAATATGCCAAAATATTTACCAATGAAATAACATGATGTCTGGGATTTGTTTCAAGATAATTTAAGGGGTGGGATGTTGTCGTTAGGCGCCATTGAGTCAATTCCAACTCATAGCAACCCCATGTGACAGAGTAGAACTGTCCCATGGAGTTTCCAAGGCTGTAATCTTTACAGAAGGAGACTGCCACAATTTCCTTCCATTGCGTGACTGGTGGGTTTGAACCGCAGACCTTTTGGTTAGCAGCCCAGGGCTTAACCACTGCGCCACTTTTCAGAAATAGTGCCAGAATATTTACCAATGAAAAAACATAACGTCTGGGATTTGTTTCAAAATAGTTTGGAGTGAGGGGATAGAGGGGCCAATAAATGAAGTATATATTAGTCACAGATTATTGGTAACTATTAAACCTGGGTGCTGGGCATGTGGAGGTTCATTGTACTAGTCTCCCTTTGTAATGCTTGAAAAATTCCATAATACATTTTTAAAAAATTATAAATGTACATACCATTCGCCCTTAACCCAGCATTTCTCTTTATAGAGAAGTATCTTACAGATACACCTGCAGAGGTGTAAAATGATATAAGCATAGTCATTGTAGAACTGTTTGTAACAGAAAAATATTGGGCCATGTTATATTCGTATCAACAGGAGCCTAGTTAAATATATTATGGTATACTTTAGAATTATCTATATATACAGCTGTTAAAAAGAACAAGGTAACTGTATTTACTGATTTGTCATGATCTCCAGGATATATCAAGGGAGAGACAAGTAGAAAAGGCTATGTAGATAATAACCAACATTTGTGTTAGTGAGCAAAGAAAGGAAAGGAGGAAGACAAAAATACATATTTACATATATATAGTTCCCTCTGGAGGTTACTGGGTTGCTGAGGGTAAGGAGGGAAATTAATTTTTACCATATACACTTTTGTTTCTTTGAATTTTGAGCTATGTAAATGTATTATTCACTCAATGAACAAAAATATTTTTAAAATGAAAGTAGCACATGCTCCCTGAAGAAAAATAGTAAAACAAATTTGTTGAACTGAGATTTCTAAAAAGTCAAAGGAGGTTTGCTAGAAATTTTCTGAAGAAATTATTCTTTTTGATCTTGGACAGAAAGAGGAAGGGATGGGTGCAAACTCTGGGCTTAATGACATACGGGCTTTTCTGAACAATTTTTTATCTTGAAAAGTTCTATTTTGCACACCATTGTATTCCTGGGACCTAACTACAGTCACGGCACATAGTATCTATTTAATACATGTACATATTAAATGAATTATTTGATTTTTGACAAATCTTTCATTTTGTAATTGGTTATTTGGTAATATAGCAGGTAGAACATTGCATAAAATATAACACTATGGAGCCTTCATGGAGCAACGCTTAAGCTCTTGGCTGCTACCTTAAAGGTTGGCAGTTTGAACCCACCCCGCAACTCTGTGGGAGAAAGACCTGGAGACCTGGTCCTGTGAAGATTACAGCCTAGAAAATCGTATGGGGCAGTTTTACTCTGTTACATGGGGTCACTATGAGTCCGAATCTACTTGATGGCACCTAATAACAACAACAACGTGGCAGTATAGTTTGGTCCCTGGAGTCAAGCCTTGGTTTGAATCTCAGTCGTACTACCAACTAGCTCAGTGAACTTTGGCAACCACAAAATCTCTCTAACTCTGTTTCCTCATGTGTAAAACGGGCTAAAAATATATACTTTGTAAACTTGTGAAGATTCTTTGAGATGATGCATATGAACCGCTTTTGGTACACAGAAAGCCCTCAGTGAATATTAGCTTTTACTTAAAGTGCAAAAAATAGAGGGGACATGAATCTAGAATAAGAAGAAAATGAACTTAATTCTCCTAAGAAGGAAGAATAAGCTTGGTTCAGGTCTAAAAATAAAATATTGTCTTCTTGAGAGAAAAACTCACTGCCATAGATAAAAGACTAGTATGTGGAAGGAAAATTTAAGGAATACTTAATAACAGTGTTTGGGCTGGGGAAGGGATCAAGTGGTGCCTGTGATAGGTTATCCAAATTCTTTTATTTCAATTCTCCTGTAATTCCTTCGCCAGCCAACACTGCCCATAATTTCTCCATTCCTCTCTTGTGGTTGGGTTTTAAGGGAGAGGCAACTAAGAAGAAAGGAAAGAAAAGAGAAAAGGCTTTATAGTCTAACTCAGTGATTCTCAAAGTGTGGTACTGGACTAGCAGCATCAGGATCCCATGGAAACTTGTGTCGTGGTCATCTAGTGCTGCTATAACAGAAATACCACAAGTGGATGGCTTTAACAAGCAGAAATTTATTCTCTCACAATTTAGGAGGCTAAAAGTCTGAATTCAGGGGGCCAGCTCTAGGAGAAAGCTTCCTCTCTCTGTCCGCTGTGGAGGAAGGTCCTTGTCTCCTTTCAACATCTGTGGGTCTGGTGTTCCTCAAAGAGCACCATGTGTCTTGGCATCAATCTTCCCCTGGGTCTAGAAGGTTCTCAGTGACAGGACCATGAGTAAAAAGGATGCACTCTGCTCCCAGCTCTTCTTTCTTGGTGGTAGTCAGGTTCCTCTCTCTGCTCGTTTCTCTCTCCTCTTATCTCTTGGAAGATAAAAGGTGATGCAGGCCACAGCCCGGGGAAACTCCCCTTACAGATCAGGGGTGTGACCTGAGTAAGGGTGTTTCATCCCACCCTAATCCTGCTCATCTCTTGTAGGGCAGAGAAGGGAGGTAAGTAACTCAAGACACATCCTACCCTAATCCTCGTTAACATGACCTAATTCTGCCTCATTAACATAACGGACAGCTCACTCCCAAATGGGACCATAACTACAGGCACTGAGGCTATATAACATTGAGGATTTATAACATGTCACAAAATGGAGGATAATCAGATCACAAAATGGAGGACAACCACACAATACCAGGCATCATGGCCTAGCCAAGTTGACACACATTTTGGGGGGACACAATTCAATCCATGACAACTTGTTAGACACGCAAATTCTCACTCTGGTTTAACAAGCCCTCCAGGTGATTCTGATAATGATATTGCACTGAGGTAAAACACCCCACAGGGATTCCACCTCCGGACTCTATAATTTCCCAGAAACCTGCAATGAAAGGCTCACTGGGATGTCAGTTTCTGTGTGGAGGGAGGACAGTGAGAGCTGAGAGAGACTAAACACAGACTCGGGAACCCTAAAATCCAACTGTAATTATTCTGCTGGTTACTTCATGTGAGGAAGCACAAGGTAGAAAAATTTCCAAGAAAGAAAGTTCCAGTGTGTGTCACAGTGATACACATGCTGAAACGTAACTCTCTCCATGATGCCCTGAAAGGAAAGGTGGAGCTTCTACAAGTATGCACAGGCCTGCAGACAGTGTGGTGTGGTTGTCTGGCTGAAGGAGGCCTGTGGGCCAGGCCCACCTGTGCTGGTCACTGAGCAGATGCTAGCAGGGGTGGTTAGGTGCCCTTTCCCTGACCGTGGCCACCCTAAGGGGACTAAAATGACCTCACCATCACCGTGAAGAAAGGGAACAAGAGCAAAAATGATCAGGGATCAGACCTTCCCACATCAATGACCTGAAATGATCATTTCAACGAAGATTTTCTAGAGAACCTTTATTGCATTTAAGAAACAGGATTTCTCAGGCAGCTCCTCTCACTTAAACCTTGAGCAGGAAGCTGGCGGATTTACTTGCTGTTGAATCAGAGGTAATCATGCTTAATTGCCTTAGATGGTTGGAGGGTGAGTAAGAGCTGAAGATCATAAAAGATGGAGGGAAAGAGGTAGGAGTGATTGTAAATATACAGGCAAGTTCTTCTCCTGCCCCGCTGCTGGGAGAGGGTCAGGAGGCCGACTTCTGCCTGTCCCAACAGACAGAGCACCAGGCCCCGGTGGGGTGGGTGGTTCAGAAAGTCTTGATCAAAGGTGACCCTGCGGGCAGGGTGCTTCTCTGCCTGTTTCTGTGTGCCTGGTACAAAATCTGACCTGAGACCCGAGGAAGTGCCTTCCCTCCAGGCAAACTGCAGGAACTTTTTTGAGTTACACTTGTGTTCTTTATAGGACCCAAACCTTGTCCCTTTACCTGTTTAACTTTCTGGAAAGGCTCCAGAACCAACCCCCTGCCACCAAGTCAACTGTGACTCACGGCAACCCCATGTGTTGCGGAGTAGAGCTGTGCACGATAAGGTTTTCTTAGCTGTCGTCTTTACGGAAGTCAATCGCCAGGTCTTCCTTCCACAGTGCTGCCGGCTGGCTTTAAACCACCAACTTTTGGGTTAGTAGTCCAAAAGCTTGTTTTTTTGTTTGCAGTCAAGTTAATTCCAACTCACGGTGACCCTATAGGACAGAGTAGAACTGCCCCACAGGTTTTCATAGGCTGTAATCTTTCCGGGAACAGATTGCCAGGTCTTTCCTCACATGGAGTGGCTGATGGGTGCGAACCACCAACCCTTCAGTTCGTTGCCGAGCACTTAACCGTTGTGCCACTAGGACTCCTTCCAAAAGCTTACTCATTGACATTCAGTTGATTCTGACCCCTGGTGGCGCAGTGGTTAAGTGCTTGGCTGCTCACTGCAAGGTCAGCAGTTCAACTCACCAGTGGCTCCGTGGAGAAAGATGCAGCAGTCTGCTCACGTCAAGATTTATAGCCTTGGAAACGCTACAAGCCAGTTCTACTCTATCCTGTAGCGTCACTATGAGTTGGAATTGGCTTGATGGCAATGGGTCCAAAAGCTGAGCCTTCCAAAAAGGCAAACTAAACTCTTTTCCTTCCCTTCCCCCTTCTGACATACACTGGTTAGGAGAGGCAATGCCCAGCTCTTTTTTAAGATGCAAACTTTCCATATTCCATTTCTTCTCTCTCTCTCTCTTTTCAAAAACTTGTTTAATGGATGCAAATGTTTAAAGCCTGAAAACATGTTTGGCTTTGAGCCAAACCCACAAATAACTCCGTGATTCTGAGATGCTGTTTGTAATGTGGACTCTGAAAATGTTGGCTTTTTGCTTTATTTGAGATCTTTTTGTCTCCAATTTCAGTCCTTTTTTCAGTAATCTATTCAACTTCTCCAACTTGACAACAGTTTTACTCTCTTTTTTCCCTCTGTCAGCTGTTCCAAAATCCCTTTAATAGAAGAGTGAACGGCTGGGGTCTGTGCAAACCTGGCAAAATCTTGCTTTGAATGAACCCTGTTTGCTTCCCTAAAATAAATAATAATAATAATATGCCCCCCCAAAAACACCACTTTTCCTATTGGCCTCTGACAGTGTCTCCCACCTCCCCTGAAACTGGAGAGTCTCATGGCTCACTTGTTCCTCAGAATGTTTAGTTTAAGCCACACTGAAATCTCAGTTATTCCTTGTGAATTAAGTTTACCGGTCAACACTACAACTGTAAAATCCAGGCTCTCTCTCCCCTGCCTCCAAAGTCCTTCTGTACTATTTCCACTTCGATCGAGGTTATTAACAGAAAATCCAAATGATCTAGTTGAGAAAAGCAATGGCAGGCCAGGCCATAGGAAGGAGAGGGCTGGGTTCCTGGCCGGCTCTCTCCTATCAAGCTGTGTGTGCATGGCCACACTGCAGGGGCGAATTATCCAATAGGCAAGATGAGCACAGTGCTTACCAGATCAATGCGGTGAAACCATGGGAAACTGTTCACTACAGATTAGTAAGTAAGAGCAAGTAATTCGGTCCTTACCTTGCTTACTTGGTCATTTGCCCTTGTCAGGGATTGTAAATTTGAAAAGAGACTTCGATTCTGTAGGAAGGTGCTGTGGGGTTGGGAGAGAGACAGATGCCACCTATACCTAGAAGCAGAATCTTTGAAGTGATGAAAGAATGTGAAATTGTTCACAACGGATGATCTGGTAAGCAAGGTAAGCATTGTGCTTACCTTGCCTGCTAGATAATCTGCCCCTGAGCCACGGTTAACACCCTTAACAGTTTTGTGTATTCTTTTCCTTTTCCTCCCTCATGAAACAAAACGTAGGACCTTTCTTCTTACCTTAAAGAGCTATTTCAAATTATCTAGTTTTTCTCCAGATTGTTTTTATGACTAATCAACAATTAAAAATATTCTAAAATGTCTCATATGGATGATTTGTACCATGGTATGAATTTGTGCATGTTCTTCTAGAAAATAGATTTGGGAATATCTTTCACGTGTGTCATGGGTTGAATTGTGTCCCCCCCAAAATATGTTTCAATTTAGTTAGGCCATGATTCCCAGTATTGTGTGGTTGTCCTCCTTTTTGTGATTGTAATTTTATGTAGAGAGGATTAGATAGGATTGTAACACCACCCTTACTCAGGTCACCTCCCTGTTCCAGTGTAAAGTGAGTTTCTCTGGGGTGTGGCCTGCACCACCTTTTATCTCTCAAGAGATAAAAGGAAAGGGAAGCAAGCAGAGAGTTTGGGGCCTCATACCCCCAAGAAAGCAGCACCAGAAGCAGAGTGCATCCTTTGGACATGGGGTCCCTGTGCCTGAGAAGCTCCTCAACCAGAGGAAGATTGAGGACAAGGACCTTTCTCCAGAGCCAACAGAGAGAGAAAGCCTTCCCCTGGAACCGATGCCCTGAATTTGGACGTGTAACCTACTAGACTGTGAGAAAATAAATTTCTCTTTGTAAAGCCATCCACTTGTGGTATTTCTGTTATGGCAGCACTAGATGACTAAGGCAACGTGTTTCAGAAGGTGCTTTAAAATTGGACCCAATAGTCATGACAGAGCTTTCTGGAAGAGCCAAGCGTCTTTCTGCACCATTCCAAAAGTAGCTGACCGTTGCGGTAATAGGAAAAGCTTTTCTAAAATGTCCGACCTTCAGCACAGCCTGTCAGTACCATTTGCCAAAAAAAAAAAAAAAACTTCAAAAATTCTGAGCCATCCCTAACTGCACAAATATTTTTGGAACCCTCCACGCAGTTAGAGATGCTGAGCAATTACTCTACAGGAGTCCGAGATTAGTAATCCACCTCCCCGCAGGGAAGGAGGGGGCTCCAGGAGCAAATTACTGTCAGATATCTGAAATATCCATTTAGCTTTCCTTAAATTCATTCAACTGTCCTTAAATTTATATATATATATGAAAAAATTAAAAATCCATTGCCATCTAGTTTATTTCGACTCATAGTGACACTATAGGACAGAGTAGAACTGCCTCCGTAGGGTTTCCAAGGAGTAGCTGGCAGATTTGAACTACCGACTTTTTGGTTAGCAGCTGTAGCTCTTAACCACTGTGCCACCAGGGCTCCATATGTGAAAAAGTTTCCTTGAATTTAAGGACAGTTAAATGAATGTATGTGTATGTATATACATATGTACATATATATATACATAGTCATATAGATATTGATCTATATGCATATATTTATCTACATATATGTATATTTTGCCTTCCCTTCAACAATTTGAAATATTTCCATTTCACAAATGGTCTTGAACTTAATTTAGTTCCCTGACTTTGCATTATGTATGCTTCTGTTATGCTCTCAAACCACATAGGTATAAATCAATGATAATGTGAATTTAGATGACCTAAGAAATAGAAATATGTTGTAAACAACCTTTCTACATTGGCTCTGCACCTGCATGCCATGATAAAAGAAAACGTAACATAGCTAAATCTCCGTGAATTGACTTTGAGACATAACTAAGTCAAAATCCCCCAATCTCTGACCTTGAAGAGAAGATGCAACATACCAGTCTTTGTTTAATACATTACATCACCTGGCCCTTAGCACAAAAGTCCAGATAAGAAAATCATATATAAACCCTGGATTTCTTTTCACTCAATGAGAGAAGGTGGAAGCAGAACATCTCTCTCTAGTCTCTGACACTCTCCAAAGATAGAGACTGTGCCATTGATGAAGGTTGAGATTCTGTCTGCTGCTGCAGAACTTAGACCCCAGTTATGAGGGACCTCCACCAAGCACAAGCTGTGGACAAGTCTTCCTCCTGAGATCACTTGGTAAAGGTAAACACCGGAAGTCTAAAAATTTGCACTCTAACCATTGGACAATCTCATATTGTCCTAATTCTCTAGTCCCAATTGAATGTCTTGTGGTCTTACATATGTGCCTTGCCATGACTACCTTGCCATAAACTAAATGAGTTTATGCATGATAAGCTTGAGCATTTCTTTACTTATTTTAAAATAAAACCCACAGGACACCTTGTTAACATTGTATGGACCCAGTTCTCTCCCTTCACGCTCTTTGTGTGGAGTGTCTATTTCCCTGTCTCACCATTTGCCCCTTCAGTTTCCAGCAGATGAAGAAAATACTTGAGAAATTTTCTTATTTATTTATTTTTTTAAATTATATTGTTTATAAGGAAACCCTGGTGGTGTAGCAGTTAAGAGTTCGGCTGCTAACCAAAAGGTCGGCAGTTCAAATCCACCAGGCACTCCTTGGAAAGTCTATGCGGCAGTTCTACTCTGTCCCATAGGGTCGGTATGAGTCAGAATTGACTCGATGGCAATGGGTTTGTTTTTTCTGGGATTTATTGTTTAGAAAGTGATCAGGTTCTGAAAAGCAGGGACTGCAATCCAAAGCATAGAAGGTCTTTGTCCTCCCACTTCCTGATTGCAACAGAGTGGAGGCTCCTTTCTGTTCACTCTCTCTGCTCCTCACGTGTCCTACCTGCAGCCGGTGAGGGAAGATCCTTTCCATCGTGGAACTCTTTGAATGTCTTTCCTCACTCTGTTCTGCCTGGAAAACTCCTGTTTATCCTGAAAACCCAAATAAGTTATCTCCACTAGGAAGCCTGTATGGGGTACCCTGTTAAAAGTCTTGTTTTTGATCATTCCACACAGTCTCTTATTTATAACAGCAAAAGAAAGGATGTGAGTCCCTTATGGGCAAGGATTGAGACATTCGTTTCCGTGTTCTCAGCACTTCTTGACTTGATCAATATTTACTGAATATTTACTTTAAAATATTACTAAATTCAATTCAGTTTTCCTGAAAATGCTCAAACCAAGATAGGGTGGCCCTACAAGGGCTCGGGCCAAACAGATCAGGCCCATTGCCCTTTTGGGTGGTTCAACAATCCAGGCTTTACACTGGGATCCAACTTGCAAACAATTTGAATTAAAGCAAAAGTCCAAGGGCCTATTCTTTAGATGATAGCAGTCTGTCATGTGACTTTGGAATTGCTCTCCCTGCATGAAAGAGTTAGAAGACGTTAGCATCCACAGGTAATGTAACCTATTGCTGGCGAGTCGATTCTGACTCATAGTAACCCTGCAGGACAGAATAGAGCTGCCCTGTAGGGTTTCCAAAGCTGTAATCTTTACGGGAGCAGACTGCCACATCTTTCTCCCATGGAACAGCTAGTGGGTTCAAATCAACAACCTGTCCATTAGCAGCTAAGTGCTTAACCACTGTGTCACCAGGGCTCCTTCAATATGCTCCAGGTAGAATTTAAAGACACAAATTCACTGCATTCAGTTCTTAAAAGTGAAGACCATGGCTTCACTTTTTAAGACTTAGACGTTAAGGAAGTTCAACAGTTCAACCTCAACTATTCAACAGTTAAGGTTGAAGGACCGTGTGTACTCCTATCTGGGCCCATCCCTGCAGCCTGCCTATGAAAAGCACACTCCAAAGGTGGAAGGAAACCCTTACAAAGCCATAAATCTAAACCAAACCCATTGCTGTCAAGTCAATTCCGACTTATAACAACCCTATAGGACAGGGTAGAACTGCCCCATAGGGCTTCAGGAGCAGCAGGTGAATTCAAACTGCTGACTTTTTGGTTAACAGCATAGCTCTTAACCACTACACCACCAGAGCTCGCTGTAAACAACTGCAGTTAGACCTGCTTCCACAAATGAAACACGACATACGCATTGCAGATTATCAAGGAAAGAGAAGCTTTATAGGGTTTCTCTGGGTGACAATTTTTTTTAAAAGCTTTTGATTAAAAAGAAAAAAATCAATATGCTCCAAGCTAAAAACAAAACCGTTTGCTGTCTGTTGGGTCGATTCTGACTCAGCAATTCCAGGACGGAGTAGGACTGCCCCCATAGGGTTTCCAACACCGTAATCTTTACAAAGCAGACTGCCACATCTTTCTCCTTAAGGTGGAATCACTTGGAAGGAAGAATGGATATATTTCTTTAATCTACTCATATTGTCTATTCATATTACTCCCAAAGGTAGACCAGACCTTGCACCTTCCTTTACTGTCACCATCCCACCTGCAGCAAACAACTGTGGTGATTTCTAAGTCAAGTAATCCTGATTTTGACTTAAACACCAGCAGGCTACCTTAGAACACTTTCCAACCAAAATTCGAACCGGCAGCTTCTGCATTTGCAGAAGTACAACTTTCGCTTACAAGTAATTGTACCTTTACACAGCCTGTTGGGTCTGCAGTGAGGATTAGATTACTTTGGACCGGTCTCTCTTTGTTATTTGCAAATGGCTTGCATAAGCAGAGAGAAAACCAGGTCTCCTTGCTTGAGCAAAACTAATTGTGATCCAGCTGGTAGTCAATGAAAGTAAACCTTGTGTCCCTGATGCTGGAATATGCAGTTCTGAGGAACGATCCTTCATTATCACCATTACTACCATAGGAGGCGGTGGTGGTTCAGATAGAATTCTCACCTTCCATGCAGGAGACCCAAGTTCAATTCCTGACCACTGTACCTCAGGCACAGATACCGCCCCTCCAACGCTGGAGGCATATTGCTATGATGTTGAACAGGTTTCAGTGAAGCTTCTACACAAAGATGAACTAGGAAGAAAGACCTGGCAACCTACTTCCAAAAATCAGCCAGTGAAAACCCTGTGGATCACAATAGTCCGAACCCTTTGTGCGTGAGTTCTTTATGAGTGGGGGCCCACTGCAGTAGCTAACAACAATAATTCCCACCATTGTTTTCATCTTTTTTTTTTTTGGTAGCTAATGCAGTGGTATTTTGGGGATGGGAAGATGAGACTGGAGTGGGTTTTGACTCCGAATCTTGGAAGATTAATTTCTTCCCCTTTCTGTCTGAAACCCTAAGGGGAGAGGCAGTTTTCAGGAGCTCCACATCCAACACGGTGCCAGAAGAGTAGCAGAGCAAAGATAGAGGAGGCGACGAGGCACAGAGCCTGGGGCTGCCACCAGGAGTGCCATCGCCTTACTGTGGGGCCAAGACAGCAGCTGAGAGTTTCTGTGACACTAAAGGGGATGTGTAGGGAGGGCCTGTGACCCCAAGAGGGAGAATGCTGCCATGTGACAAGGCTTGGGGACACAGAAAAAGGCCCTCAGAGGCCTGTTGGGAACGATGATTTCAACGGAAGCAAAAGGAAAGTACCTGGGGGAAAGAAAAACCCAACAACAGAAAAATGAGGGAAAGAAGAGTGAGAAAATGATGAGAACAAGTAAAAAGAAATTTCCACTTGGGCAATATGCAAGGAGTCTGCAAGTGGTTAGTTCATTTATGAGTTCATGAGCTCAAATAAGGTGGCTGTATACAATTGACCTGTCAATACCAGGAAACTGTGAATGGTTTCCAAGGAAGAAGGCTTAAGTTTTCCCAAAGTTCTCATGTGAAACTCACATTTACCTTCAACCATTCCAAGTGAGGTCATGACAACCTAACCCCAGCAAGATAGCAAAACAGGGAAGGGAAAGGGAAAATTTACCAGCTTCTTATGTCAGTCCCCAAGTTAACGTTCAATATCAAATTTTTGTTCAGTAGAGTTGTTAAGGATCCCTGGTGGTGCAGTGGTTAAAAGCTAGACTGTTAACCAAAAGTTCAGCAGTTCGAATCCACCTGCTGCTCCTTAGAAGCCCTGTGGGGCAGTTCTACTCTGTCCTACAGGGCTGCTATGGGTCGGAATCGACTTGATGGCAATGGGTTTGGTTTGTTGGTTTAGAGCTGCTAATGTAATTGGGTGCCAGTTTAAATACTTAAGTGAACTTACATTGTTGCCATCAAGTCAGTTCAGACTCCTGGAGACCTCATGTGTGTCAGAGTAGAGCTGTGCTCCACAGGGTTTTCAATGGCTGGTTTTTTTGGAAGTAGATCTCTAGGCCTTTCTTCCAAGCGGGGCTTCAAACGGATTCATTCTGGTTTAACACATGCTGAGAATTTCCATTTCTAACAAGTTCCCTCTTGAGAATTTGCGTTTCTGACAAGTGCCTTGCTGAGAACTTGCATTTCCACCCCAGATACGCTGAGTCAGAATCTACATTTTAACAAGATCCCCAGGTGATTCTTATGTATAACTTCCTAGGAACTTGTTAGAAATGGGTAGACTCGAACCTCCAACATTTTGGTTAGCAGCTGAGCACATTAACCATCTGCACCACTCAGGGACTCAGTGAGTATACTTAAGAAAAAAATATTTTAAAATTTCTGTGGAGTCAATTCCGACTCATAGAGACCCTATAGGACAGAGTAGAACTGCCCCATAGGGTTTCCAAGGAGCAGCTGGTGGATTTGAACTACTGACTTTTGGTTAACAGCCTAGCTCTTAACCACTGCACCACCAGGGCTCCATAAGTATACTTAGGACTAATAAAAGCTACCATTTTGTTTGTTTTATAGTGAATCCTATTTACGATATGTTTTAAAGAAAGTGATATTGTTCAAATGCCTATCTATGATCTTTGTACCAGAAAGAGGAGGCAGAGAGGTTATATAAGACCCATACTGGATGCTAGAATCATGTAGGGCTCACTCTTGACTTCTCTGGAGTCTCAGAGCTGCCTGTAGTGAAACCGGATGAAAAAGCACGTGGCTGGACTTTTCCATGAAACCTGCTCACAAAGCTACAGTTAGCGCCTGGGAACCTTCCCCAAGTGTATCTGCCAGGAGAACAAGCCAACTCATGCCTGGGTTCCTACCACGAGTGCCTGTGGCCAAGTTAATCAGAATGAAGGGACATTCCAGGGGATCAGGAATACCTGGAGTTCCAGCCAGGTTACCAGGCTGGGGTGGGAACCCAAAGATGGCGACCTACACAGGCAGAGCTGGAAGCAGGATCTGCGGAGTTGAAAGCAGAACTTTGAACTGGTTCGAACCCCTGGTAAGAACTTGCATTTCTAACAAGTTCCCAGGCAATGCTAATACTGCTGTTCAGAGACTACTTCTGAGAACCACTAGTAGAGCAGTGGTTCTCAAGAATTATTATACATAAGAATTACCTGGGGACGTTGTTAAAACGCAGATTTAAAAAAAATTTTTTTAAATCGTGTATTAGGTGAAAGCTTGCGTGAGAAAGCTGGACAATGAATAAGGAAGACTAAAGAAGTATTGACACCTTTGAATTATGGTGTTGGCAAAGAATGTTGAATATACCATGGACTGCCAGAAGAACAAACAACTCTGTCTTGGAAGAAATACAGCCAGAATTCTCCTTAGAAGTGAGGATGGTGAGACTTTGTTTCTTGTACTTTGGACATGTTATCAGGACCAGTCCCTGGAGAAGGACATCATGATTGGTAAAGCAGACGGTCAGCAAAAGAGAGGAAGACCTTCAACAAGATGGATTGACACAGTGGTTGCAACAATGGACTTAAACATGGCAATGATTATGAGGAGAGGTGCGGGACCAGACAGTGTTTCGTTTCTGTTGTACGTAGGGTCAATATGAGTTGGAATCTACTTGAAGGCACCTAACAACAGCAACGACAGCTGAAAGGTTACGTAGCAAATCAGTTTCCCATTCAATAGTTTGTACACACAGTGTTCCATGACATTGGTGGCACCCCCCACAATGTGCCTGCCTCCCCCATTTCTGTCCTAGGTTCCCTGTTTCCTTTCGCCCTGAATTTATAACCCTTCCAGCCTTCTCATCTTTCCTTTTGGGCAAATGTTGCCCTTTTGATCTTGTATAATAGATGGTTAAAATGTAGATTCTGAGTTAGTATATTTGGGGTGGAAATGCAAATTCTCAGTAGGAGTATGAACCAGAACAAACCTGTTTGAAGCCCTGATTGAAAGGTGGGACCTCAGAGTTCAGCGGTCACACCAAGCTCAGGGACATAGGAGAGCAATTTGCTAAAGCTCTGTCAAAACCAAAGTCAGGTTTAGAGCAGGAGGAGGGACAGCACGACAGTTGTGTCTCTGAAATGGAATCTGGGTGAGGCCAGAGAGGCAGATCGCCAGCTGGAGGAAGACCTGGGAAGTCTTAAACCCTGGATAGCTTTACTGGCAACAAGTTCACCTTTTAGAAGCCAAGTCTGTCTGCCTCTTTCATGGTCCTGACAATAACAAGATATATGCCCTGATAACACAAATAACCCCGAATAGCTGCAAAATGAATTGTTTTCTCTTCTCTGCTTCTGGAGGGTCGTTGGCTGGTCTCCTGGGAGATGATGGGGAGGAGAGGGTTAAACTGAACGTTAGTCTGTGTACTTCTGTGTCAAAAGCCACAGACTATATTAATTGAGCGTTTCTGGTAGTCCTAGCTACTCAGTAGATGTTACTCTTAGTGTCGGTAAGCTACTCGCTAGCAGATTTATTAGGGCAATGCCTCTTAAAGTGTATTTTGACTGTTAATCTCTGGGACACGTGTTATATTTTAGGCTCCTAGGTGATGGTGGTGTCCAAAGCCAACACTTCAGCCTATTTTCCTCAGACATGCAGGATTTCTTGGCACAAGCGACCAGAGTGAAGTATGTGGTACGCATACCTTCCTGTATCGGCTTGTGTTTCTATGGTGTTGGCAACCAGAGGGGTCCGCATGAGTGGAAAAAATGCTGCAAGATATAAGTGAGGAGCAGTGAAATTGAAACAAACAGCGCTGTAAAGCCGAACACAGGGCAGCAGCCATGTAGTGAGTATTTACATAAGCTGAGTGATGGGAGTGTGCTTGGTTATTTCAGAAAGCTACCCAATAAAACTAACCAGTTGCCCCACAGTCTACTCTGACTCATGGCGGCCCCGGGTGTTCAGAGGAGAATTGCACTCCACAGAATTTTCAATGGCCATGTTTTATGGTGGGTTTGGTCTTTCAGAAGTGGATCACCAAGTCTTTCTTCCGAGGCACCTCTGGGTAGATTTGAACCATCAACTTTTTGGTTAATAGCTGAGTGCTTAACCATTTGCACTACTCAGGACTCCTTAGTAAGCTACACACTGCCTTAAATTGACCTGAGGTGTTACTGGCAACTGTGCCTTCTTTCTACCAGCATTTTGTTTAACTTGTCTGTGTCTTTAAGGACACTTTAAGATATCTTCATAAAAATTTTGAGGCGGGCAGAAAGGCAAGATGCCACGGAAACAGTACACTGGAGGTTTTTATTTGAGTCTCAAGTTTCACTTAACCATTTGCTTCCCACGCCCGCCATTTTGTCCCTGCTCCTTTGGCTTGTTTACTGAGTCCTCATGAAATTTAAAGGGTGGTAATATGAACCAACACACATTACAGTCATCTCCTTTGATAGTTAGATTCATTCATTCTAATTTCAGTCAAAAGAACTGAACCCAAAATTAAGGCAGACTGACACTCACTGTCAGACAAAATTGAAGGACATTAGCATAATCTCCTATTCATTATCATTTAATTTAAAAATTTTAAATGTAACATAAAATTTAAAACAAAGTATAACTTTAGAAAAAGTATTATCAAAAGATCACTGATGTCAAATTTAGAACAAACATTTAAAGAAAACAAAGTATAATATACGACATTTCTTTCTCATTAATTCTTTTCAAGCACAGCTTAATAAATCTTATCTCTGGTTTTGTAGAATCCATTTTTCCAATTTATCCAGAATCCTAATCTTTTAACCAAGAATTTCTGAATGATCCTGGAACTTAGGGCTATTTTGACAGGAAAAGTTCATATGACATCCTTCTCACACCGACTGGATTGGCTGGTGTAGACAGGAGGAAACTAAGATCTATTGAGCAGGAACTTGCTATTTGCTAGGTGATTCATGTTTACTAACTCCTCACAATTTCACCAAGATGAATGAAGCTCAGCCCATCCCTCCCAAAGCTTAAAGTCCAATGTGACCAGAAGGAAAGGAGCCAGCTGAGTAAAGATGAAATTCTGGTAAGATCTGGTAAGGGTTAGGATATGGAAAGTGTATGTGTCGAAAGCAATGGGAACACAGAGCACATGGAGATCCTAGGAAAACTCTCTGGATGATATAACATCTGGCCTGAGCCTTTGCAGATGAGTAAGAGGCAGCCAGTTGGACAGCATGAACAGGGTACAGAGGCCCCTATGAAGTCTCAAGGTTTGTGTAAGGGTTTGGCACGCAGTTCAGAATAGTTGGAGCTGGAGATGAGGTTAGAGAGGGAGGCGGGGACCAGGTCATGGAGAACTTTATGTACCATGCTAAGGAGCTTGACCTTTGTCCTACAGGCCAGCATTTTCCAATCAGGTCTGGGTAAGGCATGAGAGATACTGCACACAAGACACATACATACAAACAGGCTAGGTTAAGGTCAGATAATCTGGTAAATCCTAGGCTAAGCAAAGTTAACAGGTTTTTTTTTTTTTTTTTAATACAGTACTTTTCAGAGCCTTTAATGTGCCAGTGCGTCCTGTGAATCTTCAGGAGAGGATATAGTGTTTGAACACAGACTCCCTCTGCATGTATAATTCTAATACTTTTTGAGGGTGGGAAGGAAGCCTGTTCCACAGAGCACGTCTAGGAGATGGGCAGCCACTGGAAGCGTTTAAGTAGGGGAGTACACGCCAGTTCTTAATTTTAGGTGAATGAATCTGACTGAAATACAGAAATCAAATTTAAGGGGGTAAAGAAAGACTGGGGGCTCAGTGTGGAGGTGTAGGGTGCTCCAACCAGATCTTTTTTTTTTTTTTTTGCAAACACTTAGGCTGTTTCTGTGTGGACTGCCTGTGGGTTGCTCGAGCTGCTTCACTCCTTATCCTGGGGTATCCTGTGTATCCGTAGCCAATGACTGACTGGTGTGGGAGTGTGATATCCAGCTCCCTTCCTCAGATCAGGACAAACCTGAGGCACAATCTATAGCCCAGAGATCGCCTGACATATCAAGCTGAGGCAGGGACTTTACCAGAAACTGCACCCTTGCTTAGCTTCTTCCCGTTCTCTGCCTCATTTTCTCCTCTTCCTTACTAACGATGCTTCCTTAACAGATTTCAGGCTCTGTTTCCAGAGAGCCTAACCTAGGACAGGAGGCCACCACACTGGTACTGTTAAAAGTTGGGGATGGAGGGTGGGGTTATGAGTAAGGGCAGTAATAGCAGGGTGGAGAGAGGGCATCTGATTTAAGATGTTCTAAAGATGTAAACCCTGGTGGTGTAGTGGTTAAGTGCTACGGCTGAGAACCAAAGGGTTGGCAGTTCAAATCCACCAGGCGCTCCTTGGAAACTCTATGGGGCAGTTCTACTCTGTCCTATAGGGTCGACTATGAGTCGGAATCGACTTGACGGCATGGGTTTGGTTTGGTTTTGGGTGAAGACGTAAAATCTGAAGGGATTATTGAGAGGTAGGTCTAAGATGACCACAGCCTTCCGGCTTGGATAAACAGCAGTTGCCTTTGAGGTCAGGAAATAGCAGCAAGTTTGTGGTGGAGGATGGACTCATTTGAAACCGAAGTGCAGGTGGTAAAGCTACTAAAGAAGCAAAATTGTGATGGGACTAATAGGTTAAAAGCAAGGACATTTTCTTTTTTTAATTTATATTTTTCTTATGGCTTATTTTTTTTTAATTGTAGGATTATAGCGATAGGTGAGACATAAACTACAAACCAAAACATAAGCCACTTAGAATATTAAAACCTGTTGCCATTGAGTTGATTCCGATTTACAGACTTCAGTAGAACAGAACAGAACTGCCCCATAGGGTTTCCAAGGCTGGAGTCTACAGAAGCAGACTGCGACATCTTTCTTTCACAGAGCAGCTAGTGGGTTTGAACTGCTGATCTTTTGGCTAGCAGCCACATGCTTACCCGCTTCACCACCAGGACTCCTTTCAGAAATGTTAAAAAAAAAAAAAAAAAAACCCAAACCCGTTGTCATAGAGTTGACTCCGACTCATAGCGACCCTATAGAACAGAGCAGAACTGCCTTGTAGGGTTTCCAAGGAGTGGCGGTGGATTTGAACTGCCCATATTTTGATTAGCAGCTGAGCTTTTAACCAGTATGCCATCAGGGCTCATTAGGGCTATTAAAATCAATATTCTGCCAATTTTTTATTCTGACAGATGTGACTTATCTTTGAACACAAAATGCCCCTAACACCCAGTGCCGTCGAGTTAATTCCAACTCATAGCACCCCTATAGGACAGAGTAGAACTGCACCATAGAGTTTCCAAGGAGTGCGTGGAGGATTCGAACTGCCGGCCTTTTGGTTAACAGCTATAGCACTCAACCACTACGCCACCAGGGTTTCCTACAAAATGCCCCAAATGAATGAAATCTCAATGAAAATGAATACTAACTGGCACCAAATTACATCTTTATGTTGATTTTTATGTCTTTTTTATTTGATTGATTGAGAAAAGGCCAGAACAATTGGATCAGTTATGCTGTGAGTTGCTTTGGCCAAGACTCCAGAATCATTGCAGAACAACTGTTTTTCATTTTGACTTTTTTTTATTCAATAGCCACTGTGTCTATTGAAAACTGGAAAATTAGGAAACTGAGTACAGGCTTCAATTAACAATATAAGGATGCAGGAATGAAGAACACCAAAGATACAAGGAAAATATGAGCTCAAGAGGCAGAAACGGCCACATAAACCAGAAACTCCATCAGCCTGAGACTGGAAGAACTAGATGGTGCCCAGCTACCACCAATGACTGCCCTGACAGGGAACACAACAGAGAATCCTTGGTGGAACGGGAGAACAGTGGGATGCAGACCTCAAATTCTAGTAAAAAGACAGACTTAATGGTCTGAGTGAGACTGGAAGGACACCAGAGGTCATGGCCCCTGGACTATCTGTTAGCCCAGAACTAAAACCACTCCTGAAGCCAACTTTTCAGACAAAGATTAGACTGGATTATAAGACATAAAATGATACCAGTGAGGAGTGTGCTTCTTAGCTCAAGCAGACACATGAGACTATGTGGGCAGCTCCTGTCTGGAGGTGAAATGAGAAGGCAGAGGAGGACAGGAGCTTGTTGAATGGACACGGGAAATACATGTTGCAGAGAAGGAGTGTGCTGTCACATTGTAGGGAGAGCAACTAGGGTCACACAACAATGTGTTTATAAGTTTTTGTATGAGAAACTGATGAATTGTAAACTTTCACTTAAAGCCCAATTTATATATATATATATATATATATATATGGATGCTAATTTTCTCTCTTGCTTCCTGCCCTTTTTTGGAGCCCAGGTCACATGGGGATCAAGCAGAGGCCAGTAGTTTGATGACTAAAGTGGAAAACAAGTTGAGAGTATTTGCATTGGGTCTGACTCAGGCAGTGGTACGTGGTACCAGGGCCCTGGGGGGCGGCTCTTCCCTCCCCCTTGCTCGCCTTTGACCCCCAGAGGAATGGGGATTCCTTATTTGACTCCAGAATGAAGGCAGTTGGCGATACCCAGGCAGTGTGAAATGTTAACGGAGCAAGTAACCCCTCCGACGACGCCAAAGTGCAGCTTTGCCAATGATTGGAAATTGTAGTTCAATATTCACAGTTCTTTGGAAGCAACTTGAAGATTTCAAAAGCCAATTTAATAAGCTCTAACAATAAGCATTTTAGAGAAGAGACCGAGTTACAAAAATAGAAAGTACTTGCTTGGGACCTCCATGAAATCTCTGACACAGTATCAGGGACATATTTTTACTTCCAGCAGTATTTTTAGTTAGTAGATGACAATGCCTTTCTTTTTTTTTAAGTCATAATCACTGATGAATCTATTGCATTTCTGTAGTAGGAAGAACGTTTATTCAATTGCCTTTCTGGGAAAAGGCATTTGCTTCCTCTTTTGCCGTATAATGGCACACTATTTCTTCAGCGGAGGCTGCCTTTCAGCCTGGGATGCAGTGTCTTACTATTTGCATTTGTCAAAGTGCTCTGGGCTCTTGGAAAAATAGGCTCTCTACTCACAAGAAAAGGAGTCTATGGGCTGTTAACTGAAAGGCTGGAGGGTCATGTCTACTCAGAAAAAAGTGCCTCTAAAAAGAGCCCTGGTGACCTACTTCTCAAAAATGAACTATTGAAAATGCAATGGAGCACAGTTCTACTCTGCCGTGCATGGGGTTGCTATGGGTGGGAATCCACCGGACTGGTACCGGTACTCACATAAAGAAGAGGGAAGGGAAACGGTATCAGACGTTTTGAAAGGCATGTACTTCTCTCTTTGGACTATCAGCTCTAGCCCCACCAAAAAAAAGTCAGTATTCATTTTTGATGTATAAATCAATTGTATTTAAGTTACTTTAATCAAGAGAGGTCCACAACTGAGGTCAAAAGGAACCAAAACCAGAACGAAAAACTCAAGGTAAAGAACGGGAACAGCGTGTCTATCAGTTAATACACCTTTGCAGTTTGTACTCTTTTCTTCCAGACTTCCTGCCTAGGGTCCCTCCTTTGCTCTGCCCCAGGGTCCTGTCTTAATCCTTCCCACCAGCTAGTCAGGGGAGGCAGCCTTTGATGTGGGTGCAACCAGTTAACCACCCCCACCTTCTAGCATCTTCTCCTAAATTACAGGAAGAGGCTGGAATCCCCAGTGGTGCTCACTGAAGAGCCCTGGAACAATGGAAAAGTGGCCAGGCCCCTGGGCTGCGACATTTTTCACTTATTTTGGAGGCCAGAAGGAAAACCATTAGAACACAGGCAAGCAAAAATTCTAGACTTCTGTACTTAGGCACAAATAGTGCTTGAGGCGCAGACCCTGAAGAAAAGGTGTGGAGTTGCTAATGATCAACCAAGCGGCTTTCAAACTTCTCAGGTATCTCTTCTCACATGACCCTTTCGCTTCTTTTCCTTTTTGGATGAAGACTCAACTGATCAAACAGGAAGCCATTCCACTGGCTATCAACCGAAAGGATCGAACTAAACCATTTACAGAGCAGAGAAGGATACCTGAGAAGGGCGCCTTGGAGTGAGTGAGCTACCCTTGGCATTGCAAGGATATTCGGGCGAAGGGAAAAAAGAAACCAGAAAATATGGCTTACAGCAGAAAGTTTTTGACTTTTTGGACGGCAAACCACATTGGGAAATCCATCATTACATCACCATCACTTCACAAAAACCCACATGGAAAGCTGGAAAAATATTTTCATGAACTATTATTCCTACTACGTGTTACTTTTTATCATATGTTTTTTCTATTCGAGTCTATTTTATTTTATTGTTACAGTTAAGCTGGTTTCAACCCACTCAACGAACTTTACAGCTCACCAATCGGCTTTGACTCACAACCCGAAAAACTTAAGAGGAAATTTAGTCAAGGGAGAAATTCTTGTGAAGCCTGAGGGAGCAGACAGAAGAGAAGTTCCCAGATTTAGGAAAATGCCACAAAAGAAAAGGTTGCTGCTAGGTGGGGCCTGCACCTTCGAATGTGGACAGTTTACTGGAGAAACACATCTGACTTTAAAATGGAGACCGGGGTAAGGGAGTCATATTACTTACCTGGCTTATAGGAAACGTCTGTATTTCTTATTTTCCACTTAAGAGGAATAAAAATGTTTAAGGTTGTAGGTCAGTTTATGAGGGTTGAATAATTCCTTCTAACCCATTATGTTTACAGCTAAGGTAGCTCCACCCCGAGACCTTGATGCTGCTTAAGAAGCTTTGGCCCCAAGCTTAGACCCAGTAGAGGTACTTAGGATGGTCCTGGTTTCTACCTGTTGACCCTGCATACTTGTTAAAAGCTCTTTCTCGCACTCTCAACAGTGTTCCAGTTTGGACCATAGATTCTGTGGTCACACTGAGTATAGATAATTGAGAGAAGTATATCTGCAGCACACAAGGTACTTTACTGTTATTGCTTTGCCACAAAAAAATACAGTGCATGTGTTTATTCACCTGTAGTTTCTAACACTGTGATACACACATTAAGGTAAGGGTCAAAATAATGTGCCTGGGTACCAGGTGAGTACTCCTGTTCCTAAAACTCACTGTCACAACACATTTCTTTCATTTGGGAGCCTGTTGAGGGTTTTACTCAATCCTTCCCACCTGGGGAAACTGAGGCCTTCAGCCCTGGAAGCTCCTGAGGTATCCTGAAGCAGGTGGAGGGGTGTGTGTGTGTGTGTGTGTACGCGCGCACGCGCATTCAGGCAGTTCCATGCCACCCAAAGTTAAGTATGGACATAGTTCCACTGCCACAGATTTGGGAGCCAAGGACCTCGCTAAGCTTTGGATATTTACCCTCCTGAGCTCCACCCCATCCCCAACGTTATGCTCTCCCCATTAGCCAGCTTCTTCTGTGCCCCAAATAAGGCTTCTGCCCCTTACCTCACTCATGGGTTAGAGCTCCGTCCTTAGCTATCTTGTTTTCTGGGCTTTGGATCTGACGTCGGACTCTTTCCAGCCTGTGAAAGGTTGACGTTATGAGCCTGAGGCACGCTGATCACGGTCCCCTGCTGACAAACCACCTGTGACCTGACCCATGACCTAGTTTGCCTGTCACTTTGCTGCTTGTGCATCAGACACTGGTGCTGCCTTGCTGGGCCGGTTCCTAGAGTTTAGTCATTTCCGCAGCCTCTGTCTGCCATGGCCCGTGGCCTGGGCCCTTTTCCCTCCCCAGGTACCTGTGTTGCTGGGCCCTCTGTGCCTCATTGGAGGCCTCCTGTGCTAGATCACCCCGGGTTGTCCCTGGAGCCTCTCAGGTGCTCAAGCCTCTCCCTCACCTACTCATTTTACCTGGAGCATCCTGGTTCCAAGCCTGTCCTTGGCTGCTCCCTTGCCTCACAGAGCACCTGTCTCCAGACTGGAGGCGTGGCGTGGCCTTTCTCCAGGCAAGTCTCTCATTTCCATTTTGCAACCTACTTTATGGAATGTCTATGGTTTCTTAAAAGTCAACAATATGTTTTGGGATGGGGTAAGGCTGGTGATTTTGAAACTTACCTTGATAAGAAGAAACTATTTTTTTTTAAATAATTTTTATTGTGCTTTAAGTGAAAGTTTACAAATCAAGTCAGTCTGTCACATATAAGCTTATATACACCTTACTCCATACTCCCATTTACTCTCCCCCTAATGAGTCAGCCCGCTCCCTTCTTCCAGTCTCTCCTTTTGTGACTGTTTTGCCAGTTTCTAACCCTCTCTACCCTCCCATCTCCCCTCCAGACAGGAGATGCCAATACAGTCTCAAGTGTCCACCTGATAACAAGTAGCTCACTCTTCATCAGCATCTCTCTCCAGCCCATTGTCCAGTCCCTTCCATGTCTGATGAGTAGTCTTCGGGAATGGTTCCTGTCCTGGGCCAACAGGTTTGGGGACCATGACCACCGGGATTCTTCTAGTCTCAGTCAGACCATTAAGTCTGGTCTTTTTATGAGAATTTGGGGTCTGCATCCCACTGTTCTCCTGCTCCCTCAGGAATTCTCTGTTGTGTTCCCTGTCAGGGCAGTCATCGGTTGTGGCCGGGCACCATCTAGTTCTTCTGGTTTCAGGATGATGTAAGTCTCTGGTTCATGTGGCCCTTTCTGTCTCGGGCTCATAGTTATCGTGTGACCTTGGTGTTAGAAGAAACTATTTTTAAAGTTAATTGTGAATTCTTAACATCCTATATTGCAGATAGATAGGGCAGAAGGGGATGATGTGTCCTGTTAAATGTCATGTAAAAAGCCAAAATCTGGACTCCAGATCTTTTTATCCTCCCTTCATTACAACAAAGGGGAAAAGGATTTACTAAACCCCAAATGCTTACCTGTGCAGTACAAGAGTATAATGGGTTCAAATCCCAGTCCTACCTGTTAGTAACTGTGGCAGACAGATTACCTGTTACCTGTTGCCAACAAGTTGATCCCGACTCATAGTAACCCTGTTAGACAGAGTAGAACTGCCTCATAGGGTTTCCAAGGAGCTGCCGGTGGGTTCAAACTGCCAATGTTTTGCCTCCCCAGGGCTCCTCAGGCAGATGAATCGTCCCCAAAGATGTCCTCATCCTACTCTCTGGAATGTGTGTGTTCCTTATGTGGCAGAAAGGATTTTGCATATGTGATTCAGGTAAGGATCTCAAGATGAGATTATCCTGAATTTCAGGGGAAACCCAATGTAATCACAAGGATCCTCACACGAAAGAGGAAGGCAGGGGAATCAGTTGGAGAGAGATTTGAAGATGCTGTAATGCTCCTGGAAAACCTGGTGGCATAGTGGTTAAGAGCTATGGCTGCTAACCAAAAGGTCGGCAGTTCGAATCCACCAGCTGATCCTTGGGGGCAGTTCTATTTTATCCTATAGGGTCACTGTGAATCGGAATTGACTCAAGGGCAATGGGTTTAGTCTGGTTTATACGTATATATAC
Organism: Elephas maximus indicus; assembly: GCF_024166365.1. NCBI lineage: Eukaryota > Metazoa > Chordata > Mammalia > Proboscidea > Elephantidae > Elephas > Elephas maximus. The sequence goes on along the minus strand of NC_064835.1, from coordinate 80,180,468 downwards.
ACGTAAGTTTGCAGATGTGGGTGTGTGTTAGAGAGATAAGTATTTTAAAGAAAGTAAATCAGGGTAAAGAGTGACAGAGTGTGACTTTAGACAGGGTGTTCAGGAGTGGCTTTCACATGTGATGTGAATGAAGGAGGGAATGAAGTATGTGCTTATCTTCGAGCAAAGCCTAAAGCGTAGAGGCACTAGCAAGTGCAAAGGCCCTGGAACAGGGCAGTGCTTAGAAGAGTTGGGGAGCAGCAGTGTGAGTGGAGCCCATAGAAGGATGGGGCAGAAAGAAGATGAGGTCAGGTTCCTGGGGCCTGCATTATGTAGTTCTTTGTGTCATGGTTAGAGTTGGGATTTTATTTTGGTTTGGGAAGCCATTGGAGAGTTTTGAGCTGGAGAAAGACATGGCCTAGTTGAAGTTACAAATATGATAATGCATTTTTAAAAAAGTGACTGGGAGTTAAATGGAACTCTCACTGGCCTCCAGAGCTCCCTGGCTGCTCCCACCCGAGCCTGGCAGAGGTGTGCTGATGCTTCCCAGGAAGCAGTGTGGGCTGTCTACAAAAGTAGAAATAGTCCGGGGTCCCGCCAGAGCTAATCAACAGTCGGACTGGAGAAGATTTGCTGTTCCTGCTTGATAATAGCTGAGGGGTTTATCAATTCTTCTATCCAGGCTTCATTATTTAAATGATGTGGAATGTGCTGCTGAATTTCCATACCTTCTGCCTTGTTGACAACCGTGTTTTAACTAGAGATCCTCACCCCACACTCCTTTGCCACTTGCAGAGTTTTTCCATCTGAGATTATTTGTAGACCTGGGATTGAGGATGTGAATATTTCTTCCCTCACTTGGATGGTCGCCATGCTGGTTTATTTGAGTGCCAACAAATTGGCACCTGCTCCCGAGATTTTTGCCGTTTTTATAGAAGTTAGTAGAGAGAGGTGCCTGAAAGAAGTTTGTTTCACAAAACAAAAACCAAACCAAACCCAGTGCCATCGAGTCGATTCCGACTCATAGCGACCCTGTAGGACAGAGTAGAACTGCCCCATAGAGTTTCCGAGGAGCGCCTGGATTCGAACTGCCGACCTTTTGGTTAGCAGCTGTAGCACTTAGCCACTACTTCACACACTTTCAGAATCTCTTAGCTTTGTTTATGGATCACCTGCCTTGCTATTTTTCACTGGATGATACTGATTTGAAAGTCTTACTGACCTGTTTTTGTTTTTTTTTTTTATAGGGATTGGAAGGGCATGACATTTGGCCTTCAATCTGCAATTCAGTGGGATTAAAGCTGGGCTTTGAAGAAAGTAGACTGTTCCCTTTCATTTACTTTCATGTGTCCTAAATTATATTTTAGCAAAACAAAATGTCATTTAATAAACTAAGAGATTCTGGACAAAATTAGACAGAGTTTCAAAGAGGAAGTCGACAGAATTCAGAAAGTGCCTTTACTTTGGACTTTACTCAACATCACCATCCTCTTCTCCCACCCCCAGCGCAAGGCTGCAATTAGGAGCCACCTGAGGTGGCTAGGAAACCCTGGTGGCATGGTAGTGAAGAGCTATGGCTGCTAACCAAAGGTCGGCTGTTCAAATCCATCAGGTGCTCCTTCGAAACCCCATGAGACAGTTCTACTCTGTCCTATAGGGTCACTATGAGTCAGAATCCACTCAACAGCAGTGGGTTTGGTTTTGTTTGAGATGGCTAGGAGGTAGGGGCTTGATCTTCTTTGAAGATCACATTTCAAAAGAGATGGCTCCCAGGTCCTTGAGGAAACATTCTTGATTTACATACTTTTCAAAAAGACAAAGAAAAAATTTAGGGCAACAGTTGGAGGTTCAAACCCACCCAGCTACCTGAGAAAGGCCTGGTCATCTGCTTCCATAAAGATTACAGCCAAGAAGGAGACAGAAGGCAGAGGGGGACAGGAGCTGGCTGAATGGACACGGAAATACAGGGTAGAGAGGAGTATGCTGTCTCATTGGGGGAGAGCAACTAGGAGTACATAGCAAGGTGTGTATAAATCTTTGTATGACAGATTGACTTGATTTGTAAACTTTCACTTAAAGCACACACACACACACAAAGATTACAGCCAAGAAAACCTTGCCAGGCAGTTTTACTCTATCACATCGGGTCTATATGAGTCAAAAGTTGACTCACAACAAGGAAGGAAATGATGCGGAGCGCCTCTTATTTTCAACAGGGAGAATTCAGCCTCTTATTTTTCATTTATATTTTCCTTTGGGTATGATCGTTATTTTATTATGTACCACTGTGCTGTGTATTAAAGGGTTGAGAGCAAGCATCAAGGCTTTTTCCAAGCCAGTGTAAACAGAAAAATTTTAAACTGGAGGCATTCGTGTCCAGACTGATGATACAGCCACACGCGTTCTCAGGAAACAGAAGGTCAGGATGTAAACCATTTGGGAAGAATGTGTCAAGATGTAAACAATTTGTTCCTGGAAAAAAATGTGTTCATGACTATAATCAGGTATAACAGGCTACAATCATGTATAAATGAACCAGCTGGCACCACTCACCTAGGTCGTGGTAACTCCTTCCTAGCCAAGGCGCTGACCTTAACATTTTTCAAAGGACTTCAAGCTGAAGCTAATCTTATCAACCATTACTTGCTACCTTTCCTTTGTTCTCTGTCTATATAGAGCCCTCTCTCCCTTGAAATGTAGAGGGCTTTGTATTTTCACTTAGCCTGCCCAGTTCGAGCTGTGTTATTCCTCAATAAAACTCCTTTTCTTTCACTCCTAACCAAGTACCAGATTCTCTCCTTTGACACCAGTATTGCAGAAGGGAAAAGTATTAGCCAATGAGGATATCTTTTGGCTCCTCTTCCTTTGGATCTTAACACTCATAGAATTCTTAAGCCTGAATTAAATGCCTTTACCCAATAGTTTAACCAATTGTTGTTGACTCTGACTCACGGTAACCTCATGTGTGTCAGAGTAGAACTGTGCTCCATAGAGTTTTCGATGGCCAGTTTTTCAGATGTAGATCACCAGGCCTTTCTTTTAAGGCACCTCTGGGTGGACTCGAACCTCCAGCTTTTTAGTTAGCATCCAAGTGCTTAAACGTTTGCACCACCCAGGGACTCCAGCCAATAGTTTAGTTCGGGCAAATGTTTATTAGGTAGCTGCTGTGTGCAAGGCACTGTGCAAGCTATTAGGGGATGATTAAAACAATACTCTTCCTTGCTCTTGAGAAGTTGCTGGAACTAAACGGAGAATTTTAAAAGAAATAAAGGGTAGGTTGAAAGCCCTCGTTCATTTTTCAGCTAAGGTGCTTTCTCCATGTTGGATACTTTTCCAACAGTTTCTGGTCAGATTCCTGTTGGTGCTGGCACCTGGGTTCAAATCCTGACATCCCCACCTACTAGTTCTGTGTCTTTTTACTGCTCAGGGCCTCGATGTCCTCATACATAAATGAGGAAACTATGAACACTCCTCTCAGACCTGCTGCGAGGCTCAGTTGAGTGTGTGTGTACAGCCCTCCCAGCAGCACCAGGCAAGGGGTAAGCTAGCTACTATTATTCAGAGAGCTTTATTTTATTTTAAATTTGGAATTCAACTTAGTTCCAATTCAGATTCTCTACAGAGAAGGCTTTTTGTTTGTTTTTAGCTTTTCACACATCACTTTGTATCAGCAGATAATTAACATTACAAATGTTAACCCTTGCCATGGAGTCAATTCTCATTCACAGTGACCCTGCAGGACAGAGTAGACCTGCCCCGTAGGGTTTCCAAGGCCGTAAATCCTTACTGAAGCAGACTGCCACATCTTACTCCCTCGGAGTGGCTGGTGGTTTCAAACTGCTGACCTTTCAGTTAGTGCCACCAGGGCTCCTGTACAAAAATGTTAGTTTTCAGACAAAGTAGCCTTTGTCTCTGCCTCAACCCACGTAGCATATCTTTTTGTACCTTTGGGACACAACCTTGCCCTGGCAAAATGGATCATGTCTATTTTTGTCTGCATATTGTTCACCTTCTTCAGCAACGGTAATGTTCTCTCGTCTCCACTTTTCGTAATTCCACATTTCCTTCAGGTTCCACCTCTCCTTCTATGCACTTCCTTCCCTTACCCTCAATTCTTAAAACATATATATATATATATATATATATAAAATATATATATATGCCATTCAAATCATTCTTTCCATTGAATATAAATTTAAATCGCTCTTCTGTTATTCAAATCTAATGCCAACTAGACATACAGTTCTTGAAAGAAAAGAGACCATATCTTTAATTACTGTTGATCTCAGGCAATGGATAACACTGGTCCAAGACATTTCCTTATCTGAAAATAGGAATAATAGTAATAATACCTAGGCCCCTGGGTGGTAAAGCAGTTTCCAATCAGCTGCTAATCAACAGGTTGGCGGTTCGAACCCACGCAGTGTTGCTGCAGAAGACAGTCCTGGCGATTTGCTTCTGAAAGAGGCTGCTCAGCCATAATGAAAACCCCGGTCAACACCCCTCCCCCCCTTTCTTTGTCTTGCTAACCACAAGCTTGTTTTGAGCAACAATTTTCAGGAAGTCGCAGCAGGTAAGTGGCTCAGTCCGCTGTCTTGCCTGAGTTACACTTTGAAGCACACACAGATTGAAGAAATCACATCCTTCAACTGACCTCCCCCCCCAGACCCCCAAATATGGGCATGGGAGGGCTAAGGGCAGAAAGTTCCCGGTTCCAAACCCAACCTCCGATGCCATTGGAAACAAAAAGCCCCCCAGCCCCCTTAGTCAGCGAGCACGTGGCCTTAAGGTCACTAGACCCTGGGCGCTCCTTGTATGCGCAGACAATAAACTTGCCACTTTCTGTTTCCCTTGCAATCAGAGTCCGTCTTATTTCAATCGGTTAATAAGACAGGACAAGAACCCGAATGGCGTTCGGTTACACTTCCCTAAATTACAGCCAAGAAAATCCTATGGAGCCCTTATACTCTGCGAGACACATGGGGTTGTCATGAGTCAGAATTAACAGCATGGGGTTTGGAGGGCTGCTGTGGGTGTTAAAGGAGTCAGCGCATAGCTCCTGGGTATAGCGACCCTTCAATACATTTTAGATACCATTTTTATTCAGAGGCTGACCATCCTGATGGGTTACTTACAGTTTTTGTACTTGACAGTAATAATTACGACGCCTCGTATCTGCATAGAATTTTTATGATGAGAAACGTCCCATCATTAGTGTCTGCGTAGAAAATTTAGTACATTTCTAAAAATGTAGCTAAATATATAAAAATTACTGCTAATCTTATCCCCAGAAACAACACTTTTATATATTTTCCCAGGATTTTTTCTATGTACATAAATAGAACATAAACAGTTAAGCTCATATTATGAAGACATTTTGTATTCTGGTTTTTAAAACCTAAAAAGTCTACACAAGCTGTGTTTTTGATATACTGTGGCTATATCACACAATTTATTTAACCGGTCTCTACTTTTGAACACCAGCTGCACCGTTTCTCAGTTTTAATTATGTATCATGCTGTCATATAGCCCTCTGTGCCTTTATATTGTGAAATAAGATAAAAAAGAGACATTTTACTTTGATTTCAAAGGGTTTGTCTTACCCATGGAAAAAAAAAAAAAAAACTAGTGCCAATAGTTTTTTTCCAAAAAACCTGTCCCTAAAAAAAAAAAAAAAAAAATTTTTTTTTTTAAAGTGCTAATCTTGCAGTTAAGCTTTGTTAACTTGTTTTTCACCCCAAACTGCTAATCTACTTTGCAGCATTGTTAACTCATTTTTTTGGCTAAAAGAACGTAGTCAATAACAAACCCATTACCCCGTGGTTTAATGAAAAAGACTGTGTGCCCCCTTAAACTTAATGTCACGGAGTCTCATAGCTACAAATATGTAAATAGCCAGGCTTTCTGGAGTCATTTTTCTAATGCTAACTCAATAGCTGCTAAGCACCTTGTCACTGTGGAAACTTGTATTCACTAAGAAAAAACAAAACAACACCTAAAGATTTGTGCAAATGAATGGGAGAGGAGCTGGCCAAGCCAGAGACCCCGGGTAACCTGATGCTGGCTGATCTCAGTAAGGTGGGGGGCATGGTTCAGTCAATCACCTCAATGGTCGGTTTTCTCTCCTGTTCCTTCCTCTTCTCTTTAAGGGTTTATGGTAACTAGCCTACTTTTTTTTGTTTGTTTTTTGTTTTTAGAACCAGAATGGTCTTCCTACATCGATATAGAATAACTGCTTCAATAAATTCTGTTTTCATTTCCTTGTGTTTTGATTGTTTTTAGCAATACTATCCATTTTATCCTCTTACAAAGGATGTGATTGGAGAGAAGTAGAATAATCATTGTCACTTATTTTTCTATTTTGTATTCATATTAAGCCATGGAATTACACTTTGAAATTTGCCGAGATTTCTCAGCCAAGGGCTGGGCCCACAGAAAGCACGATGACCGCATTCACATAAAACATGGAAATAGCTGATTCTTGCAGCTGTTTTAACAACAAGATACCATTAACCTCCTTTATGGAGTCCTGGGTGGTACAAATGGTTAACTGTTAACCAAAAGGTTGGAGGTTTGAGTCCACCCAGAGGTGCCTTTGAAGAAGTCTACTCAGAGGTGCCCTGGCGATCTACTTCCAAAAAATCAGCCATTCAAAACCCTGTGGAAGAGTTCTACATTTGACACATAGGGGGTTGTCATGAGTTAGAACTGACTCAGTGGCAGCTGGTAGGGTTAACCTCCTTTATACTAATCAGACATGTCCTAGTGAGCTAAAGAAGCCTCATTTCTTAAAACACCAAAATGAAATTCTTATGCTTCCCCCTTAATAGCTAATTACACTCTCCTCCTTAATAAAACACACTTTTTTTATGTTTTACATCTTGTTGGTTTGATATAGTTTTACTTCAGTTTAATTTTTCAGTATTTTTAACTGTAACAAAAGTCTTCTGTTAAAATAAATTATTATTCCTCATCTCCCCACTTAAAATTTATCTTTTCAATGCAAATGAATGGGGAGGGAAGGGAAAAGGAAATCACTAGCGAGATAGTAGACAAATGTCAACTGTGGTGAAGGGAAAGACAACACACAATATAGATGAAGTCAGCACAACTTGACCAAGGCAAAGGCATAGAAGTTTCCCAGACATATCCAAACACTTTGAGGGACGGAGTTGCTGGGGCAGGGACCTGGAGACTGGACATCTAGGTCAATTGGCATCACATAATTCATAAAGAAATGACCTATATCCCACCTTAGTAAGTAGCATCTAGGGTCTTAAAAGCTCGTGAGCAGCAACCTAAGATACTTTTATTGGTCCCATCTGTACAGAGCAAAGGAGAATGAAGAAAACCAAAGACACAAGGAAAATATTAGTGCAAAGGACTAAAGGACCACATGAACCACAGCCTGCACCAGCCTGAGCCCAGAAGAACTAGATGGTGCCCGGCTACCACCACCGACTGCTCTGACAGGGATCACAATAGAGGGTTCCAGACAGAATGGGAGAAAAATGTAGAACAAAATTCAAATTCACAAAAAAAGATCAGATTTATTAGTCTGACAGAGATTGGAGGAACCTCTGAGACTATGGTCCCTGGACACCCTACTAACTCAGAACTGAAACCACTCCTGAAGCTGACTTTTCATACAAAGATTTTGACATGCCTAAAAAACAATAACACACGTGAGAAACGCGTTTCTTAGTTCAATCAAATAAAAAACTTAGTTCAATCAAATACACAAGACCAAGTGGGCAACTTCTGCCCAAAAACAAGACGAGACATCAGGAAAGGACAGGAACTGGACAAATGGACACAGGGAACTCGAAGTGGAAAGCGGGAGCATACTGTCATGTTGTGGGGATTGTAACCAATGTCACAAAACAATGCATATGAGTTTTTGAGTGAGAAATTAGCTTGAGCCGTAAACTTTCACCTAAAGCAAAATGAAATAAAAAAATAAATGCAAATGAAGCCCCAAGCTGTGAAAATTCACTCAAAGTTAAGATTGATTTTATTTTCGTAAATTTATACTTTAAAAAACCATAATGGCATTTATCAACTGGTAACTATCAAATGGCAAATCTCAAATTGCTCAGAATTTATGATTTGGGTTAAATTGTGTGCCCCCAGAATATCTGTTGGAATCCTAAATCCTTATATCTGTGAATGTAATCCTATCTGGAAGTAGGGTTTTCTTATGTTCACATTAGTTCATACCAAGTGGGCGGGGGGGTGAGGTCTAAATTTAAGTGCTCTGATTTGTAAAAAGAGCAGATTAGACACACACGAGTGCACGCACACACACGAGCGCACACACACACACATACATACATACACACACAAACACACATACATACACACACAAACACACACCACATACACACATGTGCACACACACATACATACACATACACACATACAGACACATACCCATGAAGGCAGATGCCATGCTAGGATTGTCTATAAGCCAAGGTACCAAGGAATGCTGCGACTACCTACAAGGAAGGAATAGAACATCTGAGACCCTGATTTGGACTTTCAGCCTCCAGAACTGTGGGAAAATAAATTTATGTTCTTAAAAGCCACACACTGTGGTACTTGTGTTACAGCCGCACTAGGAAATTAAGACAGTTTCTTTCTGTTTTTAATTCAGATTTCCGTATATTGGAGATTAAGTGATTAAATGCTGACAAATCAATTGTAATGAAAAAAGAATCAGTAAAACCAACTTTTGGGGGGGATTGAACTGTGTCCCCCAAAAATGTGTGTCAGTTTAGCTAGGCCATAATTCCCAGTATGGTGTGATTGTCCACCATTTTGTCATCTGATGTGATTTTCCTATGTGTTGTAAATCCTACTTCTATGATGTTAATGAAGTAGGATTAGAGACAGTTATATTAATGAGGCAGGACTCAATCTACAAGATTCGGTTGTATTTTGAATCAATCTCTTTTAAGATATAAAATAGGGAAGCATCAGAGAGACAGGGGCACCTCATACTGCCAAGAAAGCAGAGCTGAAAGCAGAGCACGTCCTTTGCACCTGAGGTTCCTGTGCTGAGAAGCTCCTCAGCTGGGGAAGATTAATGACAAGGACCTTCCCCCAGAAGCGACAGAGAGAGAGAGCCTTCCCCTAGAGCTGGCATCCTGAATTTGGACTTCCAGCCCCCTAGGCTGTGAGAGGATAAACTTCTGTTTGACAAAGGCATCCCCTTGTGATATTTCTGTTATAGGAGCACTACAAAACTAAGATGGGGGCATACAGATCAAAACACAAGATGGTCGAGTTTTTCGCTATTTGGTGAAAAAAAAAAAATTTTTTTTTTTTAATTTGGCAGGTACCATTAATAGTGTAGAAATCATCAGATTTCTTTCAAACTGATATTTTGAAACCAGTTTCTATATTTTTATAAAAATTATTTATCTAAATGCTCAGTTTATGCTTTTTTACTCCTATTTTATCCAACTATTATGAAATATTTTAATATTCTGGCTAACTGAATAAGTCATAATGTTATATAAGCCATAAACCCAAAACTCGACTATTGTCATCAAGTCGATTTAGACTCATGGCGGCCCCTTGAGTTATACAGTAGAACTGATCCATGGAGTTTTCTTGGTTATACTCTTTAGGGCAGCAGATTGCCAGGACTTTCTTCTGCAGCACTGCTGGGTGGATTTGAACCCACAACCTTCAGGTCAGCAATTGAGGGCAAACCCTTTGAGCCACTCAAGGACCTAATGTCATATAAACCCACTGCCATCGATTCGATTCTGACTCATAGCGACCCTATAGGACAGAGTAGAACTGCCCCATTGAGTTTCCAAGGAGCGCCTGGTGGATTCGAATGGCTGACCTCTTGGTTAGCGCTGTGGCACTTAACCACTATGCCCCCAGGGTTTCCCTAATGTCATATAGAGAAAATCAATTTTCAAAGAATTACATTTTGAGTAGACAGTAAAACATAAATTTATGTAAGAACATAAATTGGACAAAAAGAGATCACTGAATAACCCAATGATCCATGAACATGCACTCATATGTGTATATATATTTCTTTAAGTATATTGACCTTTCGGTTAGCAGCCAAGCTCTTGTCATTTAGTGGTTAAGAGCTCAGCCGCTAACCCAAAGGTCAGCAGCTCAAACCCACCAGCCGCTCCTTGGAAACCCTATAGGGCAGTTTAACTCTATCCTATAGGGTTGCTATGAGTTGGAATCAACTCAATGGCAACAGGTTTTTGGGTTGGTGGAAAGGGGATGATTTTAAGTTGCTGCCTCTGGGCCATGCATTAAATGTTAAATATTCTGCGGACCAGGAGAAAGTCTGTAGGTCCCTGTGCTACGTACTGTGGAAATACACTGGGGAGACCGTCTTGGCCTGACCTCTGAGATCTGCAATTTATGGAAAGCTCTGGAAGCATTATCCAGGATGAGGAAGTCTGTCAGTGGAAAATGTGCTCGAAGACAGGCAAGGCTGTGGGTGAGCCAGCAGCACTCAGGGAACGCTGCATGGGAAAATATGCAACTTTCATGGCAGTTATGCATTAAAATATTTCCTTAATTTTTCAAAAAGTTCCCAAAACGTAATCATTTGAGTGGTATACTTAGCTATTCAGTTAAAAACAAAAACTTTGTAAAATAGGCAGCATCTTGAAAATGTAATAGAACTTTTTCCAGCAAATTTTGTTGTTATAAAGCCACGCAATAAAATAAAATTCAAATAACATTCCTCAAGACATAAAACAATAACAACGACAAACCCATATATAGAAAATACCCAATAAAAGAGCATTAGCCTGTAAGGCAGATATTAATACTATCTTTTGACCTCAGAATTAGTAAAAAAAAAAAACCAAAACAACGAAATATTGAGTGACAATTTCTTTTCTTTTTAGATTGGACTTCATAAAGTGTCTTGCATGGAGCCTGGCTAGAAGAATGATTGTATACATGTCATCGTATATGTTATTCTGTCCTTATTGACATGATTGTGCAATTGGTTAGAGCATTACCCTACGTGCATTTTAGTGTCTATCCTGCTCCGGCAATTAGTAAAATATTAATACATTTCCTTTTAAAGCGAGCAACAGCTATTTGTACTTTTGAACCATAAAATAGCAAGTCATTCTGTATAAACATTCTTTCCCAGTGTGTAACCAGATTCATCAGTAATTTGCCTTTTCACCCCAGGCCATCCGGAAATTCTGTCATGGAGAAAAAGCTCAAGTGCGCTGTGGTTTTTTTTCCCCCTCCAATGTTTATTTTATTATTATTTTTTCTTCCCCCTTTTAAAGAAGTTTCCCAGTGTTCAAAACTCAGTTTAAAGGCCTGCTGCCTGCTGATAGAGGGAGAGATGACCACAGCTTTTCCTTGTACTTGATATGCAAGCGGGCACCAGGGTAGCTTTGTGAGGGGAAGCTCTTTCCCCACAGCCTACAAAGGAGATTTGTTATTGGTGGCGACACCACCCGTGAGCCCAACTGCAGTGATGTCTGTGTCTCTGCTCTGGGTCTGGGAAGTCCACAGTGCCCGAGAGCTCTTTCCCAGGAGTGGGACACTCATTCCCCACACGGCAGGAAGCCCTCGGATTACACAGCTGGTGTCTAAGCCTTGCTGCAGACACAGGCAAGCAAAGAAGGCAATGGAGAGAAAAAGGCAGAAGATGAAAAGAGCGGCCCTTACCTGCTGTGGCGTGGCCCTGTCTTCTGTTCTCATGCCTGAACAGTGGGGACAGCAACAGCGCAGGGCTGACCTCTTTATTGAATTATCCCAACTGTGGTGTGTGTAGCTGCTGGCCAGCTGGGCTTGCTCATGCCAACGGGGCTATAAATAAGGCACCTCCAGAGAAAGAGCCATCCATAGGAGATAAGAACCCAGCCCCTCTGTTCTGCAGGCCTTTTAAGGTATCCAAATTAAAGGAGCCTCAGTCCCCAGACAGAAAGGGGCTGCCAGTTTCCCATTTGGAGCACTTACTTCAAGGACATCTCAGCCCTTGAAAATATCCCAACTGTCAAAAGAGCAGCGCTGAGTGAAGGGGCAGCAATAATTGCCAGCAAAGGATCTCGTTTTATCAGACACGCAACAGAGCTTACAACAGGCTGGCAGGTGGACTCATGACTGTGTGCTCATCAGATTAATGGCTTTGAAGGGCAAAGGGCAGGTCAAAAACTAAACGGCTGTAGGTGACTGTGTTTTTTGTGTGTGTGTGTGTTTTTTTTTAATAATAATTTTTATTGTGCTTTAAGTGAAAGTTTAAGTAGGTGACTGCATTTTAAGGCACAGGAGTGGAAGTATATTTCTCTCAGGCTGCACAGGATCTCTGTGGTCTTGGAAACATTATCCCGACATGCACTTTAGAGACCCTGGTGGTGCAAACGGTTAACATGAGAGGCTGCTAACAGAAAGGGTTGGAGGTTCCAGTCCACCCAGAGGTGCCTCAGAAAAGAGACCTGGTGATCTGCTTCTGAAAAATAGCCGTTGAGAACTCTGTGGAGCACAGTTCTGGTCTGACACACATGGAGTTGCCATGAGTTGGAATCAGCTCAATGCCAGCTGGCATTTTGGGAGATCCCATGGTGAGAATTTTTAGCACCACCTCATGAAAGGAGTGCTCACTCTCTCCCTGGCTTCAGGAGACATTTACTTGGGTGAAAAGAATTCTAGGGAAGACCAAGGATCCAGATAGTAAATGTTGAATATGTAGGAAGCTACTGAGTAGAAGACGTTTAAAGAAAGTTCCCTCCTGATCCTCTCTGCTCATGCATAATTCTCGAGGTGCAAATAATTTCTCTATAGAACTAAAACAGAGACATCTTACTAGAGCCTCGTTTAACCACACGCTGGAAGAGGAGGGAGAAGACTAATCTGGGGGTGCGATAGCTCTTGATTCACCCTTAGATTTCTTATTTCTGAGTATGCAGAAAAGGCATTTCATCCAAGGCAGGCGTTGGGGTGTGGGGGGCTGGGGGGTGGGAATCACATGAGTTTGACTTCTCCGGAGGACTCTTTGGCACTAGCTGTATGTGTCGACACAGTGATTCCATGCTGGGAATTTGCTGGAAGAAAAGAATTGTGAAGATGGACAAAGTTATAGCTACAAGGATATTTCGTGCAGTTCTTTTTTATAACTGGAAAAAATTGAAAACAACCTGAACGGCTAACAACGAAGGATTCATTAAATGAGTTACAGTGCGAACATACAATGAGATACTGTGCAGCCTGTAGAGATGTCCTGAGAGAATATTTAATGCCATAGGAATAATTCGTATGATATATTGATAACAAAAAGCACGGTTCACTTGAAGAGAAAAATGGTGCAGGTATGTTAAGTTACTACACACACGTACGTCCGCTCACATTCCCTGAGAGGATATGCACCGGATGTGAAAACGGGGCTACGACTGGGTGAATTGTGGCTGCTCTTGTTTTTTTTCTGTTGCTCACACGTAATCTCCAAATTGTTTGCTGTGATCTTAGGTCCCTTCTACATCAAGAAAAGTAATATCATTTAAAATCTATGTTTTTGAGAGCCAGGGAGCTTTCTGTGTTTCTTTACTGATGAACCCAGTCTTATTCTAGGATTACGGAATTCCTTGAGGTTTGCGTGGTCTTTGGAAAGAGTTATCTACCTAGGGGTCAGCAGCCTTTTTTTCATGCCAGTACCGCTGATACGATGGGCCATGCCCATAGAATCCTCCTAGTGCTCCTGGCTCAAGGCAAGGGTAAGTCAGGACGACAGACAGAGAGAGAGAGGGAAGGAGGGAGAGAGAGAGGAAGGGAGAGCCCACAAGCAAGTACGCACTGAGAAAGAAGAAGAAAATAAAGTTAATATAATGGGGTGATGGAGAAACATCCATAGTTATCTTTATTACCCTCAAGTTACCTTTATCTGACCTAACACATCCCAATTTGTGCTCTGACCAGAAGATAATAAAGGTGTTTGTATGCCTTTTATTTAAAGCGTAGGTATGTTCTGTTGATGACTTCCTTTTTTTTTTTTTATCGTTTTCACTTAAATATGGGCCTCGAAACCTGAACTAGAACGCATTTTAATTGGTATGTCATGTATAATTGGAAGAGAAGAACCTCCTCTTCTCCCACTGGGCTCCTGGTGGTTGCTGATAGAAAGGTCATAAATCCTTTTATTGCTTCCCTTTTGAGTACAGAGACTAGTCCGGTGTTGCCTCCCCTATGAATTGGATCTGGGCTAAGCCTTAGAATGGAATAGTTTCAAAGCTTTTGCCTTAAGTAGCCGTCACAGGAGCCCTGGTGGCTCAGTGGTTAAAGTGCTCAGCCGCTAACCAAAAGGTCGCCAGTTCGAACACACCAACAACTCCGTGGGAGAAAGATATGGCAGTCTGCTTCATTTACAGCCTTGGAAACCCTATGGGGCAGTTCCCCTCTGTCTTATAGGGTGGCTATGATTCAGAATTAACTCAATGGCAGTGAGCAATGGGTTCTGTTATAGACACTGTGTCCAGGAGCAGAACGGGAGTATGGGATTGAGCAATCCTCTGGAGGGTTCTTTTGAACCTGCAATGCCAAGACCTTTCTTGGTTGACCTTCTAAAGCCCCTCTAGTGTTAGTTCAGGCTACCTGCCTCATATTTTGGCCAGCATACTTGCCGAACAGACTGCCTGGTAAGGAGGGGTGGCTTCTAGCTTCCCACCTGTGGGTGGGAATATGGTTTCCCTAAAGCCAGGAAGAGATCTGTGCTGTGGAGTTCTGAAGAAGGCTTCTCTTAGAGGAAGCTGGGCCTGAAGACAAAGAGCTGGGGTACACATATAAAGAGGGGCCTTCCATATGGGCTCATCAGTTTGCAGGACTCCTTTCTTGAATGTGGAGGAACGGTCCTCTGAAGCATTGTATTTCACATTCTCCCATCCTTCGCACTGACTGGCCCCCATCCCTTCAGTGGGGGCACATTACACCTGCATAGTCCTGGCGGTGATGGGTGGGCTGTAATGGGGGTGTGCCCCACAGACGCTTGTGTGGAAGGAGTAGCCTCTCTCTGTGAGGGCTGGTGCCCAGGGTTTCTGGGCTGTGATCAGGATGGGGAGTGCCAGGGAGAGGAGTCAGGCATGGAAGTAGCACTTGCCTCTCACTCATAATATAAGAGAGGAAAGGCTGATGTATAATATATTTCTTGGTCCTGTTTTTGAAAACTTGGAGATCAAAACCAAAATACAAATAGGTCTGGAATAAACATTTTGATTCAATTCAATCAATATGTACTGAGCCCCCACTAGGAACCAGAGCTGTGGTTGGCACAAGAATAGAGATGGTAGAAACTCACAGATGGCCTGGAGCTCTGGGAGTCTATTCCTGGCCATGAGGGTCTCAGCTCCTACAGGCCCGTGTGCCCAGGCGTTTTGCCAGTGGATCAGGAAATGTTCTCCATTCATCAGTACTGTTTATTCTTTTGTTTCAAAAGATATTTAACTATCTTCTTCCATATGTTGGCCGCTGTCTTAGTTATCTAGTGCTGCTATGACAGAAATACCACAAGGGGGTGACTTTAACAAAGAGAAATTTATTCTCTCACAGTTTAGGAGGCTAGAAGTTCAAATTTACAGCACCAGCTCCAGGGGGAAGGCTTTCTCTCTCCGTCAGCTCTGGGGGAAGGCCCCTATCATCAATCTTCTCTGGTCAAGGAGCTTCTCAGCACGGGGACTCCAGGTCCAATGGACACACTATTCTCCTGGCTCTTGTTTCTTGGTGGTATGAGGTCTTGGAAGAAATAAAGGCAGAATGCTCCTTAGAAGCAAGGATAGCGAGATTATGTCTCACTTCCTTTGGACATATTATTAGGAGGGATCGTTCCCTGGAGAAGGACATCATGCTTGCTAAAGTAGAGGGTCAGCAAAACAGAGGAAGACCCTCAATGAGATGGATTGACGCAGTGGCTGCAACAATGGGCGGAAGCATAACAATGATTGTAAGGACGGTGCCTACACTTCCCCCCCTTTGATTCCACCTAGCCTGATGGCTGCTGTGACTGCCGTTTCTTCATCTCCCTCCATGAGAAGGGAAGACATGGCAAGCTACCACAACTGCCTCCTAGCTGGAGGGAACCAGCTACATTGTTGGATGTGATGCTTCAGTTTGTGTGTCAACTTGGCTGGACCATGATTTTCAGTGGTTTGGCAGTTGTGTAATTTGGGCAGTTATGTAATGATGTAATTTGACAGTTATGTAATGATGTAGTCGTCCTCTATGATGTGATCTCATGTGATCAGCCAATCAGTTGTAAAGGGAGATTACTCAGGGGTGTGACCTGCATCCAATATATGTATATACGGATGTTCTGGCAAAGCTAAATTGCTTGCTCTGGATCCTGCATCTTGCTCCTCATCATCTGACCTCTGGTTCTTGGGACTTGAGCCAGCAGCCTGCTGTATTTCCTGCCAGTCTTGGAATTCATCAGCCTCTGCAGCCTGTGAGCCAGTGGCCTGCCATCTGATCAGCCAATCTTGGGTTCATCTGCCCCTGCAAATACATGAGCCAGGAGAAGCCTCCAGCCTGACACTGAACCCACAGACTTGGGACTTGCCAGATCCTACAACCACATGAGCCATTTCCTTGAGATAAATCTCTCTCTCTCTCCGTGTATATGTATACACACACACACACACACACACACACTTCACTGGTTTTGCTTTTGTAGAGAACCCAGCCAAAGATACTGGGTTAGTAGGCTCCATGACAGAGGAAGATGAGCTAGTCAGGGAACCAGAGAATGACAACCAGAGAGCTAAGAGAAGAAGCATTTAATCTTGGGACCAGAAAGCCAGAGAGAACAAGGCTTCAGGAAGGAGAGGCACGTAACAGCATTGCATATTGTAGGCCAAGAAGAATGAAGACTAAGAAAAGCCTTGCTCTTCTTTACTGGAGAGCCTTCAGCTGCAGAACCAGTACATGTCAGGGGTGGGGAGGGTGAGTGATTTATGGAATGAGTCGCCTGTGGAACGTCAGTTACTATCCCCAGAAAGTGGGAAGGCAAGTCTGGTGTTTGCTGCCATTTCCTTGTTTTCAAATGAATACCCTTCATTGCCTAACCAGTCCATTTGCTATTACTGAAATCTCTACATAAACAGTCTTCCTGTACTTCCCCGAACAATAAACAGGCAAGAACGGCTGCATAAATGTCCAATAGTTTAAATACGTCCATGAACAGATCTGGAAAGTTTCAATGTGAAAAATAACACCACGATATGTCAGTGTGATAGAATCCAGGCTCTCTTCTTTTTGAACTTGGCTTATGTTGAATTAGTTTGGGTGTTGAAATGAACCAAGTTATAGAGTTAGGGAACTAACCCAGTAGTGACTGGAGTCTCATTATCATATGAAGCTATTACACTTTCAGGAGAAAAAACACTTGAGTGCTTATTATGTTCCCAGGACTGTGCTAAGATGTTCTCAGTTATGATCTTCTGGACTTGGGACAGCACTCACCTTCAAGTTACATGCCAAGCACATAAAAAATGCAACTCAACAATATGCCAACAGGCTAGCATCCCTCTCCTGCACTCCAGATACTTTGTATTCTTGTTTTATCTCCCTGAAATCCTATCCAATCAGCTCTTGGAGTCTTCATCCACCCCGATTCACACGATTGATAACTGCCTGGGGATTCCTTGGCTAAAGTTATATATATCCTAGTAGGGATCAAATTTTTAATCAAAGGGAGGAAATTTTAACCAATGAAATATCAAACCTCAATTAGAAGTTAAGGTTTAGCACTTGGCTGCTAATGGAAAGTTCAAACCTTCAGCTGCTCTGAGGGAGGAAGATGTGGCAGTCTGCTTCCGTCAAGAGTTAAGCCTTGGAAGCCTTATGGGACAGTCCTACTCTGTCCTATCGGGTCACCAGGAATCTGAATCAACTCCTTGACAATGGGTTTGATTTTTTTTTAAATGTCTTCCTAGCCCATGAGTTTATACTTTAAGCCACTCCTGGATGCGCCCTGGTTTTGGCTGTACACAATGGGCTGTAGTCAACAGTGGCTGTAATTCTAGAACCATTCACAATGACGGTGTTGCAGGGATTGCTGGCAGGGCAGAAAGTAGAAGCAACCTGAAGAAGCACACTTTTTGGAAAAGCCTCATTCCCCCTAAAGAGATTATGCCAGGATTCCTAGAGTGAAAGCGTGTTTGCTCTTTCACCTTCACCCTCTGCTCGGTGCACCCCAAGCCCCCAAAGAGAATGAACTGCATCTAAGAGCTCCTTGGCTCTCTGGCTTTGGTTGGGGTTAGCCAGTGGGAGGAGGCAGCAGGAGAGTGCGATCAGGATATTTATTTCCCAGATTCCGCCCCACCCCAGTGGGGTTGCTGTAGGTTGGCTGTATCCCTCAAGGGAAGGCCACAGCTCTTATCAGGGGTCCCTCACCATTTGGCAACCTTCTCAGGGGCTCTGGTAACTTCTCCCTCTCCTTGCCCCTAATGCCCAGACGTGTAAAAACTTCTTGCTATTGCCAGGCCTGAGGCTCTGCACCACTCCCATTGTTCTCACAAAATCCTGCTCAAAGATTGAATGTGGCATCTCTTTCATGCCTGGACCCCGGTTGATGCAGAGGGGAAAGACCGAAAGTCTTCAGAAGCAGCTAGAAAGAGAGAATTCATCCCATTCCTCACCCTCTACCCCTCACCCCTCTGCTACCATGGATAAAAGGAGATCCGTGGATTCCATAAGCAATGTAGACCCTTACATTGCCCAAGCCCATGAGGCAAGGACATTGCCTTAGACCACTGTGTAATTCTCCCAGATTCTGGTGGGATGCAGGCCAGAGAAAGAACCCCTTTGATTCCAGAGGCAATATCTCCTACTTTCTTGGTAGACTAGGTGCTCAGAATCCTAATTAAGTTGTTTTAAGAGAAAGAAAGAATATATTTCCTGCATACCTCAGTTTCTAAACTGAGATACACAATGGCCTTAAGAACAATACCTGCCATTTCTGGAGCTCTTACTACATGCTAGGCATGCACCAAGGGTATGCAGCTACAAGTGGTAGAGCAGATATTGCACCCTGCATCTATTAGCTTCAAAATTATGTTCTTAAATGGTGTGCTATTCTGCCCCCTTCTCTTAATAGACACGTAGAACACATACTGTTTTTATGATACGATCACACTTTGGGAAGCGTAGGGTGAATGTTGGACGTTGTTATTATACTGTTAATTTGCTCTCCTCTTCATTCGTTTTTTCTGGTTGCTACAGAGGTGGAGGTGAGAACAGATTGGGAACTTCTATGCTGCAGAAAAATAAGCCCTGGTGGCACAATGGTTAAGTGCTCTTCTGCTAACCAGAAGGCTGGCAGTTTGAACACTCCTAGCCACTCCATGAGAGAAAGACCTGGAGATCTGCTCCCATAGAGATTAACCAAACCCAAACCCAACCCAGACCCAAACCCAAACCCAAACCCAAACCCAAACCCAAAACCAAACCCAAACCAAACCCACTGCCGTCCAATCAATTCTGACTCTTAGTGCCCTATTGGACAGAGTAGAACTGTGTGGCTGGTAGATTTGAACTGCCAACATTTTGGTTAGCAGCTGAGCTCTTAACCACTATGCTACCAGGGCTCCACGGCCTAGAAAACCCTGTGGGGCAATTCTAATCTGTCACATGGGGTCACTATGAGTTGAAATCAACTCAACACCTAACAACAACAACACCATGCTGCAGAAGTCTGAGATGCTGAAAGCAAATCCAGCTTGTTGCTTGAAGAGATAGAAAAGTTTCCCAAAGTAGGAGGTTCAGTCTGTACGCACTATAGTTGCTGGAAATTTCCTGTTTTTTTGAGTGCCAGTTACTATCCCCAAGGGGCTGACATCCTAAAGGCAAGCTAATGAAAAGACAGAAGATGGATGGGAGAGACAATCGGCTCTTGAGCCAACTTGCTCTTCAGGAGCCAGGTCCTCCCACTACTCAACTCAGCAAGTCTAGCCCTCAATTCCCCTCACTTTCATATTTATAGAAACTCAAACCAAGGAGCACAAAATAAGAGAAGAAAATGCTTACTAGTCTTCTATTTCCCGCATCATCTAAGACAGATAAGATGGATTTCTCAGTCCTCTCCTGAAAGACTAAAGTGTTTACTGATTCTGCTCTGATTGCCGGGAGAGAAAGAGTTGCCCCATCTCAATTTCAGTCCATTCAGCTATCCCAGCCTAGACTAACTTCAGCAGGTCTTCCTGAAGATTAAGTGAACTGTCACCTTATTGCAAAAGACCAAAGTAGCCAACTGATTGTAAAGCAAGATTATTTTATGAGTCACTAAGAACACAGTCCTTGTGACTCATACTGCACCGGCAAAAATTTATTTTGAAATGTCCTAAATGCTTGTACTTATGGATAGCAATTCAGGAGGCAAACCACTAGAGAAATATTCACTGGCTTCATTAAGTTATCTCAGACCGTTTAGAATAAATATGCATAAACATAACTTAAGGATCCAAGAAATTGGCCATTGTGGCTCAGAGAATGTCAGAAGTGTGGGTGTTTCATGAAGATTTCTCTACCTTTGGGTCTCCAGCACCATTTAGGGAACACAGACAAGTTTGTTAAAATATGCGTTGTCAGTATATACCACATTTTGTTTCTCCATTCATCTGTTGATGTTGATGGACGCTAGGGTTGTTTCCACCTTTTGGCTCTTGTGAATAATGCTACAATGAACATTGGTGTACAAGTATCTGTATGAGTCCCTGCTTTCAATACTTTTGGGTATATACTTAGGAGTGAAATTGCTGGGTCTTAAGGTAGTTCTATGTTTAACTTCTCAAGGAACCGCCATAAAGAGAAACAAAGTCCTGTTGCCTGTTACAGCATGGATGAACCTTGAACACATGCTGAGCAAAATAAATCGAACGCAAAAGGACAAATATTGTATAATCCCACTTAGAGGAAACATCCAGACCAGACAAGTGCACAGAGACCAAAGTGTATTAGTGGTTACCAGAAGTGGGAGGGAGGGAGAGAGGGAAAAGGTATTGTTTCAGGGGCACTGAGTTTCTGTTAATAGAAACAGATAGAGCTGATTGTTGCACAACACTTTGTTGTCCTCGTTTGCTGCTGGCAAGCTGGCCCCCTAATCCTGGGGACCCCATTTACAACAGAATAAAAGGCTTCTTGGTCCTGCACCATCCCCATGATTGTTTGCAGATTGGATCATTGTGATCCACAGGGTTTTCTTTTGTCTCATTTTCAGAAGTAGATTGTTGTCTTAGTTATGCAGGGCTGCTCTAACAGAAATACCACAAGTGGATGGCCTTAACAAACAGAACTTGATTCTCTCACAATCTAGGAGGCTGGAAGCCTGAATTCAGGGCACTGGCTCCAGGAGAAGGCTTTCTCTCTCTGTCCACTGCAATGGAAGGCCCTTGTCATCAATCTTCGCCTTGTCTAGGAGCTTCTCAGTGTAGGGGTCCCAGGTCAAAAGAATGTGCTCTGCTTCCAGTGCACTTTCTTGGTGGCACGAAGTCCCTCTCTACTCTGCTTGATTCTCTCTTTTTATATCTCAAAAGACACTGACTCAAGATACAACAACCTAATTCTGTAGGTTGAGACCTGCCTCATTAACATAACTGCCTCTAATCCCGCCTCATTAACATCATAGAGATTAGGATTTACAACACATAGGACAATCACCTCAAATCATAAAATGGTGGACAACCACACAATGCTGGGAATTATGGCCTGGCCAAGTTGATACACATTTTGGGGGGACACAATTCAATCCATAACAATCGTCGTGTCTTTAGTTTTAATCCATCTTGGTCTGGAAGCTCTGCTAAAACCTGTTCGGCATAATAGCAACACACACACCCCTACTGATAGACAGTGGGTGCCTGCACCTGACGTGCATTGGCTGGAATTGAACCCATGGAATGCAAGAATTCTGCCACTGAAGCACCACAGCTGCCTGCACAAAATGGTGACCGTAATTAACGTCATTGAATTACACACCAAAGGTGGCTGAAATGGCAAATGTTTTGTTATATGTATTTCAACACAATAATAAAAAAGAGATTCATTGTGAGAGGCATTATCTTTAAGACGATGCCTAAATAGGCAAAGTGTAAGGGGGAGTTGAGAAAATGATTGTGTCGATCGAACAAATATGGTGTGATAGCCCACCCTTTCTCAGGCCCCATAGTAGAACTGGGAAGAAGCATGGTGCTGCTCTCAGGGAGCTCTCAAAACAGTCTCAATCTCCCACATCACATTGTCTATGTTAGTCCATGGACATGAACACAGAGTAATATGGCGGTTCTAGGCCTCATTGCCTTCAGATCTACCCCTCACCCTTTCCTGCTTGCTCTGCTCTGCTCTACATGGCCGGGAGAATAACTCAAGCTCTGTGGCTGCTGCTTCCAGTGGGGCTCAGCCACTGAGGGGGAAGCTGGCATCCAGAGGAAGGGAGAAGCCAGGGTGTCCCTCCCTCTCTGCTTCTGGCAGTGTCTCTGGCAGCAGCTATAGCTCTTGCCAAGGTTGGAGCTTCTGTTGGGTGACCCCAACTGCTGGGCCTAACCTCTGAGGCCAGCAGTGGCTTTGTCCACATCATCCTAGTTTGGCCTCTCAGCATCTCCTTCACCCACGTAACCAGTTCCTGGCATTTAATTCTTTCTGCTGAAGTTACTTGAAGTGGATTCGGATTTCCTGTTTAGACTTCTAAAGCTGTTTCTAAAGGTTGACAGAATTTATGTAATTAAATTTTATTATATACAAATGTTTAGACAAATTAACTAAAAATATATGCCAATCATCTGAGTCCACCTGATTTATCTTTTCATGTTTAAATAACCGTATTCTCCAAGACTAGGAGAGAGGTGCTTTGACAAAGTGAATTTCTTACTTTGGATTGATCAGTGGATAGGACTTGGTTGAGGCGAAAGCTTAAAAAGTATCAAATTAGGGAAGAGAGGGTTTTGGCAGCTAGAAAATGGGAGAGCTCAGACAACTAGGGATAGCAGTGAAGGCGACATGAAATATGAAGTACAAATACACTAGCCATTTATTTATTTAATCACTTTGGTGCGTATACTAATTAGAAGAGAAATCTATTGTACTGGAGGAAAGACTATTAAATGTAGTTAAACCAAACCAAACCCGTTGCTGTTAAGTGGATTCCGACTCATAGCCACCCTAAAGGATGGAGTAGAACTGGCCCATAGGGTTTTCAAGGAGCGGCTGGTGAATTTGAACTGCTGTCCTTTTGGTTAGCAGCCTGAGCTCTTCACCACCTCACCAGCAAGGCTCCTTAAATGTAGTTAGTAATAATAATAAAATTGTGTTAAATCAGAGACTTAAGGGAAATGTGTATTTGTCAGTAGAAGAGAGTGAGAGGAGCCGAGAACATGGCGGCCAGACCTGCACAGGTGCCTCTTCAGGTAGGGCCAGCAAGGGAGGGTGCCAGGACTGTAACACCCAGGCCACTTAGCCAAACCACCACACCAGGTGTCTTAGTTACCCAGTGCTGCTGTCACAGAAATACCTCGAGTGGTTGGTTTTAACAAAGAGAAATTTATTCTCTCACATTCTAGGAGGATAGAAGTCCAAATTCAAGGTGCCAGCTACAGTGGAATGCTTTCCCTCTGTCGGCTCTGGAAGAAGGTCCTTGTCATCAGTCTTCCACAGTTGAGGAGCTTCTCAGCACAGGAACCCTTCGTCTAAAGTAAGTGTTATTCTCCCGGCTCTTGTTTCTTGATGATAAGAGGTTTCCCTATCTCTCTGCTCGCTTCTCTCTTTTATGTCTCAAAAGAGTTTGACTCAAGACACAACCTAATCTTGTAGACTGAGCCCTGCCTCGTTAACATAACTGCCACTAATCCCACCTCACTGACATCACAGAAGCAGAATTTACAACACATAGGAAAATCACATTAGATGACAAAATGGTGGGCAATCACACAGTAATGGGAATCATGGACTTTCTAAGTCGACTCACAAATTTTGGGGGGACACAACTCAATCCATAACACTGAGAGAATGAGCTTCGCTCCCTGCAGTGCCAGGGCTCCCTTTCATGTAACCAGAGCCCGATGTACCTGAGGACTCACAAACATTTATTTATTTATACTGCTATCAATTATGTCAGCAGGAGATACAAGAGGTGTTCAGCACCCAAGACACCTGGAGCACGTAGGCTCCTTGCATTTTCTTTTGCTCTGCCCCTCACTTATTATGAGGAGGCAGTCTATCTGCAAACAAGGTTGCTGTTGATAAGAGGTGGAGCAATAGAGGGTATGGCTGGTCCTAGTTCTGGATGGAGAAGATCCATAGGAACATTTGGGGGGGGGTTGCATAACAGACAAAGGATGAGTTCTCATGGGGAGGTCCTCAGTTTTAAATGGGAGTGATTTTCCCACAAAAGTAGGGCCTGTTTCCAGTCCAGTTCAGTCGCTGTCAGATCGGCTCTGATTCATGGTTACCCCATGTGTGTCAGTGTAGAGCAGTGTTCCATAGGGTTTTCAACAGCTGATTTTTAAAAAGCAGATTGCCAGGCCTTTCTTCCAAGGCACCTCTGGGTGGACTGGAACTACCAACCTTACTCAACCTTACTCTAACCATTGTACCACCAGGGCTCCCGATCAGCTACAGTTATTTGAGCTGCCCCATAGGGTTTCCAAGGAGCAGCAGGCAGATTCGAACTGCTGACCTTTTGGTTAGCAGCCAAGCTCTTAACCAGTGCACCACCAGGGCTCCAGCAACCATGTACTTTGAGGGTGTTGTTCATTCATTTGTTCATTCAGCAAATCCTTACTGATTGCTTTGTAAGTGCCAGGTGCTATGATACTGCTCACAAACCTAAGTATTCACTTCTCATTACTAAAAAAAAAAAAAACTTTGCTCCTGACATATTAAAGAGAGATTTCTAGATGAAATCTATGTTCAGTGATTCATTCTCGACCCCTGATTTGACCTTGAATCATTAGTTTTAATTATCCCTCTTTAAAAAAAATTTTTTTTTTTTTTATCTTTAGTCTACTCTTCAGCTTAAATTTAGGCAATTAACAGTTTAGCTCCAGCAGAGTTTGGAAGCTCTGGTTTCATGTCGTGAAGAAACGAACAAACCCACATGTACACCAATGTTCGCTGCAGCACGATTTGCAATAGTCAAAAGATGGAAACAACCTGAATGTCCATCATCAGAGGAATGGAAGAACAAAGTGCGGTGCATACGTACAATGGAATATTAGCCCCAGAGACATGACGTCCTGCTACATGCTACAACATGGGTGAACCTTGAGAACATCATGCTGAGTGACAAAAGTTAGTAACCAAAGGACACATATTATATAATCCCACTTATATGAAATATCTAGGAGAGGCAAATGCATAGGGACCAAAGTTTATTAGTGGTTACCAGGGGCAGGAGGGAAGGGGGAAGGGAGGGGTATTGAGTTCCTGTTGAGGACGATGAAAACATTTGGAAAGGGATAATGGTGATGGTCACACAACACGAGGAACACAATGTCACTGAATTGTACATGTGATGAAGGTCGAAATGGCAAACACTTTGTTATATACATATTTACCACAATAAAACAACAACAAAACAAAATAAAAAACAAACAGCAGCTTTAAAGTCCCCAAAAGGGCTAACTTTTCAGGCCAGAGTCACTGACTGTTAGGATTGAATTGTGTTCCCCATAAATATGTGTTGCAAATCCTGACTTCTATGCCTGTGGTTATTATCTCATTTGGGAACGGGTTGTCTTTGTTATGTTAATGAGACACGGTCAGTGTAGGGTGTGTTTTTTAATCAATCTCTTTTGAGTTTTAATGGAGAAGAAGAGGGATGCTGAGCTAAACGAAAATCGCCCAGGAGCAGAAGCTCACAAGAGGCAAGGACCTTCCTCCAGAGGCATCTCCTAGCGCCAGCGTCCTGAATTCAGACTTTGAGCCTCCTAAACTGTGAGAAAATAAATTTCTGTTTGTTAAAGCCACCCATTTGTGGTGTGTCTGTTATGGCAGCACCAGAGGACTAAGACACTGACTTTATTTGTGCTCAGCACATGTGCAGAGATGTAGAACCAAGTGAGAAAGAAGTCTGGGAAGCACAGCCTTCTTTTTTTTGCTTTCTGTGATCATGTCAAAGTTACTAATGGCATCTAGCTGATAACCCGGTCCCTGGCATTGGCTTGGACAAGTGCTGTCCAGAGGTGAGGGGATAGGTTGATTTGAATCCCTTTAGCTCTATGGGAAGAATTTAGGAAATGGGATGAAAACTGGTTCTGCAGGCAAAGAGTAGGGTGAGTGGGAAGGTAAGAAGTGTAATGCATAGAATTTCTGGAATTTGGAAGCTGGATGTCCCCACTGGTTTTCAGATGTTGAAATCTATGCAGTGAGGTAAGGGAAGACATGAAAAATTGAAGCTATAAAGAAAAACATTGAATTGGAACACATAAGAAATAAACGATAGACAATATCATGCAGGATTAAAGGCAAACACAAATTGGAGAAAATATTTATAACATGTATAGCAAATATATATCCCTAATGTAGAAAATTTTTATACATTAATATGACAAAGGTAAAACCAAAAAAAGAAACAAAACAAAACCCACTGCCTTTGAGTTGATTCTGACTCCTAGCAACCCTATATGACAGAGTAGAACTGCCCCACAGGGTTTCCAAGGAGCAGCTGGCTGGTGGATTCAAACTGCTTACCTTTTGGTTAGCAGCTAAGTTCTTAACCACAGAGCCACCAGGGCTCCTGACAAAGGTAAACACTCCAATGAGTATAGAAGGTAGGTGATCTACCATGCAACAACAAAAAAGATGTTGAAGGCCTTAATAAAATGTATCCAACTTTATTTGTAATAAGAGAAATGTAAATCAAAACAACACTGAGGTATCAGTTTTTCCTACCAGATTGGTTAAATTAAAAAACTGATGGTACCCAATGTTGGTGACACTGGAGGCAATCACGACTCTGAGGTTCTGTTGGTGGGAGTATAAATTAATTCCTATTTTGGGGGGGGAAGTTTGACAATGTTAGTTAAAATTTAAAATGAGCATACCACTTCATGCAAATTCCAGTTCACACTTGATTTTAGCCAAAAGGCTGAGAAGCGATACAAATTCCGTTTCTAGCACTCTATTTTAAGATGTTTCGAAAGTATGAAAAGATATAGATACAAGGATTTTTATCTCAGGCATACTTATAGCAGAAGAATAAGAAGTAAAACTATGGAGTTTTACTTAAATCATTTTACATCAAAACACTGAAACATCGGTGGATCATGAAGATAAAAGAGAGCTATACTTCTTGACTCAGAAACCCTGGTGGCGTGGTGGTTAAGAGCTATGGTTGCTAACCAAAAAGTTGACAGTTCGAATCCACCAGTCACTCCTTGGAAATTCTATGGGGCATTTCTACTCTGTCCTATAGGGTCGCTGTGAGTTGGAATCAACTCGAAGGCAGCAGGTTTTTTTTTTTTTTTTTTTAATCCTACATCTGTGTCAGTTTCCTGTTCCGCTGACTTCCTTTTTAAATTGCGATTCTCCACTTCTTTTTGATTTTCCTGTCCTCAAACAGCTCTCATCAAGACTATTCATCCTCTTCCTGTGTTTATATTTCCTCCTATTCCCAACTAGGGTGTTTATATTGAAGGTGGTGCACAAGGAGGGAGGAAAGCCATTCACCAAGGACGGGCTATCAGGAAATACAAAATAATAATGAAACATGAACGTGAATGATTTTCTTTGAATCAGTGAATACCAGCCCTTTTTATCTTTGCCCCTCCTGTCTTTTCTGAGGAGCACTTCAGAAGATAGGGATCTGACTGTTGGCTGACCCACAGAAGGATAAGAATCCTGCCTGAGGTGACTCAGTTAAAACCATCTAGATTCAGTCCTGGGCTTTGACTCACACAGTGCAATTCCTCTTTAAAAGCTACACTTGAAAGTCTGCTTTGGGTCCTTTGTGGAGATGGAATGAAAGGCATGTTGGGTTCAGGGATATGTGGAAATGAAAGAAAAAGTTCTGTGCGCCTGTATGTGTGTGCATGTGTACGTCTGTCCGTGCGTGTGTGTATGCACGTGTCTGCGTGTGTTTGTGTGTGCGCGTGTCTAAGCGTTCACACTTGCTGAACGCCAAGGGATCCTCAGGAATCAACTGTGAATTCTTTTCTAAGTGTGTTGTTGGCACGTGCAAAAACGGAGCATTTTGATCAGAATGACTTTCTATACACCTGGTGACCAAATGACCCCAGCGGGAAAGTGTATTGGTGCAGTGATCTCAGGTTCTCCCAGCTGTGCTTAATTCAGGACACTCTATCCTTTCTGCCCTGTCTCAGAAACAAGCTGGCCACTGTTTGTGACCAACAATCAGTTGGTCACTGGATTATTAAAAAAGAGTAAAGAGCGGATTCAGGCTTTGAGCATATGGCGACATGCACCTCAACTTGGATTGAATGTGTAGAAAAGTTCCAATTAAATCACATATTTAAAAGAGCAAAGAATAGTAAGAAACAACCTCAGACTCTATGGAATGCTCTAGGGATTTTCTCAAGGTCTCTGTATTTGAAAATACCACTTTCTCTTTGTAGTTATGATTTTATATTCTTCAGAGACACCATGAAAGGTGAAAAACCCCTGCTGTGGAGTCGATCCCAACTTATGGATGACCCTGAGGGACAGAGTAGAACTGCCCCGTAGGGCTTCCGAGGCTGTAATCTTTATGGAAGCAGACTGCCACATCTTTCAGGTAGGTTCAAACCTTCAACCTTTCGGTTTGCAGCTGAGGGCAACCACTGGGGCTCAGAAAGGTGAAAAGGGGGGTTGAATTTTTTTTTTTTTGCTGAAGATATGATATCTATACATGATAAATATATGTGGAAATGAGAGTTTGATTCTTAAGTACCTGAGTCCTGCTTAATTTTAACATGCTTTGCAAAATTTTACAATCTTTAGGTCAGACAGCATTGAGCATTTGCATGCGGGAGGTCTAAAGGCGTGATCCCATCCAGCAAGCAGGCAAACATCCTTCACACTCAGTTGGGCGGCGCAGCATAGTCTGAAGGGAGGGTGGCTGGCATATTGCAAAAGAACTATTGTAAAGAATTCAGAGAATAAAAACTGATTTAGTTAACGTAATGAAGTAATTAGCTATACATTCTAATATGGCATTCGGATAGAGACAAGTAGGAAAACAGAGAGCCCAGAAGTCTGAAGGCCATGAGTCTCGAGGCAAGGTGTGGGAAGATTTCAGGG
The DNA here is from genome assembly GCF_024166365.1 of Elephas maximus indicus. Classification (NCBI taxonomy): domain Eukaryota; kingdom Metazoa; phylum Chordata; class Mammalia; order Proboscidea; family Elephantidae; genus Elephas; species Elephas maximus. The sequence continues at coordinate 80,151,263 of NC_064835.1, read as the reverse complement.
CTTTCTGGGTTGTGTCTGTCCTAAACGCCCAAACCCTGAATGTTTTCGTTAACATTTTTTATTTGGTTTAGATATTTCTCTCTGTATTGATTATGCTTGTACACAGATTGAATGGCCACTCACAGAACTTGAATGAAAGCATTAAGCTGGAGATAACAAACCCCAAACCTGCTGCGATTCTGACTCATGGTGACCCTATAGGACAAGTAGAACTGCCCCATATGGTTTTCAAGCAGCCTCTGGTGGATTCAGACTGCCGACTTTTTGGCTAGCAGCCAAGCTCTTAGCCACTCCGCCACCAAAACCAGTTGCCATTGAGTGGATTCCAACTCATGTTGACCCCATGTGTGTCAGAGTACAAATGCGCTCCACAGGGTTTTCCATGGCTGATTTTTTGGAAGGAGATTATCCAGCCTTTCTTCTGAGGCATCTCTGGGTGGACTCGAACTGCCAACCTTTCTGTTAGCAGCTGAGTGCTTAGATGTGTAGAGATATAATGCGTTCATATATCATTTATTTATGCATTATATTTATATTTTGGGTGGTTATAAGCTTACTTGGGAATTTCACATATGCACATTTTTAAACTAGAGGGAAAAGAATACATTTCGTTAAATTCAGGAACCTTCCCAACCATGTTTGGTGCTTGGCGTGAAGCCATACGTGAACTTTGAAAATGTCAAAATTTGTTTACCCTTAGTAAGACATGATTTCCTGTTTGGGGGCCTGGAAGGAAGCAAGCCTTTAAACCAGGCTTATTGAAATCTCCTAAAGTCTTCTCGGACATTAAGAAAGTAACAGTTGGCTGAATTAGGTGCAAGTGCGGTAGACAGGGATTATATTTCACCTAAAGTACTCACGAAGCTCAACAGTCACAGCAAAGTTAGAAAAAGTCCAGGAAGAAAGAGAGAGTTAGTTTTGCTGAGCTTAAAATAGTCGAAAAATAATCGGTGACATTTGACAAAACCAAGATGTTACCATATTTGTCAACCTCCCCTTGAAATGAACTTTTACCTGCAAAAAAAAGAAACAAGTGGGCTTGTCCCCCAGTACTCTTCATGTTACTGGATCATTGTAGTTCATGAAAACACGGATGGTTTTAAGACAATACAGACTCACCAGTAAATTCTCCAGACACACAGGGAGTGCCCATGGCATTAATTGATTCTTTGACATTTCATAGTTACCATAGTGCAAACCTGACATAGGCACAAAGCACTGACGCTTAATCCTTAGAGGTAAAATGTTGGTGATGAGAAGCCAGCAATCATTTCAGCCTCAAGTCCACCATCAGGGTGAATACGGTTGGCTCAGGATCAAAAAGAGGGCGGGAGTGCAAAGGGGGAAAGCTGGAAGTGGGGGTGCTGGAGAAAAGGATGCAGGAGAGTAGAAAGAGGAAGCGGGAGGTTATAAGGAATATATAAATGAAAGACGGGCACCCTCTTCCTGATTTAGAAGATATCCAGAAAATAAACTCTCTCGTGAAAATACTCCTAAACCGGACAATTACGTTGGTGGAGGGATAGGACTGCTTTCCAAAGAAAAAGTCATAAGTATAAAACCAAACCCACTGCCGTCTAGTCGATTCTGACTCATAGCCACGCTATAGGACAGAGTAGGACTGCCCCATAGAGTTTCCAAGGAGCGCCTGGCGGATTTGAACTACTGACCTCTGGGTTAGCTGTAGCACTTAACCACTAAGCCACCAGGGTTTCCTGTAAGTATAAAGTAGATAGAAAATCTTTCTAAGCATATGGTAAGGAACTAACTAAAGGGGTTACCTTTCCTTCATGTGTACTTATCCCCTTATGTATAGGTCTTGTGCTGCCTCAAAAAGAAAATGGCAGCTAGTGAGTTTCTATTCAGGGCGATGAAAAGATTTTAGAAATAGTGGTGATGGCTTTACAGCCTGGTGAATGGAACTAATGTCACTGAGCTGAACTCTTAAAATGGCAATTTTTTGTTATATGTATTTTACCATAATAAAATTAAAAAAAAAATTATCCTGAAAAATATGGCAGCTATTCCCTGGGTAATAGTTACCTACCACGGTACATGCGTTCCTAAAATGCACAATATTTACCTTGTTTTTCCATATCACCTAATTTGGTCATACGAAATCATGAAGGAAAAGGTACCCCAAATTGTTATTCTGTTTTATTTTGGGCAGGAATCAGACGGAGAGAGCTTTGAGTCGGAAATCAAAATTCGTTTGCTTGTGTGGAGATAGTCACTGATTTAAAAACCCTCAAGGTAGGCAGGAAGGAGAAAAATGGGAACAGATGCTAAAGGAAAACAGCAACAAGGAAACAAAAATCCTCTTTCTTTCCTTGAAAACCAATCTTTCCAAAAAAAAAGTGAGTCTATTTCTGGCTGAGGAGTGTGAGCCCAGACAATCGGGGATGGCTTCCATTTTCCATGGAACCCAATGTGGAACAGCCAGCTCATGCAGTAGGAAAGTGAGCTTTAGGTATGTGGTATCAAAATGGATTTTCTACATGGACGAGCAGTGTGCTCAATTCATCCTTTATTCTAGAAATATTTAGCGTCACTCTATGCCTGGTGTTTTGCTCGCCCGTCACGGGTGGCTGGGTCAGGGTATCTAGATAAATAATTTGTCCTGGTTTAATCTATTGTTTTGACAAATTTAAGCATAAGCCAAAAGAGGAATTTTAACTCTGAATTTTTCCCTCTTGGCCTCTGGCAGTGGGTTCTTGAAAGATCATTGATTGCAAACTCCTTGGCTTAAGAAATTCTGGTCAAGGCTTCAGAACTAATGCACAGACCTGAAAAAATGTCTCTGTGCATTGGGTGACTGTGTCCCTGAAAAATAAAGGCAAATTAGGAATGTCTTCAGCTTCCCAGTTATCATGTTTTCTCGCTTATGAATTGGTATATTTATGGAAAGTAAGCTTTTCTGAGTAAGCTGTTTTCAATAACATTCCAGAAGTAAGAAACTCAAGGTCTGTTTTGCTTAAATTGGGAAGAAAAATGTGGGAAGGAGGGGGAGAGGGGAAAAAAGTGGGGCAAACAATTTCACAAAAGAGCCTGGCGGATGCACTCTAATTTGGTGGAGCCAACACTTGAAGGCATCTAACAGCAACAACAAAGCATTCCCCTTAAGGTTTTGTCTGGTAACCTTGTGAGCACCACTGGGGCCAAGGTCTCCCAGTCTTGGCAGGATTTCCCAGCGGCTTTTTATGATCTGAGGAAACCCTGGTCGTGTAGTGATTGAGAGCTATGGCTGTTAACCAAAAGTTGGCACTATGAATCCACCAGGTGCGAACTTGGAAACCCTGTAGGGCAGTTCTGCTCTGTGCTATAGGGTCGCTATGAGTTGGAATTGATTCGATGGCAGCGGGTTTCGTTTCATGATCTGAATTGATCAGACTGACCTTGGACTCTTCTCCACGACTGCCTATCTGGCAGCTGGTGGGTGAAGTCCAGATGCAAGTGGGTTTTATTTGTCCAGCTCAGGGTTTCCCTACACTCTTTATTGGCTTCACACATTCATGCCACCTGCTTGGCTGCTATAAGCTCATGAGTTTGCAACCCCTGTACCCTCTCTTGGGGGCAGTGGTGGTTCAGTGGTAGAGTTCTCTCCTTTTATGCTGGAGGTTCCCAGCCAAATACACCTCGTGCACAGCCACCACCTGTCTGTTGGTGGAGGTTTGTGTGTTGCCGTGACGCTGAAGAGGCTCCAGTGATGCTTGCAAACTAAGAAAGACTAGGAAGAAAAGCCTGGCTGTCTCCTTCTGAAAAATCAGCTGAAAACCCTATAGATCACAATGATCCAATCCTTTTGTGTGTGGCATCACCATGAGTTGGGGGTTGGCTCTATGACAACTGAAAACAACAACAGTTCGTAGACTTTAAGAGCATGTCCCACAGGGCACAAAAACAGGGAAGGAATGGTACCTGCCCCCCAACACATTCTCTGACTACCTTGACACCTTCCAGGCAGACTTTCTGGTACACGTAGCCTTGGTTTTGGAACCTAGGGCTTTTCCAGGTTGACCCGGCCACACAGGCCCGCCCACTGGTGACTCCCAGCAAACTCCAGCCTCCTGGTATGAGAACTTACCTAGTCTTCTAGAGGCTCCCTGAACCAAAGAGTATGGCCCAGCACTGAATTAGAGCTTTCCCTTGTAGCTCATGCTAAGACGAAACTCTTCAGCCCCAGTCTTTCACAGCTACAGGTCTGCACAGATGCCAAGGCTGTTATGAATCTGCACACTTTGATATCTCTTCTGTGGCGATGGGGGCCTCCCATGACAGTGTATTTGAACCTAACAGGAAGAAGACATCCAGCCTTCCAGCCTTGGGGGCTGTTTTGGACTCTATAAGAGATTTGAAGTTCAGAGTGGGTACTATACTGCTTGTTATAGATTGAATTGTTGCCCCTCGAAAACATGTATCAACTTGGCGAGGCCACAATTCCTAGTATTTGTGGTTGTCCACCATTTTGTGATCTGATATGATTATCCTATGTGTTGTAAATCCTAACCTCTGTGATGCTGATGAGGCAGGATTAGAGGCAGTTATGTTAATGAGGCAGGACTCAGTCTACAGGATTAGGTTGTATTTTGAGTCAATCTCTTTTAAGACATAAAAGAGAGAATTCAGCAGAGAGAAGTAGGACCTCATATCTCCAAGAAATAAGTGTCAGGAGTGGAGCATGTCTTTGGCCCCAGGGTCCCTGTGCTGAGAAGCTCCTAGGCCAGGGGAAGATTGATGACAAGGACCTTCCCCCAGGGCTGACAGAAAGAGAAAGACTTCCCCTGGAGCTGGTGTCCTGAATTCATACTTCTAGCCTCCTAGGCTGTAAGAGAATAAACATCCGTTTGTTAAAGCCATTCACCTGAGCTATTTTTGTTACGGCAGTGCTAGCTAAGTAAGACACTGCCTAAGAATTTGGTAGAAAAGCAGTTTATAGAAAAGCAATAAATTAAAAGCTTCATCTTGTCTCTGTGACCAGGGGTTGGCTGGCTCTGTTGCTCGACAACAGTGTGTGGAGTGCCTTCTCACTACTGCCTGGGTGCCAGCCAATATCCACATCTACAGCTATCACCTACTCCACATCCTAAGAAGATATTCTCCAAAATCTTAAGAAGATATTGTCCAAAATCTCATAGACTGCAAATTTAGTTCTATCATTAAGAAAATGTCTAGTGCCAGCTCTTAATATGATTTTGTGTCTATGTGTGTGATTATTAAAGTCTTGCCTACTAATTTCAGAAATAATAAGAAATACCAGTTCTCCCACTCTCCATAATTAGCCATTGTTAACAGTTTGGTTTATTTCCTTCCAATTTTTTTTTCTAAGATATATTAGAACTAGATATATGAACTAAACTGAAATTATTCTGTATGCTGTCTTTTGGATACTGTTCTTTCCATTTAAAATTTGGTGAACATTTTCTTCTTAGAAAAGAAAACTTTTATTATGAAAGCAATAAAACCGAATAATAGAAAACAATTCAAATAACACAGAATGTATGAAATAAAAAGTAAATTTCTCTTGCTTCAAGTTGAATCTGTCTGTAAAAATGGTGCCAACTGGAAAAATGGTGTGGTGGCAGCATTGTCCGACCTCGTCATCTAACTTCACACGGGGGAGAGGGAATCACCATCAGCAGTCCAAGGCTGATTCTTACAAAGCGGAGGTTAGACATACTTCTTCTTTCCAAACTCTTTACCAGTTCTGACACCAGCCATCCCTCCCACGGCACTCTCTACTTCTCTGCTACGTTCAAGAATTCATTGCAGTGGCCCCACAGAACTCACAGACCATACTCACGATTATGGGGTTTATTGGGGAAGTAACAGGTTACAGTTCAGGCTCAGGGACAACTCAGGATACAGCTCTTTGATCAGAACAGCCTTCTCTGCCTGCCAGCGGGCCTTTCTCTGGCCCTCAGCCTCTAGGCCCCTTGGACAAGTGTTACAAAGCTCTATAGCTCTGCCAATAAGTGCCCAGAAGCATCCCGTTCTGCCAGTAAGTCTCAGCCTAAAGGTACTCAGTTCTCTTGCCCTGTGGATCAGCAAGCCTCGCTCTGCTGACAAGTGCCTGGAGGCACCCCACTCCATCAAGAACCCTCCTGCCCAAAGGCTCTCAGCTCTGTTACTCCTTGGGTCAGCACACCCACTGTAACTGCCTTGCTCTGTGGGCTGGGAAGCCCACTGCACCATCTCATGCCGATCAGTCTTCTAGTTCTGCTGCCACCATTTCTCTGCCACTGCTTCTTACAGTCTTGTACCATCTCCAGCATTACATCTCTCTCTCTCTCTCTATGTCTCCTGGGTCTAGGAGTTTCTCAGCACAGGAACTCCAGGTCCAAAGGATGCTTTCTGCTCCTGTCTCTTTTTCTTGGTGAGAGCGAAGTCCCCCCTTCCTGCCTCTGGGATGGCTCGTTTTAAATCTAGCAGATTGCAAAACTGACCAATTGCCTCGTTTGGATTCTGTACACTTTTAATAGCATGGTCCCACTCCCACAAGGGTGCCATGCACATTTTTTGTATCATTAACAAACTGTCCAATCCCCTTGGTGGGCCACAAGCACCTTATTTGCATAATCCTACCCAAACATTTGGTGGGAGTTAAAAGACCATGGCTAGAAGGCCGTACAATATAAAAGTGATTCATAAAACCACGCCTCCCTATGCACAGACTAGCCACCTTTAACTGTTTCTATTTGTTGTTTTTCTACAACAATTTAAAATCACATGTATATACTTCTATTTAAAAATTATCAGACTTGGACTCTATTAACTTTTATAGCATAGGTAGGCTTTTGGCTCAACACTTCCACCATCCTCTCTGCCTCTCTTCAATTGCTTATATTTGTTTTAATTCTTCTATTCTCCTTAATTCTTCTGTTAATGATAAACGGAGAAAAGATCGAAGTTGTCAAAGATTTCATTTTACTTGGATCCACAACCAATGCCCATGGAAGCAGCAGTCAAGAAATCAAATGACGTATTGCATTGGACAAATATGTTGCAAAAGATCTCTTTAAAGTATTAAAAAGCAAAGATGTCACTTTGAGGACTGAGGTGCGCCTGACCCAAGTCATGGTATTTTCAACTGTCTCATATGCAAGTGAAAGCTGGACAATGAATAAGGAAGACTGAAGAAGAATTGTCACCTTTGAATTATGGCATTGGCAAAGAATATTGAATATACCATGGAGTTCCAGAAGAATGAACCAATCTGTCTTGGAAGAAGTACAGCCAGAAAGCTCCTTAGAAGAGAGGATGGACATGTTATCAGAAGGGACCAGTCCCTGGAGAGGGACATCATGCTTGGTAAAGTAGAGGGTCGATGAAAAAGAGTAGGACCCTCAGTGAGATGGATTGACACAGTGGCTACAGCAATGAGCTCAAAGAAGGTAACGATTGTGAGGATGGTGCATGACTGAGCAATGTTTCCTTCTGTTGTACATGATGTGGCTATGAGTCGGAATCGACTTGATGGCATCTAACAACAAACAACAGTGGGAAATATTGCAATATTTGGCATCTGTCAGACACCATGTAAACTACTAGCTCTAAGTGGTTTGTAGTTTCAACCTTAGACAATGTTTTGTTTGATGTCAATGGCAGTTGTAATATAATAAAATAAAACTTGAAATGAGGGTGACGCTGTCCAATCTGATACCAATGTTTGAAAAGTTATACAGTGCCCAACAGGTACACATCCAAATAACAAGACATTGTGGTTATGAAAAAATGAAATAAGAATATTTTGTCTTTAATTTGTGTGTGTGTGTGTGTTTTTTCCAAATGGCTGCTGCGTTGTTGAGGGCAGTGGTGGTCAGTGGTAGAATTCTTGCCTTCCACGCAGAAGACCCTGGTTTGATTCCTGGCCAATGCACCTCCTGTGCAGCTGTCACCTGTCTGCCAGTGGAGGCTCGCGTATTACTCTGATGAGACTTCAGTGGAGCTTGCAGACTAGGAAGAAAGCCTTAATGATCTGCTGCTGAAAATCAGCCCATGAAAACCCTGCGGCTCACAATGGTCCTATCTGCAGCTGGTCATGGAGGTGGCTCGGGACTGAGCAGCATTTCCCCCTGTGGTACATGGGGCAACCACGAGTCAGGGCTTGACTGGGCAACAGCTAACAACAACAACTGCATTGTTAGGACACAAATGCTTACTAAGTTTTTTGAACCTAACCACCTAATAAACAGAAATGTTAGGTATTTTTTGGCCTAGGGGCACCATGAAATGATTTCTGAGACCCTAAGAACATGTGGGAACCTCTAGTCTGAAGGATGATTTTTCGTGAAGGCATGGATGGGGTGATGTAACCTATCTGTTCCTGGCACCAGGGCTCATCCCCACCCTTGCTTTATAGAACTTCCTAACTTATGCCCTGAGGACCTTTGCTTTAGCACTGGCAGCCAAACATGAGTCACCAGGCTCAGGAGAAAAGCAGTCACGGTGGAAATGAGAACAAAGACAATTCTTGGCTCGTAAGTTAAAAAATGAGAACAAAGAACACCTCTGTCCAGGTATGAGAAAGGGCAAATCTGCATAGCACCATCAGCAGCGCAGCTTGTCTTCTCCTCACCACCCCACCCCACACCCAGCCTAGGTAAAGAGAAGGGAGGAGCAGAGCAGGAGACTTGCAAGGGAGTTAGAACCTGGTGTAGAGTTCTCACCATGTCTGTGCCAGGGGGAAGAACTGTCAGTAAGTTTGGGGGTCCATAGCAGAGGTGTAGAGAGGAGGCGCAGAGAGGGGGCAGTTGCCCCCGGGGGCAAGTTGAAGGAGGTGCCACACGAGGGGCTCCACAAATATGAAAGGTGCCTGAAGGAGGCCGCCAGGTAAGAGGGGGAAAGCGTTTCTGCTGGACACATCTCTGTCATCAATGTCTGTTCATCTTGAAACTGGGGCAGGCAGAAGGGGGAAGAGGCCTAATTTAGAGATTGCCCCTGGGTCCTAGTTTCTCTCGCTAAGCCCCTGATCCATAGTCAGAGGGTCCTTTTGCTCACGGCCTGAGGGGTGTTCCAAGAGTACAAACAAATCCCCAGAGTCCCCCTCACATGGTGCCAGCCAGGGCTCTGGAAGAAAAATGCCTGGGTGGGAGCGATGGTGGTAATGGTGGGAATTATAAGTGAATGTATTTCAACCTGAAGCGATGGAGGAAAAGACTGAGATTGCCGAGAGATGACTTGCTTAATTTTTTCCATTAGGCGGAACAGGGGCTCGAGGTAAAAGTTAAAAATCACTCTTAGGAAAATAAAGTTACTTTTTTATCTACTTGAATTTATGGATTGACAGCGTCATACTGCCATCTGCTCCATCAATTTATGAGCATTTTCTTTATAAGAAAGAAAGATTTGAGGAACCATTCCCAAAGCCAACTCTTCAGACAGGGACTGAACTGGAGTATGGGATAGAAAATGACACAGGTAAAGAGTGAGCTCCTTGCATCAAGTAGACACATGAGACCATGTGGGCAGCTCCAGTCTGGAGGGGAGATGAGGGGGTCAGAAGCTAGTAGAATGGACATGAAAATAGAGAGTGGAGGGAAGGAGTGTGTTGTCTCATTAGAGGGAGAGCAACTAGGAGTATGTAGTAAGGTGTATATAAGTTTTTGTATGAGAGACTGACTTGGTTTGTAAACTTTCACTTAAAGCAAAATAAAAAATTTTTTAAAAAAGAAAGATTTGAAGAACTGAAAAATCTTTGAGTCGCAATAGGATGAAAATCTAGGGGCTGCTTGGGGTACTTAGAAAACCCAAATATCATGGGGAGATCTAAATTTATTAAATGCTCTTATGTACTTCAGTGGAGCCCTAGTGGCCCAGTGGTTACAAGCTATGGCTGTTCACCAAAAGATCTGCAGCTTGAATTCACCAGCTGCTACCTGGTAACCATATGGGGTAGCTCTACTCTATCCTGTTGGGTTGCTATGAGTTGAAATCGGAATCGACTCTATGGCAACGGTTTTTTTTTTTTTAATGTACTTCTGTGCTCTGCTGGTCATTGTTCAGATGAAGACCTTTTTACTCATTCTTTTATGCGACAAACATTTCCTGAGCACCAGGTACTAGTCTGAGTATTCAAGGCAGAGAACCAGACAGCACAGATCAAATCCCCCCGCTTTCATGGAGTTTACAGTTTAGCGGAGTAGAAAACACACACACACATATAACGATATAATATAATGCAAAGAGTGGTAAACATCATGGAAAATAGCAGCATGTGGATATAGAATGGCAGGTAGAGATGGAGGAAACCAGGAAAGCATAGTGTCCCAAAGATAAGTCAAACCAAAAACCAAAACCCATTGCCGTGGAGTCGATTTTGACTCACAGTGGCCCTACAGGAGAGAGTAGAACTGCCCCATAGGGTTTCCAAGGAGCAGCTGGTGGATTAGCAGCTGAGCTCTTAACCACTGCACCACTAGGGCTCCAAAAGCCAAGCCAAGAAGTTTTTATTTCAGGATGGAGGGAGTCAAATGCTGTAGAGATATGGAATAAGGACAGAGACAGGACCATCAGATACGGCAAAATGGAGCATATTGGTGACCTTGACATAGAAGTTTTGGCTGTAGTTTCACTACTGATGAAAGTCTGATTGGCCAGGTTAAACAGAAAAAGTGAAAGCAACTGGTAGAGTCAACCCTTTCTAGGAGTTCTACTGTAAAGGGGGTCAGAAAAATAGGGAGATAATCAGAGGGAGATTTATTGGTTAATTTATTTGTTTTTATGTTTAAGATTGGAGTTACCGTATTATATACGCCAATGAGAAGAACCAGTAGAAAGGGAATGCAAGATGTTGCGAGAGAGAGAGAGAGGAGGAAAATGCAGGCATGGAGTCCTTGAGTAGGAGACAAGGGGTGGGATCCAGTTAGTGTCCAAGAGGAGGAGTGGCGTTAGATAAGAGCAGGGTTCTAGCAAGAAGGAATGGGTGAGTCAAGATGAGGTTGGTAGATAGGTGGTGCGTAGATGGTTCTTTTCCTGGCTGCTTTTCTTTTCTCCTGAAACAGGAATCAAGATGATCAGCTGAGAATAAGGAGAGGAGGTGTTGGAGAACGAGGTGCTGGCGCTCTCTTCTGGACACCTGAGGTGCCTCAAAGGAATACAGCTGTGAGAGGTAAGCCTTAGACAGTGGGAAGGTAGACCCAAATTACCCTTATCCATTTTTACAGAGCTGTCATCTGAGTCTGTCAGTCTTCTGTTTAAAAACCTCACATGTTGCCTTCACAAATGAGGCCTAAATTCCTTGGCTTGGAATAGGAGGCCTTCCATAACTGGTCCCTACAGGCTTTCCCACCTCCTCTTATCTTGCCAAACAGGCAACTGGAGGAGAGTGAAGAGGCCTGGGCATCCAAAACCTGCTCACCCTCTACCTGGGCCTTTATTGTCTGAGTTCTCACAGAAACGTATGCACAAACAATTATTTAAATACAGTATGAACTTTGCATTTATTCAGCAGGTGCAGTGATGACTGACATGAGGTCTTGTGCTGAAGTAACAGGGAGTGGTGGAGACTGAGGCCAGCAGAGCAGGCAGCTGCTACTCACTTCCAGGAGGTTCTTGCCTGTGGATTCACAGGCCCAGTCTTGCCAGTTCTTCCATTGTTTCCAGAGAAGTTAGTAGTCCAGATTGTTATGTGAAAACTAATTTTTATTTGTTGTGCTTTAAGTGAAAGTTTACAAATCAAGTCAGTTTCTCATACAAAAACTTATACACACCTTGCTATGTACTACTAGCTGCTCTCCACCTAATGAGACAGCACACTCCTCCTCTCTACCCTGTATTTCCCACATCCATTCAACCAGCTCCTGTCCCCCTCTTCCTCCTCATCTCGCCACCAGACAGGAGTTGCCCACATATTCTCAAGTGTCACGCTGAGCCACAAAGCTCACTCCTCACCAGCATCTGATAGTCTGGCCCAATCCCTGTCTGTAGAGTTGGCTTCGGGAATGGTTCCAATCTTGGCCTATCAAAGGGTCCAGGGACCATGACCATCAGGGTCCTTCCAGTCTCAGTTAGGCCATTAACCCCGGTCTGTTTACGAGAATTTGAGATCTGCAGCCCAGTGTTCTCCCACTCCATCAGGGATTCTCTGTTGTGTTCTCTGTTAGGGCAGTGATCGGTGGTAGCTAGGCACCATATAGTTCTTCTAGTTTCAGGCTGATGGAGTCTCTGGTTTATGTGCCCTTTCTGTCTCTTGGGCTCATCTTTACCTTATGTCTTTGTTGTTCTTCATTCTCTTTTCCTCCACGTGGTTTGAGACCAATTGATGCATCTTAGATGGCCACTTGCTAGGGTTGAAGACCCCAGACACCACTCACAAAAGTGGGATGCAGAATGTTTTCTTAATATATTCTGTAATGTCAGTTGACCTAGATGTCCCCTGAAACCATGGCCACCAGACCTCTGACCCTGGTACTCTGGCCTTCAAAGCATTCGGTTGTATTCAGGAAACATCTCTGCTTTTGGTTTAGTTCAGTTATGCTGAGCTCTCCTGTGTTGTGTGTTGTCTTTGCCTAAAATAGTTCTTGTCTACTACCTAATTCGTTACTACCCTCTCCCTCCCTCCCCACTCTTGTAACCATCAAAGAATATTTTCTTCTGTGTTTAAACTTTTTCTTGAACTCTTATAATAGTGATCTCATACAATATTTGTCCTTTTGCAACTAATTTCGCTCAGTATAATCCCTTCCAGATTCCTTCATGTTATGAGATGTTTCACTGATTAATCATTGTTCTTAATCATTGCATAGTATTCCATTATGTGAATATACCATAATTTATTTATCTATTCATCCATTGATGGGCACCTTGGTTGCGTCTATCTTTTTGCTGTTGTAAACAGTGCCACAATGAACATGGGTGTGCATATATATCTATTCATGTGAAGGCTCTTATTTCTCTAGGATATATTCCAAAGAGTGGAATTGCTGGATCATATGGTAGTTCTATTTCTAGCTTTTTAAGGAAGCACCAAATGGATTGCCAAAGTGGTTGTACCATTTTACATTCCCACCAGCAGTGTGTAAGTGTTCCAGTCTCTCCACAGCCTCTCCAACATTTATTATTTTGTGTTTTTTGGATTAATGCCAGTGTTGTTCGGGTGAGATGGTATCTCATTGTAGTTTTGATTTGCATTTCTTTAATGGCTAATGATCGTGAACATTTCCTCATGTATCTTTTAGCCACCTGAATGTCTTCTTTGGTGAAGTGCCTGTTTGTATCATATGCCCATTTTTTGATTGGGTTATTTGTCTTTTTGTTGTTGAGTTTTTGCAGTATCATGTAGATTTTGGAGGTCAGACACCGAGCAGAATTGTCATAGCCAAAAACTTTTTCCCAGTCTGTAGATACCTTTTTACTCTTTTTGTGAAGTCTTTGGATGAACCTAAGTGTTTGATTTTTAGGAGCTCCAGTTATCTAGTTTCTCTTCTGCTGTTTGTGCATTGTTAGTAATGTTTTGTATATTGTTTATGCCGTGTACTAGGGCTCCTAGTGTTCTCCCTATTTTTTCTTCCATGATCTGTATAGTTTTAGATTTTATATTTAGGTTTTTGATCCATTTTGAGTTAGTTTTTGTGCGTGGTGTGAGGTATGGGTCTTTTTTCATTTTTTTGCAGGTGGATATCCAGCACTATTTGTTAAAGAGACTGTATTTGCCCATTTAACAGACTTTGGGCTTTTGCCAAATATCAGCTGCTCATATGTGGATGGATTTATCTGAATTCTCAATTCTGTTCTATTGGTCTATGTATCTGTTCTTGTACCGGTATCAAGCTATGTTGACTACTGTGGCGGTATAATATGTTCTAAAATCAGTTAGTGTGAGGCTTCCCACTTTATTCTTCTTCTTCAGTAATACTTTACTTATCCAGGGCCTCTTTCCCTTACATATGAAGTAGGTGATTTGTTTCTCCATCTCATCAAAAAAAGTCCTGGTATTTGGATCAGGAGTGCATTGTATATATAGATCACATGGGGTAGAATAGACATTTTTATGATATTGAGTCTTCCTATCCATGAGCAAGGTATGTTTTTCCACTTATGTAGGTCTCTTTTGGTTTCTTGCAGTAGTGTCTTGTAGTTTTCTTTGTGTAGGTCTTTTACATCTCTGTTTAGACTTATTCCTAAGTATTTTATTTTCTTGAGGGCTATTGTAAATGGTATTGATTTGGTGATTTCCTCTTCGATGCTCTCTTTGTTGGTGTAGAGGAATCCAACAGATATTTGTATGTTTATCTTGTATACTGATACTCTGCTGAACTCTTCTTTTAGTTTCAGTAGTTTTCTTGAGGATTCTTTAGGGTTTTCTGTGTATAAGATCATGTCATCTGCAAACAGAGATACTTTTACTTCTTCCTTACCAATCTGGATTTCCTTTATTTCTTTATCCAGCCTGTTTGCTCTGGCTAGGACCTCCAGCACAATGTTGAATAAGAGTGGTGATAAAGGGCATTCTTGCTTGGTTCCCGTTCTCAAGGGGAGTGCTTTGACTCTCTCCATTTAGGATGATGTTGGCTGTTGGCTTTGTATAAGTGCCTTTTATTATGTAGAGGAATTTCCCTTCTATTCCTATTTTGCTGAAAGTTGTTATCATGAATGGGTGTTGGACTTTGTCAAATGCCTTTTCCGCATCAATTGATAAGATCATGTGGTTCTTGTCTTTTGTTTTATTTATATGGTGGATTACATTGATTGTTTTTCTAACGTTGAACCGTCCCTGCATACCTGGTATGAATCCCACTTGGCCTTGTCAAATTCTTTTGGCTAGAATTTCATTGAGGATTTTTGCGTCTAAGTTCATGAGGAATATAGGTCTGTAATTTTTCTTTTTTTGCCTTCACCTGGTTTTGGCAACAGGGAAATGCTGGCTTCGTAGAATGAGTTTGGGAGTATTCCATCCTTTTCTATGCCCTGAAATACCTTTTGTAGTAGTGGTGTTAACTCTTCTCTGGAAGTTTGGTAGAATTCTCCTGTGAAGCTGTCGGGACCAGGGCTTTTTTTTTGTTTTGAGTTCTTAAATTCCCTTTTCAATCTCTGTTGTTATGGGTTTATTTAGTTGTTCTACCTCTGTTTTTGTTAGTTTAAGTAGGTAGTGTGTTTCTAGAAATTCGTCCATTTCTTCTAGGCTTTCAAATTTGTTAGAGTACAATTTTTTTGTAGTAATCTGATATGACTCTTATTTTCAGTTGGTTCTGTTGTGATATCACCCATCTCACTTCTTATTGAGGTTATTTGCTTCATCTTTTGTTTTTCTTTTGTCAGCCTGGCCAGTGGTTTATCGATTTTGTTAATCTTTTCAAAGAACCAGCTTTTGGCCTTTTTAACTGTTTCAATTGTTTTTCTGTTCTCTGTGTCATTTAATTCTGCTCTAATTTTTATTATTTGCTTTCTTCTGATGCCTGAGGGGTTCTTTTGTTGCCGTCTTTCTATTTGTTCAAGTTATAGGGATAATTCTTTGATTTTGGCCCTTTCTTCTTTTTGGATGTATGCATTTATTGCTATAAATTGACCACTGAGGACTGCTTTAGCTGTGTCCCAAAGATTCTGATAGGAAGTTTTTCTTTCTCTTTGATTCTATGAATTTCTTTATTCTGTTCTTAATTTCTTCTATAACCCAGTCATTTTTGACCAAGGTGTTGTTCAGTTTCCATGTGTTTGATTTCTTTTCCCTGCTTTTTCTGTTATTGATTTCTACTTTTATGGTTTTAGGGTCAGAGAAGATGCTTTGTAATATTTTGATGTTTTGGATTCTCTTAAGGCTTGCTTTATGACCTAATATGGGGTCTGTTCTAGAGAATGTCCCCTGAGCATTGGAAAAGAAAGTATACTTGTCTGCTGTTGGGTGGAGTGTTCTGTATATGTCTATGAGGTCAAGATGGTTGACTGTGGCATTTAGATCTTCCGTGTCTTTATCGAGTTTCTTTCTGGATGTTCTGTCCTTCAGTGAAAGTGGTGTGTTGAAGTCTCCTACTATTATTGTTGAGCTGTCTATCTCACTTTTCAATGCTGTTAGAGTTTGTTTTATGTATCTTGAAGCCCTGTCATTGGGTGCATAAATATTTAATATGGTGATAACTTCTTGGTATATTGTCCCTTTAATCGTTATATAGTGTCCTTCCTTATCCTTTGTGATGGATTTAACTTTAAAGTCTATTTTTTCAGAAATTAATATTGCCACTCCTGCTCTTTTTTGATTGTTGTTTGCTTGATATATATATATATATATTTTTTTTTCCCCATTCTTTGAGTTTTAGTTTGTTTGTGTCTTTAAGTCTTAGGTGTGTCTCTTGTAGGCAGCATATACATGGATTGTGTTTTTTAATCCATTCTGCCACTCTCTCTCTTTATTGGTATATTTAGTCCATTTACATTCAGCATAATTATGGATAGGTATGAGTTTAGTGCTGTCATTTTGATGTCTTCTTTGTTTGTTGTTGACAGTTTCTTTTTTCCACTTAATTTTTTGTGCTGAGTAGTTTTTCTTTATAAATTGTCTTTTTCTCTTTTTCATTTTTGTTGTTTTTGTTTTTGCTGAGTCTTCATATTTTATTTTGATGTGTAGGTTTGTTAGTCTCCTTTGTGGGTTTTTTTTTTTTATTTACCCCTATTTTTCTAAGTTTAAACCAAACTTTTATTTCTCTATATTGCCTTGACTTCCTCTCCATATGAAAGATCTGTGACTACATTTTTTAGTCTCTATTGATTTAATGATGTCATCTTTTACATAATGATGTCTCTGTTTCCCTGTTTTGAGAGATTTTTTATCTTACTTTATTTTTATGATTTCCCTATATGGGTTGATATCTGGTTTCTCTGTCCTGTGTTCTAGTCTTAGGTTGTTATCTGATGTTATTGATTTTCTAACCAGAGTACTCTCTTTAGTATTCCTTGTAGTTTTGATTTGGTTTTTACAAATTCGCTAAACTTTTGTTTATTTGGAAATGTCCTAATTTTGCATTCATATTTTAGAGACAGTTTTTCTGGATATATGATTCTTACCTGGCAATTTTTTTTCTTCAAGTCTTTATATATGTCATCCAATTGCCTTCTTGCCTGCATGATTTCTGCTGAGTGGTCCGAGCTTACTCTTTTTTAAATTTTTAAAAAAATTTTTATTGTGCTTTAAGTGAAAGCATACAAATAAAGTCAGTCTCTCATACAAAAAGTTATATATACCTTGCTATACACGCCTCCTAGTTGCTCTTGTCGTAATGAGACAGCACATTCCTTCTCTCCACCCTGTATTCCTGTGTCCATTCAGCCAGCTTCTGTCTTCCTCTGCCTTCTTATCTCCCCTTTAGACAGGAGCTGCCCACATAATCTTATGTGTCTACTTGAGCCAAGAAGCTCATTCCTCATCAGTATCGATTTCTATCATATAGTCCAGTCCAATCCCTGTCTGAAGAGTTAGCTTTGGGAATGGTTCCAGTCTTGGGCTAACAGAGGGTCCGGGGACCATGACCTCTGGGGTCCTTCTAGTCTCAGTCAGATCATTAAGTCTGGTCTTTTTACAAGAATTTGAGATTTGCATCCCACTGCTCTCCTGCTCCATCAGGGATTCTCTGTTGTGTTCCCTGTCAGGGCAGTCATCGGTTGTAGGTGGGCACCATCTGGTTCTTCTGGTCTCAGGCTGATGTAGTCTCTGATATATGTGGCCTTTTCTGTCTCTTGGGCTCATAATCACCTTGTGTCTTTGGTGTTCTTCATTCTCCTTTGTCAAGCTTATTCTTATTGACTCTCTTTTGTAGGTGACTCTTCATTTATCCCTAGCTGCTCTTAAAATTCTCTATCTTTGCCTTGGCAAGTTTGATTATAATATGTTTTGGTGACTTTCTTTTTGGATCTACCTTGTGTGGGGCTCAGTGAGCATCTTGGATCGATATCATCTTGTCTTTCACGATATCAGGAAGTGTTCTACCAAAAATCTTCAACAATTCTCTCTATATTTTCTGTTTTCCCTCCCTGTTCTGGTACTCCAATCACTCATAGGTTATTTCTCTTGATAGAGTCCCACATGATTCTTAGGGCTTTTTCATTTTTAAAAATTCTTTTATCTGATTTTTCTTCAAGTATTTTGGTGCCAAGTGTTTTATCTTCAGTCTCCCTAATTCTGACTTCCAGTTCCTCAGTTCTGCTTCTCTGAGTTTCTATTGAGTTGTCTAATTCATTATGTTCTTGAATAACCTTAATTTCCTCAACTGCTTTATCTGTGTGTTCCTTGGCTTGTTCTGAATTTTGCCTTATCTCCTTCCTGATCTCTTGAAGAATTCTGCTTATTAAGCTTTTGTATTCTACCTCTGGTAATTCTAGGAATACCTCTTCATCTGGAAGATTCCTTGAGTCTTTTTTTTTGTGGGGGGGGAGCTCGTTGAGGCAATCATGGTCTGCATCTTTATGTGATTTGATATTGATTGTTGTCTCTGAGCCTTCTGTAAGTTATTATTAATTTATTTTATGCTTGCTTACTGTGTCCTAGCTTCTTGCTTTGTTTTAATATACTGAAATAGGCTGTTGGAGTGAGCTAGCTTGATTATTGGAGTCTTTGAAGTTGTAATGTCCTGTCACCATATGGCTAGAGCTGTTACCAGGTATATGAGCCTAGGAGTCCATTCACTTTTCTTGTATGGATTAAGCTCAGATGTCCAGGTATTCAGTTACCAACTGTGTGGTGCAAGCTCTCACCTACAGTCTTAGAGGAGCAGTGGTGATTGGTGTGTGCACAGGTTTCTGGTTGCAGCAGGGGCTCACACTGAGCATGGCAGGGGGCTAACAACTATCCCCTGAGTGTCTGTGAGGAAGGTGCGTCCCTGTTCTTTAGAGCACACAGGCGGGTGGGCTCTGCAGCCGTACCATAGGCACCCAATGCTTTTAACTGTAAGGACTGCGAGGCACCACTTATCACTGGACCCCTCTCTTGGGTGGCTAGGCGGCATGGGCGGAGCCACCAGTCCTCAGGCCCCTGATGTAGGTAGGTAAGGATCCTGCTTAATAGGCAGAGTGGTGTCCAATGTCAAAAACTCACCTCTCCACTGCACAGCTGAAATGGTTAAAGTCAGACCTCAGGTACATGTATGCTTGCACTGTGACAACAAAGGCCTAGTTACTGAAATGGGGTCCGTGCTGGGGCGAAAGGCATGCAAAGTCCATGGACCATTTGTGCCTGGACAGGAGCCACTTCTGCCCTAAGTTTCTAGCATAGGGGAGCTGTCAGATTATTTGTTCCTTCTCCAAGGCTGGTAGAATAACTCAGGGCACAGAGCAGGGAAATTGACTGTCCCTGAAGCTGGCTTGGGGCCTACAGAAGAGGGAAGAGTGGTCAGAGAAGTGGGAGAGAGTTCTTTTGACGGGGGTGTTTTTAGATTTGCATGGTAAATTAGACGCAAGCACTTAATTTTTGCTGAGAGTGCTATTCTTCGCTGATTCCTGAGGTGTGAGTAGATTCTGCCGCTCATTCTCTGTGGCTGAGAAAACTGCATGCAGCATGCTACCTCCAGCCCTGCCATGGTCACGCCAGGGGATTGGGGCTGAGGGACGCTGGTTTCTGCTGAGTGACGTCCGGTAATTCCTCACTGCTTCTGAACTCTCTCCCTTCCTCTGCTGCTCAGCCTGATTTCTTAACTTTACCTTTGATTCTCAGGGCTCCTAGCTTATCATATATATAATCAATTCACTAGTTTTTTTGAGTCTTTGTTGTAAGAGGAAACCCTGGTGGTGTAGTGGTTAAGTGCTACGGCTGCCAACCAAGAGGTCGGCGGTTAAAATCCGCCAGGCGCTCCTTGGAAACTCTGTGGGGCAGTTCTACTCTGCCCTGTAGGGTTGCTATGAGTCGGAATTGACTTGATGGCAGTGGGTTTGGTTTTGTTGTAAGAGGAACCACAGGAAGCATCTGACTACTCCACTATCTTGGCCCCGCCTTCCTGAAAACTAATTTTTAAATGGTGGCTTAAATTTTTCAAAAACACTGCAAATCCAAGCCATCTGCAGGCCAGATTTGGGCTGTGAGTCACAGGTTTGCTGCCTCTGGGTAGGAGCCCACTGCTGTTCTCAGAACATGCTCTGTGGTTTTCCTTCTTGGGCCTTGACTTCTATGTTCTTTGTTGCTGGAAGACACTGTAACACCCTTTGACTGTTCATGGAAGTCATGGTTATCAACAGGCCAGTTTTGGAGAAAGAGAACCTAGGTGTCAGTACTAGTTATGCCTCTTATAAGCTGTGTGTTTCTTAGCTGCTGTCAAGCCTCGGACTTGACGTGAATGACACACTGCCTGGCCCTGTGCCACCCCCATGAAAGTTTGTGGATTGGATCATTGTGATCCATAGGGTTTTCACTGGCCTATTTTCAGAAGTAGACCCCCAGGCCTTTCTTTCTAGCCTGACTTAATGGAGCTCTGCTGAAACTTATTCAGCATGATAGCAACGTGCAAGCCTCCACTGAGAGATGGGTGATGGCTGCACATGAGAAGCATTGTGTGGCAATTGAACCAGGAACTCCTGCTTGGAAGGCAAGAATTCTACCACTGAACAACCAAGTCCCCCATAAGCTGTGTAACCTTGAACAATTAGCCTATCCTCACTGATTCCTCAAGTAAAACAGTGTTAATGGTATTAACATAGCATTCATCTTACAACTTCATTGAGAGAATTAATTGTGAGGTCACAAATGCAAGATTAGCACCAGGGTCAGAACTATGGTGGGCCAGCCAGGAGCTTGGGTGCAAAATTTAAGGAGGCACTCACCTTCAGGTACTAACCCTGCACTTGCATGGCCCTGAGAGTGAATGCCACCCTAAACTTTGTGCCCTAGGCTCATCTTTTTCCTCACCATAATCCTGGCCCGGTTGGCAAGGTGACAGCACCTGTAAGTGCTTAGCAAAGAGCCATCCATCTTTATCACCATCACTGTTATCACTATTCTTGCAAGGCTAGGATCAAGGATCAGTTTCTCGGTGGATTCTTCACTGACCATTCCCTCCATATGGACTTGAATTCTCTCTCCCTCCATTGCCACCCTATTGAATCCTGCACATACTTTTTTGTGTGGCATCTCAAAAATTTATTCCTTTATAAAATGGTCTCTGTCAACTAGACTCTAAGGTCCCTGAAAGTAGGGACTGTGGCTTATTTGTTTGTGAATCTCCAATACGCAGCATAGTACCTGGTATTGAATGAACATGGAGTGTTCGAAGAATTTAATGTGACCCCCAGAGCATGTCTCTCTGCACAAGCGCTATTATTATTTTTTACTTTGCTATTCTCTGACAGTCTGTGATGGTTAATTTTATGTGTCAATTCGCCTGGACTATGATGCCTGGTTGTTTGGTCAAACACTAGTCTAGATGTTGTTATAAACCTTTAAATCAGCTGACCTTAAGTAAAGCAGATTACCCTGGATAATGTGGGTGGGCCTCATCCAATCAGTTGAAAGCCTTAAGAGCAAAAACTGAGATCTCTTGAGGGAAAAGTTTTCTGTCCCAAGCCTGGGACAGAGCTATCTTGCCGGAATTTCCAGACTGCCTGGCTTCCTGATTTCAAATGCAAGACCTACGGATTTTGGACTTTCCAGCCCCCAAAACCTCATGAGCCAATTTCATAAATCTCTCTCTCCCTATGGGTAAAAACCAAAATACCAAAGTCATTGCCATGGAGCCAATTTCAACTCATGATGACTGTCATGGATTGAATTATGTCCCCGCCAAAGTGTATGTATCAGTTGGGTTGGGCCATGATTCCTGGTATTATGTGATTTTCTTGTAAGTTGTAAATTCTGCCTGTACGATGTTAATGAGGGAGGATGGACAGCAGTTGGGTTAGTGAGGCAGGACTCAAGCGACAGGAATGGATTGTGTCTTGAGGCAATCTCTTGAGATATAAAAGAAAGGAGCAAGTAGAGAGGCAGGGGGACCTCATACCACCAAGAAAGCAGTGCCAAGAGCAGAGCACGTCCTTTGGACCTGCGGTCCCTGTGCAGAGAAGCTCCTAGTCTGGGGAAAGATTGATGAGAAGGCCAACAGAGAGAGAAAGGCTTCCCCTGGAGCTGACACCCTCCATTTGGACTTTTAGCCTACTTTACTGTGAGAAAATAAACCTCTCTTTGTTAAAGCCATGAACTTGTGGTATCTCCGTTATAGCGGCACTAGATGACTAAGATAGTGACCATGAGTTACAGAGTAGACCTGCTTCATAGGGTTTTCTTGTCTTTCCTCTTTGTGTAAGCCGGTCACCAGGACTTTCTTTTGTGGGTTACTGGATAGGTGTGAGCCGCCAAACTTTAGGTTAGCAGTCAATCACAAACCACTTGCACCTCTCAGGACCTTTATGTGTCTATGTACGTACATATACATGCCTACGTATCTCCTGCTAGTTCTGAAGAAGTCTAATACACAATTCCTCTCTAGTACTATACACCAGGTTCTCTTCCTTTTTTCCTTCAGACTGGACTTACTAGAAGTAACACAACTTAACACTTTTTTTTTTTTTAAACATTTTTACAATTCTTCTGGGAGCAGATGGATTTTAGATAACACTGTGCCAGACATCATTTAGCAGGGGAAAAAAAAAATTGTGCTAACTGGTTCTATTTTGTATTTGAGCCACCCAGAACCACCCCTCCCTGAAAACACGTTTTCTCTAAAATCTTGGCCAAGAGGACAGCCTTCATTAAACAGAAGCAGAGCGACTGATGAACAATGGCTGGGTGGGGAGAGGCAGCGGGGCTGAGGGAAGAGAAAAATTCGAACTGTTCTCAAGGTCTCCTGCACTTTGCAGTTTGGGGAGGTGCAGAAGGCAATCATATGCAGAAACTGGGACTGTTTGAGAAGCCCTGTTTTTAAACAGTGGTGATAATTTACACCAACAGGGAATGGAAATGTAGTGCTTGTTAAGTTCCCAAAGTCTTGGAGGCCAAGAAGACTCACATGAGTGTTGCTCTGTCCTGGGCCCTCTCAACATCTATTTGCATTTGTTCCTGCAGAGAAGTAGGGGAAGAGATGACCAAACACGCCGCGAGGCCCCACAGGGTTTCTGCTGAACGTCGACAAACCACCGAGAACAGAGATTCTAATGAGGATTTTGGAGATCACACAGTTTAACCTACATGTGGAAATAGTGTTGCCACAATTCACAAAGAGGTGGCAAACATTTGTTCATTTTGCTTACTGGTTCACTTTGGAGATATATTTAAAAACCTGCCTCCTTTCTCTAGAGTGTTTAGGTGCCAAGCACCAGAAATCATTGCAGTGTAATTATAATAGTAAAACATAGGAAAGAGCTAAAATGTCCAATAATAGATGTCTAAATAAATTATGATGCGTTCATCGGATAAGTACCACGTAGCCAGTAAGTGAAAAAAGCTGGGTATAAAAATGCACAAACAGCACAGTCCCACTACTGTCATATAAAAATATCCACACGTGTGCATAGGAAAAAGACTAAAAAGATATACCTGAGTGTTTAAAAGGTCATCCTTGGACTGTAAGATTGCAGACAATTTTTCTTTCTTTCTTAATACTTTTTCTAGTTTTCTTTTCTTAAACAATTGTGGTGCAATTAATTACTTTTGTGCTTGGCCTTTCTAGCCATGGTCTTGTAACTCCAACCCAGGTCACTGGGCAAGACTGTGTGATAGGGTAATTGTGGCCTACTAAGAGAATTGGTCACTTTTGCCTTAAAAGAGACAATTCCAGAGCAGAGAAGAGGAGCCCACCACCACTAAGGAAGGAGAGTCCTGGCAGCAGGAGATGGCATGGTGGGCTTGATGGCACAGTGGGCTTCCTTGCCCATGGAGAGAGAAATTTAGTGCCTTTAGACAGAGACTGAGGGCCAGGGAGAGGCAGGCCTGCAAACACAGCTGGGAAGAGGCTGTCCTGATGGAAGAAATGTATCCTGAGCGTTCTTGAGCCTGAATTGTAACTGTTACTTCCCTAATAAACCCCATAATTGTGAGTATTGTCTGTAAGTTCTATGTGGCCATTGCAACGAATTGTGGAATCCAGCAGAGAAGTAGCAAGTACTGTGGGAGGGACGATTGGTGTTGGAATTAGTAAAGACGACTGGAGAAAGGAGGCGTGTCTCACCTCCACCTTATAGGAATCAGCCTTGGACTGTTGATTTTGGTTCTCCTTCCACCTTGTGGGGTTGAAGGAGGTCAGACATCTCTCCCATGCCATTTTACAATGATAAATATTTACTGTTTATGTAACAAAAATTTAAAGCATGTATATACATTTTCATTATATACATTTTCATGAAAGTCAAGCAATAGAAATACTTCAAGAATCTCAAGACCATCTCATCATTTGTTCTTCATTGAGAGTAAAAGGTAGACCCATTCTATACTGAATTCTATCCTGTAATAGATATGCTTGAATCTGGTTTTCAATATGGATAAAAAATTAAAACCCATGTCATGTTAATCAAATAAACAAACAGTAAAAACTTACTGGGCTGGACATTTTCCATTTGCCCTTCCAGGTCAGCTGTTCCCCACTCTCCAGTCTGCTCTTTCCCAGGAAGGCCAACCTGTATGAATGGAATCAATGGACTTCCTTAACTTGGCTGCCATTTGGGGTTGGTCAGTGGGGAACACTAGCAGAAGATAGGAGAGAGTGAAGTTGGGGTGTTTATTCTCCTAGCTCTCTCCCTGCCAGGTTGATATTGTTGGTTTCTGTTTTTTCTTTACTGAAGCTGCAGCTCCTCCCAGGTGGCCCTCTCTTACAAGCATAGCCTCTCTCCTTGGGTTCTGGTAATCACTTCTTCCCTTTGTCCCTTCAAATCTTGGGGCGGTAAAGTCTTTTTCTTGTTGCTGACCTTGAGGAGCTTTACATCCCTTGTTGATACTCCTTCAAAAACAAGCCTTTTATTAAACTTGCTGCAAATCACCCTTTTTAAGGGCACCATCTGTTTTCTACTTGGACCCTGACTGACACAGTGACTCCTGTACCCATCATCCAAAGCTTTGAATCTACGGCACTCTGAGTCTGTCTTAGTTATCTAGTGCTGCTATAACAGAAATACCACAAATGGATGGCTTTAACAAACAGACATTTATTCTCTCACAGTCTAGTAGGCTAGAAGTCCGAATTCAGGGCACCAGTTCCAGGGGAAGGCTTTCTCTCTTTGTCAGTTCTGGGGGAAGGTATTTGTCATCAATCTTCCCCTGGATTAGGAGCTTCTTAATGCAGGGACCTGTCCAAAGGACGCGCTATTCTCCTGGCTCTTGTTTCTTGGTGTTATGAGATCCCCTGGTCTGTCTGCTTGCTTGTCTCTTTTATATCTCAAAAGAGATTGGTTTAAGACACAACCTAACCTTGTAGATTGAGTCCTGCCTCATTAACATAACTGCATCTAATCCTGCCTCATTAACATCATAGAGGTAGGATTTACAGCACAAAGAAAAGTCACATCAGATGACAAAATGGTGGACAACCACACAATATTGAGAATCATGGCCTAGCCAAGTTGACACATATTTTGGGGGGGCACAATTTAATCTATGACAGAGTCCAAATCAAGAAAATCGATGTACAGGCTCTGCTGAGAGGAAAATCAAGTCTATCAAATGTAAAATTGGATGCTAAGAAAAAAAAAAAAAACCCACACTCAGGAAGAGTGGTATAAGAAGAAAGAAAATAGTCACACTCTTTGGGTGGAGATTTTTATTCAATTTGAATTCATAGCCATGCTGAGCAAGCCCAAAACAATGAAACAGAAGGAAACGAATGTGATTATGAGCATAATGTCTTTGGCAACAAAATGTGTTCTTTAAGGTATAGCTCAAATTCTACTGCTTCCTTGAAGACTGACCTCTTCTCTGAACTCTGATCCACTTACCATGATGTGTTTTTTTTTTTATTGCTGTTAAAAAATACATATAACACAACACTTGCCAATTCAACGTTTTCACGTATACAATTCAGTCACACCAATTACATTAAACACGTTGTGCGACCATCACCAGTACCCACTGCCAAATTTTCCATCACCATAAACAGAAACTCAATGCTTTCAAAATGGTGACCACCCCTTTCGCCCTCCCTCCCATCCCTGGTAACCACTGATAAACTTTGGTCTCTAAACATTTGCCTATTCCAAATATTTCAAGTAAGTGAAATCATACAATATTTGTCCTTTGTATGATTTCACTTTTATGCCCTTTGACTTATTTCACTCAGCATAATGTTTTCAAGGTTTAGCCATCATGTAGGCTGTATCAGGACCTCATTTCTCTTCATGGGTGAGTAATATTCCACTGTATGTATATACCACATTTTGTTTATTGATTCATCTGTTGATGGACATTTAGGTTGTTTCTACTTTGTGGGTATTGTGAGTAGTGCTGCAATGAACACTGGAGTACATGTGTCTGTCTGCATTGCTGCTTTCAAGTCTCTTGGATATATACTTACGAGTGGAATTGCTGGGTCATATGGTAGTTCTATGTTTAACTTTTTGAGGACCCGCCAAACTATTTTCCACAGCGGCTGTACCATTTTGCACTACCACCAGCAATGGGTAAGGGCTCCAATTTCTTCATATCTTCACCAACATTTGTTGTTTTCCATTATTATTATTTTTTAATTGTAGCCATCCTGGGGAAAAGTGAAGTGCTATCTCACTGATGACACAAGATTTTTAAATGTATATCTTCTTTCTTTCCTAACTAGCATGTAAACTCGTAGATAACCTCTCTGACATATATGTATCTCTGTGATGTGCTGGGAGCACAACAGGCTCTCTGTAACCTCTAGGTTGTCAACAAATAGGTGATATATGTCCTTGACCCATGTATAATATAAATGATATCTAGACATAATAACTCTCTGGTAGAAAAAATCAAATCCCTTCCCACTTCTCTGACACCAAACTGTAAGTGGTCAGCCCAAATCAATTTATTATCATTCTGTTTCCCTCTGGGCCACTTCTGTTCTGACACCAGCTGCACACGTAGCCCTTCTTCCTCTGACCCCAACCAACAGAGCCCGGTCAGACCTCACCAGTTATGAGGCATGGTCCTCTAGATGGTAAGTCGGCCCAAGACTTCAGACTCCAGCTGCTAGCTTCGGAGTCCACACGGCACCCTCACTCTGACATGCTGCCTATGAATTCAGGGTTTTCTCCACTATCCCATCAGGATGCCAGCCACAAGCTTAGGAGTACTTGGGGCCGCCCTCGCTTCTGACCTACTGGCTCCCGCTACTCCCTTGGTTTCTATAATTTGCTAAAACGACTTCTTATTATAGAAAAAAGGATACAAATGAAGAGACACACAGGGTGAGGTCTGGGAGGGCTCCCAGAGTGGAGCTTCCACTTCCCAAAAAGTGGTGCACTGTCCTCCCATGTGCATCAATGTCTTTCACCAACCACGAAGCCTGTGGAGCTTCTGTGTCCAGAGCTTTTACTGGGGTCTCATTACATAGTCGTAGTTGATTGAATCATGTCCCCCTTCCTGAGCTCAGCTGATATCACGAGTCGTCTTCCTGGACTAGCCAGCCTCCACTTGAGTCATCTCATTAACATAAAGCCTCACGTGTGGTTGGGAGGCCTCATTAAAGACCCTTCAATCTCTGGGAAAATTCCAAGGTTTTGGAGGTTATCTCTCATGACCAAAGACAAAGACTAAATTCTTTGGGGAAAGTTAAATTCCTCAGTCCATACTCACATAAGCTGTTCCGTATTCCAGTTGTACTAGGTGTTTACAAGCATTACCTCGTTTAATCCTTACAGGCATCCCATGAGCTAGGTAGTACCCCTATTCCCTTTATAATCATGAAACTAAGCCTTAGAAAGGCGCCTTTGGGTGGACTCGAACCTCCAACATTTTGGTTAGCAGCTGAGCGCTTAACAGCTTGTGCCACCCAGGGACTTCAGTCATCCTTATTCCTTGGTAATACTGAGATGATAATTTCAGGAACAACTCCATTGTATGGGTGGGATATACTCTATGCATTCGTGGGCTACTTTAATGAAATCAAGAGAATCTGAATTCACAAATGCCTCCACTTGTTAAGCTCCATTTACTAGTCCTGTACACGCACCGGCTTTTCTTCCAGTTACCCCCATGGACACCTCACCCTGTACCTCACTCAGCACAGTCATCGTGAAACCAGAGTTCATTAACACCTGCTCATGGCCTCTGCCCGAAATCTTCTACCACTGGAGCCAGTCATCCTGTTTCAGGCTTGGCCCTCTGCAATGGCTCAGATTAGGAGCTCTTTTTGAACTCTTAATTTTAGAAATGAACAGAAAAATGAGTGGCTAAAAATTTCCATGAACTGTGCAGTGTGGCCAAGCAGCTCAAGAGCATTTCCGTGGTTAGAGGAGTTTCCTCGGCTACCATCTTGGGAAACCCTGAAGCAGCCTGCATTCACAGGACTGCTTAGGCTTGGCCTTTTAGTGTTCACACTCAAATCAATAAAATTAGATGAAAATTGCTTTTCTGGTGTGTGGGTAATATTTGGACCACAAAGCCACATAAAATTATTGGTCAGTACATGCGGAGCTCTGGTGGTGCAGTGGTTAAGAGCTTGACTGCCAGACAGAAGGTCTGCAGTTCAAATCTACCAGCTGCTCCTTGGAAACCCTATGTGGGAGTTCTACTCTGTCCTATAGGGTCACTGTGAATTGGAATCCACTCCATGACATCGGGTTTGATTTTGGCTCAGATATTTTTAACAAAGCCACGGGATGGAAAATTTGACTATAAATTCACTGAGGTGGTCCTGAGATTTTAATTTTCATGAAAAGAACGTGCTTAGGTAGATTCATTCTCAATAGTCTCTGTCATTGAAGAGACATTGGAGAGCTTAGAAATCATGGCCTGGGGCAGGGTGTGAGAGAAGACCATCAAAAGGAAATATCTGATGCCCTGAAAGATTTCTAAATAGATAGTTAAATTTGGGTAACAGAGTCTGAGGAAAAGGACTTTGGATCGTGGTGTGTAGTTTGAAAACATACCTTTTCTAAGAACTCGTTGGCAATTTAAACCCTGGTCATCATCAATCACATTCCTGAAGCTCAGAAAACATGGAAATGCACGCAAAAATGTTCATTACTTTTCCTCAGAACAGTAAGGAATTCTTTGAGGTGGAAAGTAAACAGAGCTATCAGGACATTGGCCCAGATCCACTTCACTATTTTTAACTAACTGGAAGAAAAAAACCAAAAACAACAAACCATGGCCCTATTTTCTCTACTTGATTTATGCAAAGAACATTTTTAGAGAAATACTTGTCTTCCATTAGATAAATGCAATATCTTTACTACAAGTCAACCCATGAATTGCTTGTGGGATCCATTAAAACACCCCCTGTGTACCAGTTGTCCCAAGAGCCTACTTTAACCAAACAGATGCTGAAAGTGGGAGACCCCTCCAGTCCTCTTTCCACTAATAGATTTTAAAGGAAGCACAACTCAGGATGTGCTTTAAACAAGGTGGCAGTTTTATTTACCTGGATTAGAAGGATTTTTTAGCTCAAGTCAAGGAATGTGATGAACATTTTATAAATAACAAACAAGGAATGTAAACTTAAATTAGTAGGTGAAAAAAGAATGAAGAGATAAAAACAATGAGGAAGATAAACTTTTTACTATATACATCGACCTGGTAGTGGCTTAATGAGCAATTTATACACCTAAGCTGGAGTTGGTTTATGAGAAATGGCTCAGGTCACCCAGACATCAGGCACTTTTTGGTGGAGTCTGCTTTATTGGTGGCCACTTCCCAAGAAGATTAAGTGGGGTGAGTGCCGTTTCTCTTGGCAGTGGCCTTGGAAATGAAATGCACTCCACTCTCCTTTTCAGGGCACTCCTCTGGAGAGAATTGTTGACATCGCACCCAGCCTGCCAGTTAGAGGATGAATAACTCCTTTACCGCACTGTGAGGAATCGTAGGATACAGCCTACAAAAGTTCTAGAACGTGCAGAACCAGGACATCACAGAGCCCGCTGCCTTCCTATCTAATATTGGTTTCTCCCAAAGCTGCCTTAAAAAAAAAAAAAAAAAAGAGCATTAGCCACCCACATTACATCCCCAGTACTATCCTGTGAAGTGGGCATAACCATCTCATTTTGCAGATGAAAGAGCTAAGGAGCAGAGAGGTAAAGTAACTCCCTGGAGGTGACCCACAATGGCACAATGGAGTTGAGCTTTGTTCTGTTGGCCTTGAATGATGGGTGAAGTTGAGGGAGGGGCATGGCCCATCCTGGAGCCAAGCCAGCTCCTTCCCTGCCCCTGACCTACAATGCCTGTGCCTCTGTTTTGCCCCTGAACATGACAGTACAATATCCCTCCACAGAAAATAAAACAGGGCACTTGTCTCACTAAACTTGTGTGAATGGATCTAGAATACCCCATATGATGACACTGGAGTTTATAGAACTAGCCCCGTCCATTTAGTTTCAAAATAAATATACAAAGGCAGTTCTTACTGCATCAAATCCATGTCGTGTACCTGTGGAAAAACCCAGCATCAACTTTTAGTCACTACCTGCAAGTCTCCTTCTCTGGGACTCTGTGGTGGCCTTTCTTCCATGGTTGCCATTAATCTGTTTCTAAAATTAAATTATTTAACTTTCAGCGTTTTCAGCTATGGTAAGCTTCCTGAGAAAATGGAACGTGCTTTCTTCTTTTTGGCATATCTACCATGCTTAGCACAGGTGGCTTACTAGTTAAAGGCGAGTTTAAATCCTGTCTGAACCACTCAAAACAGTTAGTCTCCTTTCTGCCCATTGTTAAGTGAATTTAGGGCCTGCAATTTCCTTTTATCTAGATGGCAAACAGCAAAACCAAGAAGCTAAATCAGATAGCAGTGCATTGTATTTAGCATATAATGTAATCGATACAAGTCTTTTGAGAGCAGGGTACTGAGATTTGGTCGGACTGATTTTTCAGTAAACCTGTGGGTCCGTATCTGAATATGGAATTATAGTGAGCAAGACAGGGTAGAATTTCACTTAAAGTTTGTCTCTAACGGATTATTAGATTGAAAGCACTTGAGCAAATTGAAATAGATCAGTAGGCCTGGGTCATGAAATAAAGATCTCAATGAAGATAGAGAGGCAAGGAAATTTTAATAGTTTCTATAAAAATGGAATGACAATGGACCTTCATGTTGTACTTCAACCAGACACTGAGTAGAAGGATTCAGTAGGAAGTCATGTGTGTCAGAGAGACCTGGGTCCAAGGCGTGTCTCCACTATCACTACATACAGCCACATACAGGTGAATGGTTTTTCAAACAAAAAAAAAGAGAAGCGGTTTTCTATTAAAGGGACATAATAATATTTCCACCATATGGCTGTTATACAGATTGAAATATGAGTCAGGGTTCTACTCTGTCCTATAAAGTCACTATGAGCTGGAAGTAACTTGAGGGCACCTAACAACACCAGCACAACTTGAGACAACAGGCAATCGAGCAACACCGGGCCTGTTTTGAGCTGGTGGCACTGTGGTTAAGAGCTCGGCTGCTAACCAAAAGGACGCCAGTTCAAATCCATCAGCTTCTCCTTGGAAATCCTATGGGGTATTTTTACTCTGTCTTATAGGGTCACTAAGAGTTGGATCAACTCAACGGCAATGAGATTGTTTCTTTGCAGACATCAGTGCCAAGGAAGGGCCGTCCTTTTGGACAGGGCATCTACTTGCCAGCTTACCCAAGTCCCTACCACTCCCTATTCAATACCCCATTTGGTTTCACTTATTCATACTACCTGCCTGACCTCTAATGGCACACCCAAGTTCTATCACGAGGTTGGGGACTTTGTGTGAGGTCCCTGTAAGGATGCCAGCAACAGAGTATTCATTGCCCACCTCTTGCTGGTTTAGAATTAGGCTTTGTTAGAAAGGCAGACTAATGAGAATTAGAAGGTCTTCAGTACCCCATGTTTATCTTGTCTGCGACATAGAGCACTTCCCTGCTCTCAGCCTCAAAGGGGATGACCTCTCTTAAGACATCAGTTCCAAGAAAACAAATGAAAAATTGGTAATTAAGTGCTCTAAAAGAATGTATGTTCTTTTCCATCTTCCTGCAATCTGCTGCATTCTTCAGGCCCTCTGAGTCTTCTAAATACTCAGGCCAAATAATTCTGAAGTTATTTTTCTAACCACAATTATCCGAATTCTGTTTTTCTTTCCAAACGTTTAATTCCAGTTATTTAGATTTTGTGTGGGGCAGCAGAGTCTTTCTGGGGCAGGAATATTTTCCTTTGTTATTATCTGAAAGTCATCTGGTATAATAAGAGGTCCATCCACCACGGCTCCGATGTCTGGCAATGACGGGGCCACCTGCCAGGATACCTTATCTGTTACCTTAGCCTAAGGATCTGCCTGGAGTGTGGAGGACCAGAAGAGAGAAACCCAGGTTGTTCGATCTCCTGACTGATCACTCAGTGAAGTTCGTCCATTGGTTTTTCTCCAGTGTTGGTCCTGAATCACCTCCCACGCCCTCAAGGTTTACTGTGCATCAGAAGTCATGGTCATCTGAGAGAGTGCTTGCACGGAACTCGTAGGTCAGCATCTGCCATAAAGAACCTTTCTGGAAACTTTCTGACTCATTTATGCCTTGATAAGAAGTGTATCCTGTGTCCAAGTCTAAAGTGACCCTCTCAAACTCAGTTTTGTGATTAGAAGTACATGGTACATTAGAAACTATTAATGAACAGAGGAACACTTTGGTGTGGTCTATTCTGGGAAAAGAATCCAGTGTCCTCTTAAATAATCCAGTCCCCTTTATGCTGACCAAATTACCTCCAAACCATCTGAGACGTCAGCACTTGTCAGCTATTCCCCCTTTCCAAAGATCTCCTGAGAGGGGACTATGAGGGAAGGCAACATCTTTTTATTATCCCAATCTTGGTGTCAATTGTACACATAGCCTCCAGCTTTATGTTCTCTTATAAACCCACATAAAATTTTGCCTAAGAAGGAAACCACAGGTAAAAAAAAAAAAAAAAAAAAAGGCTTAAAAAATAACAGGAAAATAAAAATAGTAGATGCTTAACTCATGTTGGGGAAAGAGTGGAGGAAGAGGGTCTGAAATGTTTTGCAGGACACAATGAGCCTGGTTCCCTGAGCCTCTTTCTCTTTGGTGATCCTCAGACTAGCTCCCCTTGAAGCCTATGGCTTATAGTAAAGCAGTATG
Organism: Elephas maximus indicus; assembly: GCF_024166365.1. Classification (NCBI taxonomy): domain Eukaryota; kingdom Metazoa; phylum Chordata; class Mammalia; order Proboscidea; family Elephantidae; genus Elephas; species Elephas maximus. The sequence goes on along the minus strand of NC_064835.1, from coordinate 80,118,132 downwards.
TCTGGTTTTTGAATTATGAAAAGTTCTGCATACGCCCCCTTCGGTTAAGTCGTTTGGCCAAATTTGCATGTGCTGGTATCAGTCTCCAAAATGAGATCTCTTAAAATAGGCTTATGGGAATCTGGGAACCGATGACCTCAAAGCTCAGTGACCCAAACAGCTAAGAGAACTCGCATAAAAATAGCCTGGTGTGAGTAGTCTGTGCTTGTCCCTGATGGATATTCACCACCTCCTCTCTGCTGTCAGCACCTCTGTTCTCTGATGTTCCTCCTACTGCCCTACTATCTGCTTCTTTCTTAGCTCCCACCTGTTCTCCTCCTCATAGCTGAATAACTGACTGAGACCTGAAACATGGGACTGTAGCCCTCAGGTTTCCCCAGTGTCTACACACCAAGGTAGATATTTATTATTCAGGAAAATGATACAAAGAATGTATTAAGCTGGGCCTGTATGTACAATCAACCCCAGTACTAGGATTAAAAAACAACAACGGAAAACAAAACCATTGATATCGAGTTGATTCCAATTCATAGCAATCCTATAGGACAGTGTAGAACAGCTCCATGGTGTTTCCAGGGAGTGGCTGGTGGATTTGAAGAGCCAAGCTCTTAACCACTACTCCACCAGGGCTCCACTATTAGGATACTAAAATATAATTTAGAACAGTCTTGAAGTTAGGGAGACCTTAAACTTGATTAAGTTTTGAGGCAGCTTGTTGCTACTGCTATTGTTTTCCTGGGACTTCGGCATTGACCTTTTCCCCTCATCTCTGAAAAAGTATTAAAAAAAAAAAAACCCTTATCTGGCATTCCTATCTCACCTAGGCCACCATGTCCTGCTGGGCAGATTGTGACTACTCAAGAGGGGACCACTCACATAGACTCTGAGAGGAATGATGTCCCCTAGAGTTGTGCAGCCCTACCACCCATAATTTTCTTATTGCTTTCTTGCACCTTCCTTCTGCCCTATCTCAGGTTTTGCTGGTCACCTATGCTATTTTCCGTCTTTCCATTGAATGGTCTAAGAGATAACTGGTCTTGTTCTGTGACATTGAGAGCTCACTAGAGGGTATTGGCACAGCCAATTTCTCATTTGTAGCCACACTCTCTTTCCCTCTCCGGCGCCCTTATGTCCATCTACCTGAGAAACATAAAGGTATAGAGGCCATTAGCTGTCAGGAGAGACTGCCTGAGATTCTAACAATGGCAAGCTGAAATAAACATCGAACTGAAAGTTCATTAAATTGAGATCTTAGAGGTCATCAACTACAAACCTCCACTCAGCGAAGGAATCCAATTGCTCTTGAATACTCAAGAGTATTCAATGACTAAAACCCATCATCTCACAAGACAGTCCATTTCATTGTTGGCTCTCTCTGGTTTTATGTGCTTTGAGTCAAAGTTATATTGACTCAAAAATCTAACCCCTCACCGAAGTCAAGGGCCTACTATGTGTCAAGCATGATAGTGAGTGTTGGGGACAGAGAAATGAACAGGACACATACGCTGCCTCTCAGAAGGTCACCAAACCAAAAATCAAATCCATTGCCTTCAAGTTGATTCCAACTCTATGGGACAGGGTAGAACTGCCCCATAGGATTTCCAAGCCTGTTTACTGAAGCAGACTGCCACATCTTTCTCCCATGGAGCAGATGGTGGTTTCAAACGCCTGACCTTTCAGTTAGAAGAGAAGTGCTTAGCCACTGAGCCACCAGGCCTTCTCCTTAAGGTCACAATCAGTGATAAATACAGGGATAAACACATGGTATATATAGAGCACTACAGAAGCAAAACCCCTAACACAACCTAGAGATCTGGAGGGGCATGAACTTGTAACCTGACCCTAGGAATGCCAGTCAATTTTCATTAGTACTTAACTTAGCCCAAGCCAGATTTGTCCCATCCTGCACGCGCATGAGGGCCAGCTGTGATCCCTAGTTGACCTCAGCAGAGGATGCAGCCACAGGTGGAATCAATCAGAAGAAAAATCATACCCCGACAAGAACCACGTCACCTCCTGTTTCCTGGCCGATTCTAGAATTTTCCTTTCCCAGTATGCCTGTGAGGCCGCCATCTTGCTGTCCAAATCACATATAAGCCCTGCTTCCCCATAGCTCAGGGAGTTGGATTTGAGGAACTTTCTCCTGGCTCCTTGCTCTGTGTATTGCAATGAAGTTACTTTCTCAAAGGCTGATGTCCAGATTATTGGCAGGTCTGAGCGCGCTGGACATAGCTCACCTTCTAGGGCTCGGTAACAACTTGGGTTTTGAACTTTTTTGTTTTCTGGAAACGTCCATGACAAGTTATTCTTTGTCTACCACTATGAATTGAATTGTGTCCCCCCAAAATGTGTATCAACTTCACTAGCCCATGATTCCCAGTATTGCATGCTTGTCTACCATTTCGTAATCTGATGTGATTTTCCTGTGTGTTGTAAATCCTCTACGATGTTAATGAGGCAGGATTAGAGGTAGTTATGTTAATGAGGCAGGACTCAATCTACAAGATTAGATTGTATCTTGAATCAATCTCTTTTGAGATATAAAAGAGAGAAGGAGAGAGACAGGGAGACATCATACCACCAAGAAACAAGTGCTTGGAGAATAGTGAGTCCTTTGGTGCCTCCCTGCACCTGAGAAGCTCCTAGTCCAGAGGAAGTTTGATGACAAGGAGAAAGCCTTCCCCTGGAGCTGGCACCCTGAATTTGGACTGCTAGCTTCCTAGACTGTGAGAGAATAAATTTCTCTTTGTTGAAGCCATCCATTTGTGGTATTTCTGTTACAGCAGCACTAGGTGACTAAGACATCCACATCGGCTATATAATTTTTGAATATTACTATTTTATCACATCTTAGGGTTCTTGATGATATTCTCTTTTTGCTCCTTCTTCAACTACTGTTTTCCTGAAAGGACCCTCTAATTTTCTTTATTTGTCTTTTCTGTTTTCCTGCCTTTTCTTTTTATTCTGCTTTTCGGGAAATTTCTTCAATCCTTTACTTCCAACCCTTCTACTGAATTTTTATTACTTCTATCATATTTTCATTTTTATAGTGCTTTTCTTGGGTCTTTTTATTGAATTCTGTTCTCATTTTATGAATAAAATATCTTCCCTTATCTCTTAGCATATTAATTTTAGTTAAAAAAAATGTTCTTCTAGTTCTGTATTTTGTCCTTTTTTTAAATTATTTTTTTTCTTATGAGTTTGTTTTCCTATTGGATTTCTTTTAGAGATTTTTCTTAAATCTTTATTTTATTTTACGTTAGATGAAGGTTTACAGAGCAAATTAGTTTCTTGTTAAGCAATTAATACACATATTGTTTTGTGACAATGGTTGCCAACCCCACGACGTATGAACACTCACCCCTTCTCAGCCTTGGGTTGCCCATCACCAGCTTTCCTGTCCCCTCATGCCTTCTTCTTGTCCTTGCCCCTGGGCTGGTGTGCCCATTTAGTCTCATTTTTTTTATGGGCCTGTCTAATCTTCGGCTGAAGGGTAAACCTCAAGAGTGACGTTAGTAGATTTTTCTTAAATCTTTGATCTTTGGGTGTACATTCATAGGCTTTAGGCCTTCAGAAACAAACAAACAAACAAACAAAAACCAAACCCAGTGCCACTGAGTTGATTCTGACTCATAGAGAACCCAATAGGACAGAGTAGAACTGCCCCATAGGGTTTCCAAGGAGCACCTGGCAGATTCGAACTGCCGACGCTTTGGTTAGCAGCCGTAGCACTTAACCACTACGCCACCAGGGTTTCCAAGCCTTCGGAAGCCTTAGATAAATCCCGTTTATTTTTCATAGCACAAGCAGCTACTATTTGTCTTACATAAGCCAAAACTGGAAAAGAAAATCAAATTCCATTTTGATTCATTTTTAATTCCGTTTTGATTGAGTATCAAATTCCTGTTACTATATTTAATGGTTCAGAATAGGAAAAGGTGCATGACAGGGTTGTATTCTTTCACCACACTTATTTAATCTGTATGCTGAACAAATCTTCTGAGAAACTGGTCTATATGAAGAAAAATTCAGCATCAGGATTAGAGAAAGACTCATTAATAACCTGCGATATGCAGATGATACAGCCTTGCTTGTCAAACTGAAGAGGACTTGAAGCACTTACTGGTGAAGTCAAAGACCACAGCCTTCAGTATGGATTACACCTCAATGTAAAGAAAACAAAAATCCTCACAGATGAACCAAAAAGCACATCAAAATAAATGAAGAATTTGAAATTGTTAACGATTTCATTTTACTTGAATCAACAATCAATATCCTTGGAAGCAGCAGTTAAGCAAACAACGTATTGCATTTTTTTTTTTTTATTGCATCGGTCACATCTGTTGCAAAAGACCTCTTTAAATTTAAAAAAACAAAGACATCATTTTGATGACTAAGGTGCGCCTGACCCAAATCCTGATCTTTTCTTTTTCATACAACCCTGATGCACATCTTTCCTGACTTTAAACCACGCAGTATCTCTTTGTTCTGTTGGACTGACTGCCTTTTGATCTATGTACAGATTCATCACGAGCACAGTTAAGTTCCTGAGCCTTAGACTCATACTTTTAGGTGCTATTGTTTATCTAAGGAGCCCTGGTGGTGCGGTGGTTAAGTGCTCGGTTGCTAACTGAAAGGTCAGCAGTTTGAACCCACCAACCTGCTCTGCAGGAGAAAGATGTGGCAGTTTGCCTCAATAAAGATTTACAACATTGGAAACCCTATGCGGGCAGTTCTACTCTGTTCTACAGGGTTGCTATGAGTTGAAATCAACTTGAGGGCAGTGGGTTTTTTTTTTTTTAATTCTCATACAAAAATTTGTACACATATTGTTTTGTGACATTAGTCGTAATTCTCACAATGTGTCAGTACATTCCCTCTTTCCACCCCGTGTTCCCTGTGTCTATTCAATCAGTTTCTGTCCCTTCCTGCCTTCTCAGCCTGCTCCGGGCAGAAGCCACCCATTTGGTCTCATGTATCTGATTGAACTAAGAAGCACGCTCTTTACATGTATGTTATTTTTTGTTTTATAGTCCTGTCTAATCTTTGTCTGAAGAGTGGGCTTCGGGAATGGTTTCAGTTCTGGGTCAGCAGAGTGTCCGGGGCCCGTTGTTTTGAGGGTTCTTCCAGTCTCTATCAGACCATTAAGTCTGGCCTTTTTATGTGAATTTGAGTTCTTCTCCACAATTTTCTCCCACTCCATCTGGGACTCTCTCTTGTATTCCCTGTCAGGGTGGTCATTGGTGGTAGCTGGGCACCATCTATTTCTTCTGGACTCAGGCTGATGGAGTCTCCAGTTTATGTAGTACTTTAGTCTCTTGGGAAATGCTGGTGGCATAGTGGTTAAGAACTACAGCTGCTAAAGAAAAAGTTGGCAGTTTGAATCCACCAGGCTTTCCTTGGAAACCCTATGGGACAGTTCTACTCTGTCCTGTAGGGTTGCTATGAGTCAGAACAGACTCAATGGCAATGGGTTTAGTTTTTTTTTTTTATTTTTTAGTCTCTTGGGCTAATATTTTCCTTGTGTCTTTGGTTTTCTTCATTCTCCTTTGCTCCAAGTGGGATGGGACCAATTGATGCATCTTAGATGGCCTCTTGCAAGCTTTTAAGAATCCCAATGCCAGTCACCCAAGTGGGATGGAGAATATTTCCTTAATAAACTTTGTTATGTGAATTGATCTAGATGTCCCTGGAACTATGCTTCTCAGACCCCAGCCCTAGCTACTCTCTCCTTCAAAGTGTTTGGATATGTCCAGGAAACCAAATCATGATCTTTTCAATTGCCTCATGTGCATGTGAAAGCTGGACAACGAAAAAGGAAGACAGAAGAAAAATGGATACATTTCAACTGTGGTGTTGGAGAACAGTATTGAATATACCCTGGACTGCCAGAAGAACAAATTATCCTTAGAAGAAATACAACCAGAATGTTCCTTAGAAGTGAGAATGGTGAGACTTCGGCTTGTTTACTTTGGACATGTCATCAGGATAAGACCAGTCACCAGAAAAGGACATCATGTTTATTAGAGAGTCAGCAAAACGAAAGGAAACACTCCATGAGATGGACTGATGCTCCACAATTTTCTCTTGCTCCGTCTGGGACTCTCTCTTGTGTTCCCTGTCAGGGTGGTCATTGGACGTGTCATCAAGATAATAGCCACACTAAAGGACTCAAACATACCAACCATCAGGAAGATGGTGCAGGACCAAACAATGTTTCATTTTGTTATACATAAGGTCACCATGAGTTGGAGCCAAATGGATGGCAACTACCATTATTTTAAGAATCATAAGTTCCATTTTTAGAGACTAAAATACATATCTTTAGGACTATACCTTAAAATATTCTTAAAAATAAATATTCCTGGTTGAACTTGGTATAACATTTTAATCTCCATTACCAGCGGTCATTTTTGCAAGAGAGTGTGATATTATTTGTCATTGTGGAAAAGAAGTATAGAGTGGGAAATGGGAGAAAGGAGAAGGCTGGGGTGGGGGCATGTTTAGAAATTCACTCTAGAAATGAGGGAGAAGGATGTGGTTTGTCTGGATTGGAAGGCTCACATTTCGGTAGACCTGGGTATATACCTAGCACCATGAAGCACTTCCTATGTGTCCAGAACTACGTGTGATGCATATCATCTTTACATAGATTATCGTGTTTAATCTTTATAGTTTTGTGATATATTTTTCTTACTTTGCAGACGAGGAAACTGGAGCTCAGGGAGGAATAGTAAGGGATAGAATTGGAATTCAAACCTAGTTTTCTCCTGACTCTAAAACCCATGTTCTTGAACACTGTCTTGCCTCTTCACTGGATTCTAAAGTCTCTTCCAGGGATGATAAAAATAGATTCTATACTGGTGGCTTCAGAAAGAAGAGCTAGAAATAGAGCTACGGCTTTAAGTCTGATTTCTTACTCAGAAAAGTGTGTTATCATAATTTTTGCCTTTGGACTTTTGGCCCCAATTAAGCAATACTGGCTTTCCTTCGAGTCTCCTGAAACACCACACTCTTCCTATTTTAAAAGTTTTAATTATAATCTAATTATAATTATGCTTAAATTCTCCTCTACAACAGCTAGCAGCTCTTTATTGCCTGTTATCTAAGGTGTTGCTTTCACAAATCCACACCCTCTGGGCCCTTCACAGGCAACTGGATTCTGGGAGTTCTCAGCTGGTTGCTTTAACGGTTCTTCAGAGGTGATGAGCTGTGTGTGAAGGCCCCTTCACACCGTGGTCCCGTGAGGGCATTGAGTACAAGGCTACGTGTGCAAAGTTTAGAAACTTTTCAGGAATTTCAGTCTCGTCGGAATCAACTGGATGGCACTGGGTGGTTTTTTAATGTAAAGAAGCAAAGTATGAAAATAAAAACAAAAACTAAAAACCCATTTTAAACACAGCGGTTGAACTTCTGGCAATACTAAAAGGAGAAAAACCAACCTTCACAATTTTCAGTTGCTTCATATTTTTTAATTACTAGGTTATATTATACTGTCTTGCAGTATTTCTCAGAGCCCTCGTGGCACAGTGGTTAAGAGCACAGCCGCTAATTAAAAGGTCAGCAGTTCAAATCTACCAGGCACTCTTTGGAAACTCTAGGGGGCAGTTCTACCCTGTCCTATAGACTCACTGTGAGTCAGAATCAACTTGACAGCAATGGGTTATTCTTTTTTGGTGGCGGGGTGGGGGAGTAGTATTTCACAAACTCAGGCTTGAGAATGAACTGCACACTGAACTGAGATCAGAATTTCTAAATCACGAATGGCAGGTGGTCATCAGCTGGTCAAGGAGGGCGCAGTGTCCTCCCCCTTATGTTTCAATACATAGAAAATTCCCTTGGTTGTACTAGACAGTGTAGATCCACAACTGAAGCCTTATTTCGAAGTTTCTTCAATTCCAACACAGAATCATCGTTAATGTCCTCTGGTGTTTGGTCAGCATCTGCAGCGAAATATCAGTCAGATTCTCACTGTTCCCTCTGGGACAGAGAGATCGTGAAACATCAGGGACTTGCATGGCTAGATTCCCTGGTAGGGCAGACTGGTTGCCTCCTGGGGACTCGTTAGACTGCTTCTTCCTAGAAATTCAATTTTTGCTGAAGAAAATCTGGACAACCAAGACCACACTTCCAGGGAAGAGTTTGCTGTTAGGTTCTGCGGCTCCCTCCTTCCGCAGCAAAGACCTCTCCTCCCAGGTTGGAGGGACCAACGAACGCCCCTGACCTTGCTGGTAGGGCAGGCCCCAGAGGGGAGGCTGTGTCTCCAGCAGTTATTATTATAGTCACCCTCCACTCTCCAAATAGAGGCATGTGTGGCTATCTCAAGTTGCAAGTTAACAGAGTTCTAGGAAAAGCAGGTAGCTCCAGTCGCCTTTTTGATAAACACATTCTTGGAAAGGGCAGTCTGCTGCCTAACGAGGAACCCTGCAGAAGGTATTTTGAGTGAGTCTGAGGACTCTGTCTATACTCTTCATGCCCACCATTTGAAATGCTCTTGTCTTTAATTCTCAGGAGTGATGAGTTAGGGTCCAGCTGGCAGTTCCCATCGGTACCTGTGGTATCATCTAATTTTGACTCTGTATCCTAGGTCATGGAAGTTTCCATGGCCTGTTCTCAGGCAGGACCTTCCCTGCTGCCATCGTGGCTACAGGGGTGTTGAGGAGAAAGGGTGAGGAGATTTCTTCCAAAGTCCGCAGCCCTGGATTTGTGCTTCACTGCCCTTCACTTTCCATTTTTGTATGAGCTATCTTGTCGTCTGACACCCAGGACACACACTCCTTTGGCTGGAGTGAGAGAGAATCTTGAGGAAATTACATGGATCCAGTTACATGTCATCTGACCAGTTGCCATCAAGTTGGCTCCAGTTTCTGGCGACAGAGTAGAATTCATGTGTCAGAGTAGAACTGTGCTCTGTAGCGTTCTCAATGGCTGATTTTTCAGAAGTAGGTTGCCAGGCCTCTCTTCCAAAGTGTCTCTGGGTGGATTTGAACTTCCATCTTTGGGTTGGCAGGCCAGTGCTTTAACTGTCTGCACCATCCGGGGACTCCCACGTTATCTAGGCCTTATTTTTAATGTCTCTAAGGCACTATTTTGGAAAGCCTGGTGGTGTAGTGGTTAAGGGCTATGGCTACTAACTAAAAGGTCCATGGTTGGAATCCACCAGGGGCTCCTTGGAAACTCTATAGAGCAGTTCTACTCCATCCTATAGGGTCACTAGGAGTCAGAATTGACTTGACAGCAGTGGGTTTGGCTTGGGGTTAAGGCACTATTTATCCTAGTGTCTACCTGATGGTTTTCCTTTTGGGGATGGTGTGCTTCCTTCACCAAATTTTTACTCCTGAAGTTAAGTTTAGCTATTTCTCTCAGTCTAAAAGTCACTAGATAAATCACGACCTTCTTCTGGACCTCAAATCCACTCTTCAATTTCAGGAATAAATGAATCTCCTAGAACTTATGTGCATCTCCTATTCTCCTGGCATTTCCTGGTAGATCCTCAAATAATTTCTGAACTGACTTCACCACTATTATGCACCCCTAACCCTGGTGGTGTAGTGGTTAAGAGCTACTGCTGCTAACCACAAAGTCAGCAGTTCGAATCCACCAGGTACTCCTTGGGAACTCTATGGGGGCAGCTCTATTCTGTCCTGTAGGGACACTATGAGTTGGAATCAACTCGATGGCAGTGGGTTTTTTAGGCAAACTTGGTGGCATAGTGGTTAAGTGCTATGGCTGCGAACCAAAAGGTCGGCAGTTTAAATCCACCAGGTGCTCCTTGGAAACTCTATGGGACAGTCCTACTCTGTCCTGTAGTGTCATTATGAGTCACAATCAACTCAACGGCAACAGGTTTGGTTTTTTTGTTTGTTTGTTTTTTTAAATCCCATGCCCAGCCCAAGAGCTGTCTGATGGAAGTGACCATAAATACAACTTCTGATAATCTTTGTCTTCCTTTCCTCTACAGCCCCCTTTCTTCCTCTACCTCCTTTCCACTTATTTTGCTTTTTGTGCCTTTATGTTGAACCACATAAAATGACCATTTGTGGAAGCCAAATGGTAGAATACAAGGAATTTAATGTGGTTCAAAGGAGCGTAGTAGCGTAGTGGTGTAGTGGCTAAGTGCTTGGCTTGACTGCTAACCAAAAGGTCGACTGTTCAAACCCACCAGCTGCCCCATTGGAGAAAGATGTGGCAGTCTGCTTCCCTAAGGATTTATGGCCTCGGGAACTGTATGGGGCAGTTCTACTCTGTCCTATAGGGTCGCTATGATTCAGAACTGACTCAACGGCACACGACAATATGGTTCGACCTAATATTTTTGTTGATTTGTTGCATTATCCTCTAGGATTGCCCTACGACCTCCCATTTTAGATCACACGCACGCGCGCACGCACAAACACACACACACACACACCAAGCTGTCTTTCTAAGGAATAATATTTCTGAGAACTTATCTCAGATAAACATCAGAAAATTTTTGAATCTCTAAAAAAAAAAAAAAAAAAGTTTTGTTTTTTTTTTTATAACCTAATTATGGTTCAGTTCTTCTGCTCACTCCCCTCCCATCAAGCGATAAACACCTTGAATCCAAATCAAGAGCTCATGATGAGGAATAATTCCATTTCTTTATTTAGAGGTTTAGATACCTAAGAAAGGGAAAAGATAGGCATAATGGTAATAATTTAAAGCAGAATCAATGGTGAGATGGTAAAACAAAATAATTCAACACGATGATGAATTATATTCACTTATATTCTGAATATGTTTTAAATGGAAAATAGTTGTGCAGAGAAAAAAATTTTTTTTTGCAAAGAAATATACATATAATTTTTTTTTTTTTTTGCAAAGAAAAAAGGTGAGATAAGCATTACATGAAGAACACATAGGAAATAACTAATTTAGGGGGATTATGGAGAACCCTAAAAAGGCTCAAAGGCAGCATTCCCTATTATTGCTCTAGCACAGGAAGTTGGAGCGTAGGAACACCATTGCCAATATCAGCCTGGCCACCAGAACAACACCAAGAATAGCTACTGGCTCCCATCCTGGGAGGCACTTTTCTTGTCAATTATGTGCTCTTAGTTGTTCTGAAATGGAAACAAAAGGGGAGGACACGGTATCTGGGAACATAGTGAAAGCCTTCTCAGTGTTGGCCAAAGAAGAACTGGATGTGTGAGGTGTCTAGCTTCGCCACAAGCTAGCTGGATGACATTGACAACGTCAGCTCACCTCTCAGTTTCAGCATCTAAAATTGGGTTAATAATACAGTTGCAGCAGGGCTGTTAAGAGATTGAAATGCCATAATACGAGATGCATATTTAAAGACCTGCTGAATCAAAATTCAACCTGAATGACACTTGTCTACTCCTTGAAGCAGCCCAAACCCTGGAAATTCCTAAGCCCACCTTGTTTGGAAATAAGAGACATGGTCATAGTATAAGGGATTCTGTGGTCTAATATTTAAAACATATCACAAGAGGCCACCTCTGTGCTCCGACAGCTATAAGGAATTAGGGAAGACTGAATAATCTAATCTGAGAGCACAGAATTTAAAAAAGACAAGAATGGGAAGTACCCATGGGAAAGCCACATGGAAGGAAAAGAGCAAAACTATTATTTTATCACAGAAATTATAGAATACAAATGTCAGTCCACCACTAGCAAACCCTGGTGACATAGTGGTTAAGAGGTATGGCTGCTAACCAAAAGACTGGCAGTTCGAACCCACCTCAGAAACCCTGTGGGGCAGTTCTACTCTGTCATATAGGGTCACTATAAGTCAGAAATGGCTCAATGGCAACTTTTTTTTTTTTTTACTACCTCCTAGGCTCCCATGCCCTCTAGATAATAAACATCTATAGGAAATGATTCTGCGTTTACATGTTGGGGTTGTAAAGTATAACCCATGCAATATCCCGGATGCGCCCCCCAAATGTAATGCCTTTCAACTTGCCTGTACCCAATTTGGCTTTCTTTTGCACTCTCCTCCTGCCCCCCCTCCACCTTAGGAAACCCTGTGGCTTAGTGGTTAAGAGCTACTGCTGCTGACCAAAAGGTCAGCAGTTCAAATCCATCAGACACTTCTTGGAAACCGTATGGGGCAGTTCCACTCTGTTCTATAGGTTCACTATGTGTCGGAATCCACTCGATGGCAGCAGGTTTGGTTTTGGTTCCCAGCCCCACTTACAAGTTAGTGAGATCCTGTATTTAAACATCAGATTAGTCCATTTAGGAAGCATTCAATGTCTTCATAAAATTCGCATTCTCCCAGATAGCTTCCCCCTTCCTCTTCTGCTTCTTTATGGAGCATGGAGGTGAAGGTGGCTTATGCAGCAACATCTTGGCCTTAGGGAAAGCTAGGGTGTTGGAGGAATCCCTAGTTTTATAGTGTAGGTAAGAGAAGTAAAAGCTAATTATCTTGGCCTATTTTAGTAATTTCATCACAAATCATTTTACAGAAGGATAGCAACACTATCAATAACTCTGCTTGTATAATTTAACATATTCGGTACAAGTATAAACAAAATACGGTGTCGGGGGCGTGGGGGCCACACAACTAGGAGAATGAAGAGGAAGGGAGAAATGAAAGGAAAAGAAAGAACAAATGGTCACTGAGAGTGACCTCCTCCAGGTTCTCCACTGCCCAAGCCAAAGAACCTTCATGACTCCCTTCTGGCCATGCAAGCCTAGCAAAGTGATCTACTATTTTCTGCTGTCTTTAACTCCTTTTTTTGAGGTTGTCTTAGTTTCTTAGTGCTTTTGTAACAGAAATATCACAAGTGGTGGCTTTAATGAACAGAAAATTATTTTCTCATAGTTTAGGGGGGCTAAAACTTTGAATTCAGGGCACCGGCTCTAGAGGAAGGCTCTCTCTCTGTCTGCGTTGGGGAAATCTTTGTCTCAGCTTCTCTAGCTCCAGGGTTCCTAGGTTCCTTGACAATCTCCATGTGGCATATTTCTTTCTCCCACTTGCACTTGCTTGTCTTTGTGCCTACTCTGTGCAAGAATCCTGATCAAAAGGGGGAAAAATGCAAAACAGGATTTCAAATTCTCTTGGAAGTCAGACTTTCTGGAGTCATGGAGGCTGGATGAGCCCTTGAAACTGTTGCCCTGAGATAATCTTGATACCTTAAACCAAAAACATCCCTTGAAGTCTTAAAACCAAGGAATAGTTTAGCTTAACTAGTAAAGAATATCTGCCTTGACCATGGTGCTCTTTTAAGATCTGTCTGAGATCAAATTGACAACAGCACCTAGAAAGACTAGATAAGAACCTTAGGGGGCAGTGAGTTTCTGCTAATGGGGGAGGAACAATTTGGAAAAGGAGAGTGAGAATGGTTGCACAACTTGAAGAATGTAATCAATGTCACTGAATTATACATGTAGAAATTGTCAAATTAGTGTATGTTCTGCTGTGTATATTCTCACACTAGCAGCAAAAATAAAATAAATTATATTTAAAAAAGTGATTAGGTTTGAGATAACAAAGTATACTGATATGGCCTCATTAACATGGCAAAGAAAAGCCATTTCCAAATGGAATTACATCCACAGGTATAGGAGTTGGGGCACAACTCAATCCATAACAGGGACACATTCACCCCCTTACCGTGATCCTGCGGTACACACCCATCTTTCTCCTTTTCACGCAACTCTGGTCGTAAGCACTTCACAAGAGGCACACTTCCTAGGATAATGTGTACAACACCTTATGTAGAGAAATTTTATACTCTGTATATTTCTGTCATTCCCTCGCCACATCCCAGGATCCCAGCCTTGTAATCTCCTCTTCTCCAGAGACATGGCTGGTCAGACTCAGTCATCTTCTACTGAATTGCTCTGTCTTGCTGTTTCACACATATAAGTATAATGTGCAAAATTTGATCTAAATGCTAGGGAATGAGGAACTGTAGAGACTGTGCCCGAACTAAATTAAAACCTGGGCAACTGTCCCCCATTTCTGTACTTCTTACACACATCTCCTTAAACGTGAATACAGAAATTAATTTCTCATGCCAAGTAGTCATTGTGGCAGTCTGTCAGATAAATCTCTATTCCTTTGAGCTTTGTAAAAAGCAAGACAATTTAGCATGACATTTTTGTACAGTCCAGACTCTACCAAATATAGAGAGCCTTAGTCCTTAGCCTACTTCTCACTTTGCTGATTACGTAAGGGAAAGTTGTTCACTGGCTTGTGTAGAGTATATTTGCCCCCTTAATGAGTTCCATTAAGCCATCGAAATACAACTGCCAGAAATCCATTTTCCTACCTTGTTCAGATAATCCCAGCAACCTGTATCTTATGTATTTAACTGGCTAAGGGCAAATAAGAACTTCTTCAAGTTCTTAGCTGATGGGTTGATCTTTCGCAGCAGCTCCTCATATCTCAGCCCTCTGAGCCCTCTACTCTGTGCGATCGGTCAGACCTCATGAATACTGCACAGACCTGCAGATAAAATCCAGATGGCTTTTGTTGGTTTCCATTTATAAAGTTGGCTTCCAGCCCACATCTGGCATCAGAGCGAAGCTGCTTCGGCTCCCCTCACACCAGCAGATCCAAAATCAAGTAATCTCCCAGCTGCATCCATTACTTCTGCCCCTGGGGCTTTGACTGTTGTCAGATATGAAATACACAAACAAATCTCACTTCAGGTGTCCTATTTCCAAGGATTATTTTCAGTTGATATAAACACCTCTAACTTAATTTTTTACATTCTAAGGCACTATTTTTATCTCCTGGTTGAGAGCTTGGCAGCTAACCAGAAGGTCGGCAGTTTGAATCCACCAGCTGGTCCTTGGAAACCCTATGGGGCAGTTCTACTCTGTTCTATAGGGCTGCCATGAGCTGAAATTGACTTGATGGCAATGGGTTTTGGGGTCACTCCTTTCTATCTCTTCCCATTTCCCTTCGTCTGGATTCACTGCCACAGGAGCTGAACCATTGCCATCGAGTTGACTCCAGCTCATGGCGACCCCGTGTGTATTGGGGTAGAACTGTGCTCCCTAGGGTTTTTGGAAATGGATTGCCAGGGCTTTTTTTAGAGGCATCTCTGGATGGACTTGAACCTCCAACCTTTTGGTTAGCAGCTGACCACCTTAACTGTTTGTACCACCCCAGGACTCCACTGAAGGAGCTTAAGGGCTTCCTATTTCACTTATTTCTCAGCCTGGAAGAGTAAGTGTTAAGTTTCATCTGGTTCCAAACGGGACATTCAGGAGCAACTTATTTTCTCTTGCTCCACCCACATCCCCGGTAGCACCAGAGTCCACCCAGCAAATATGGTGCTTGGTTCACTGGCTTTGCTCCAGCTACCTTAGGGATAAACCAAACAAAACACCAAACAAATTGCCGTCAAGTTGATCCCAAGTCATGGCAATTCACGTGTTGGTGAGTGGAGCTGTGCTCCATAGGATTTTCAAGGCTGTGATTTTTTTTGAAAGCAAATTGCCAGGCCTTTCTTCTGAGGTGCCCATGGGTGGATCTGAATCACCAACCTTTTGCACCACCCGGAGACTTCTATCTTGGAGATACAGTAGCTTATATTTACATATTGATTTATTAATTTTGCATATATTACTTCCTTTGAGTCTTACAAACTCTGTGAGTGGGAATTAATAAAAACATTACAGATGTGGAAACTGAGCCTTGGGTTAAGCGGGATGCTAGTAATCACTTAGTAGTACTGGGTTTGAATCTAAATATATCAGGTTCTTCCCTCAATTCCTTCTAACCGACCATTTATTTTTGTGGCATGAGTCCTGCTCTTTAAGACTTTTGCCCTTTAGCCACCCAAATGCTTTCCGAGTGGCACTTGATTGTATTTTGCAAGCCTGGTTACTCAGAGCTAAGAGTACTTGTTGACATATGCATACCCATGGCAAGGCTGGCACTGAGCACTGCACCTGTGCCCGAACTGGTTTTCTGCTCTGTCCCTGGCAGCAGGCGGCAGTTTCCATTCAGCTATCGCATGCTTCTGTGTGCCCCGGGGGCAGTAACAGCAGCTGGGGCAGAGGGAGCCTCTGGCCAACTGAGTCCACACCACTGAGTGTCATTTTGCTGCCCACAGGATAAACGCCAAGCAAGGAAGCCAAGCCCTGCACTAACCAGCCCGAGCTTCTTTCTCCAAACCCATCAGCTGCCATCCCCTTCCTCCGTTTCCAGGTCCTTTGTACAGACACTGTGCCCTTTGTACCTTTGTGGTGTCTCTGCACGTGTTGCCCCATGGCAGATGGCTATTTTCTCATGAGCCTTCCTTCCCGTCCTGCCCTCATCGTGGTCACTGGGAGTGAAGGGCACCTCTCTGCTCACTGAAGTTGGGCCTGGCCATATAACTTGGTTTGGCCAAGAGAGTGGGGGCAAAAGGGACAGTGTGCTGGTTTGGAGCTGAGGCCTTAGAGGCATTGTGTGTTTCAGTGAGTCCCTCTTGTGCTTCTTCCACCCGACAGGAGAAGAATGTGCCCTGAGTCCCTAAACAGGAGCCATGTGGAGCACAGCTGCACCTAGTCCACAGCCTGGTGCCAAGTCCAGACCAGCTCAGCAAAGCCACCCGCTAACCCCTTGCCAAACCAAACCCGCTGCTGTTGAGTCGAATCAGACTCCTAGCAATGCTGTAGGATAGAGTAGAACTGCCCCATAGGGTTTTCTAGGGCTGTCATCTTTACAGAAGCAGAATGCCACATCTTTCTCCTGAGGAGCCACTGGTGGGTTCAAGCCCCAGACTTTTCAGTTAGCAGTTGATCACTTAATCACTTCACCACCAGGGCTCCTTAGCAATGCCAGAGAAAGAAGAAATGAATGAGTGCTAGGGTAAGCCACTGAGTTTTGGGGTCTTTAATTACTAGCCTTACTGCATATTAAATATTAATTACTTGTTTATGACACGCTCCTAGCATACACGCACTTAGAGAATCCTTTTCCCACCTGTAAAAACCTCCACTCAACTCAAGTGACAAGTTCTCTCAGGGTGGTAGAGCCACTCAGCCCTTTCGGCACTTGAAGCAGATTTCCATTAGCCCCCTTCTCACTGTGCTCCATGCTATCGTCTCCCTGTGAGGGGCAGTTGTTGTTGGTTGCTGTCAAGTTATCCTGACTCATGCTGACCCTATGCGTGTCAGAGTAAAACTGTGTTCCATAGCATTTTTGGTGGCTGGTTTTTCTAAAGTAGGTCATCAGGCCTTTCTTCTCAGGTGCCTCTGGGTGGATTTGAAACTTCAACCTTTTGGCTAGCAGCTGAGTGTGTTAAGTGTTGCACTACCCAGGGACTGTTAGGAGCAGACTTTGAGCTACAACAAAATTTGGAGCAGAATTCCATGGAGCGGGGAGCTGTATAATCAGTAACTGATCTTGTTTAGATGAAAGAGAAGGACGAGGCTTAGGAATGGCCAAGACAGCAGCTCCCCAAGAGGAATGCAGCCAGTGGCCCTCTGCCCCGACGTCCTCAGGAGCAGTGTCAGAATGCTTGCTTGGATGAATGTGTTCCTCACGGCAAGACTGTAATGACTCACTTGTTCCTACAGCAAGGTGCCTGCAGCCCTAACTCCCACAGCTGAGCCTTCTTCCAGTTTAAGGCACTCAGGGTGGTAGACAGAGATAGAAAGCTGCTGTCGAGTCAGCTCTGACTCATGGCGACCCTATATACAGCAGGAGGAAACCTTGTCTGGTCCCGCATCATCCTCATTATCACTGGCATGTTTGAGTCATCTCACCCAGGGTCTCTCTCACCCTCGCGGGCCCTCTACTTCACCATACAGGATGTCCTTCTCCAGCGACTGATCCCTCCAAAGCAAGCAAGTTGGACAATTTCCTTTTGTGATCCATCAAGTTTTCAGTGGCTAAGTTTTGGAGGCAGATCATCAGGCCTTTCTTCCTAGTCTGCCTTAGTCTGGAAGCTCTGATGAAACATGTCCACCATGGGGACCCCGCTGGTATTTGAAATACTGCCCAACTGCTGAAACACTGCACAAGGCTTCCAGCATCACAGCAACACACAAGCCACCACCACAGCGTGACACACTGACAAATCGGTGGCAGATACAAGGTTATAATAGTTAAAATTCAATAGAGAAAGGTAAATTGCAATGTCTCAGAGACAGATATCAAGCTACAACCAGTTAACTTCCACCTTGGTGAATCAATTTATCAAATATGCCAGCAAAATACAGGGCCCTGGGGGAATGGGCACAGGTGGATAAACTTGGATGGGACAGGCTGGGGAACAAGAGGGTACTCCTGGGATAATGATTTCCGTTAGAGCCATAATGGAGGGGGAAGGGTGACATTTGTAAATTCAGAGGCAAAATGAGGGCTGGGATCAATTGCTCTGCAGGTAGACTCCCCAGAGAGAAATTGAGGAGAAAGTGTTCTGTAAAGAAACTTTTTTTTAAAATGAGTGGATATACCCTGGGTTAGCTCTGAAAGAAAGGGATGGTTTTACCAGACCCTGCCTGGCAAACATTTTCATGGCAATCAGACACAAACGCATGTTAGACCGAACAGCCTTTCCGATTCCCTACAACACACACACATCTACTCTCTAATATCACGCTGAAAACCCTCCTCGGTTTGTTAACGTTGACTTCGAGATAGCCAC
Organism: Elephas maximus indicus; assembly: GCF_024166365.1. Lineage (NCBI taxonomy): Eukaryota > Metazoa > Chordata > Mammalia > Proboscidea > Elephantidae > Elephas > Elephas maximus. The sequence continues at coordinate 80,099,545 of NC_064835.1, read as the reverse complement.
GGAGCAATGTAATTGCAAATGGAATATTCCTATCTGAAATCTTACTTTGCACTGAAAAAAATTTTTTTTCCCTCCAAGAACGCAACATCTCCTTTGATGGCACAGTGGCCTGGGCTCCCTGGGGTTTCTACTACAGAATGTTGGCAGGCACCAGGGACTTGGCTGGCCCCAGTACCCGGAGCATGTGGGCCGTGTGCCTGGCATTTGCAGCCAAGTTTTGGGCCCTTGCCACGCGGCCTTCTAAACCTGACCCCCTTCCCTCTGCAGAATGCTTGAGGCCTTGAAGACCATCCCAGGGGACTTGCTGGGAACTTGATTTCAACTAGGGTAGACAGAACCAGCGGCAGCGGCTCACATGCCAACATTCTGTCACTGTTCAACAGGATGGCACCGCGAGGGCTGAAAGGCCGGCTTTGGAGAGCTCCCTCTTGCCCTTTAAATGCCCATAATGCCCAAGGCAAGCAAGTGGGTGGGAGGGTGGGGGTGATTCAGAAACCCTTCTGAAAGGATGAACTCTCAGAAAACATTATATATGCTTGCAGAAAGATGGCAAGTGTGAATTTAGTAGCCAAGTGGACCTGGGTTCGAATCTCAGTCCCACCAGATCACTAGCTGTGTTACTTGGGCAAGAGACTGGACCTCCCCAAGCTGTGTCTCCATGTGCAAATGGTGACAATAATTGTACCTTCCTCCCTGGGTGCTGGGGATTAAATGAGATAAGGCTATTGCAAGGCTTGGCTTGTTGTCAGGATTCAGTAATGCCAGTTCTCATATTTTGGTTCTGGGCAAGAAGGCATGGAGTTGGGGGCGGAGCAGGGCTGGGGAGAGGGTCTGTGGGTAGGAGGGGTTGCAGCATTGATTGGATGTCTCCTTTATACAAGGCACCGCTCAAGCTTTATTCTCATTCTCTCAACAAACTTACAAGTTTGGTATGTTCATCCCCAGGTCACACCTGAGAAAGTCAAAAACCTGAGGGAGGCCACCAGCTGCTTAACAAATTCAAGCCTGGCCTGTCCTCTCCTCATCTCAAAAGGACCCCGTTTCCCTCCATTTTGGCTCATTTTCCCACACTGCTGCACTTTTTCATGTATACCCAAAGTGTGACTGAGTTGTCGTTAGGTGCCTTTGAGCCGGCTCCAACTATGGTGACCTCATGTACAACAGAAGGAAACGTTGCCCTGTCCTGCGCCATCCTCACAATAGTAGGTATCCCTGAACGCATGTTGAAGCCACTGTGTCAATCCATCTTGCTAATGGTCTTCTGCTTTTTTGCTGACCCAAGCATGATGTGCTCCTCCAGGGCCTGGCCCCTCCTTATAACATGTCTGAAGTATGTGAGATGAAGTCTCACCATCCTCGCTTCTAAGGAGCGTCCTGGCTGTACTTCTTCCAGGGCAGATTGGCTATTCTTCTAGCAGTCCATGGTATGTACATTCAGTATTTTTCACTATCGCCACAATTTGAATGCGTCAATTCTTCTTTGGTCTTCCTTTTTCATTGCCCAGGTTTCTTGTGCTAAAAACCACCACCTGCTTTAAAAGATGGATTCCCAACCCTCCACAGTGATGGGGAGAGAGACCCTCCCCACTCTGGTGTGGCCCGCCTCTTCACCTCTGCCCCACAGCCCTCTGCATTGGGGACTACACTTCTGATGCCTGTAATGCCTTGCTGACCCCCAGACATCCAGCTCTGTGTCTCTACGTCTTCGTGCCTCTGTGTCTTCAGCTGACAACTACTAAACAACAACAATAAACAAACCAGTAGCTGTCGAGTCGATTTCAACTCATAGGGACCCCATGTGTGTTACAGTAGAACGTGATCTGCAGGGTTTTCAGTGATGGATTTTTCAGAAGGGGATTGCCAGACCTTTCTTCAGAGGCACCTCTGGGTGGACTCGAACTGCCACCTTTCAGTTCGCAGCCCAGCATGTCAGCTGCTTGCACCACCCAGGGATTCCTCCTTTGATGCCCAGTTTAAGTTTAATCATCCTTGGTGAAGCTTTGCCCCACTGCCACAGACAGGATCTGTTTCTCCTTTATCTGCGCTCCCTTAGTGTTTTGTTCATTCTTATAACACACACTTCATGGTGTGAGCATCAGTTTGCGTGTCTACACTGTGAGCTATTAAATAATTCACTGCAACCAACGTTTATTGGACCCCTACCAGGTACCAGCCACTGGGCTAAGCCTGGGAGTCTAACAGTGCCATGCTCTGTGATAGCAGGACCCATGGAGCCACTTGCTCACTGTGTGACCTTGAACAGGCTGTGCAACACTGTTTCTTTATTTGCAAAATTGGGCTAAACATAGTATCTCTCTAATAGCATTTTTATAAGATTAAATGAATTAATATAGGTAGAGTGCCTAGAATAATACCTGACTCACAGTAAGAGCTCAGTAAAGGCTGGCTGTTAATATTACACTGTCAATAGATGTTAAATGAATAAGTGAAAATAGAATGAAAGGGGAGCCCGATTTTGCCTATTGCCAATCATAGGCCTTTGGTTTCCTTTCGTCTATGTCTACAAACCATGTTCTGCCCAAAGCGGCTGTTCAAAATTCATTGAATACAAAGTATGAATTAGTTTAAATAGAACAAAATTATAAAGCTAAGCCACATGAAATTACTTACTGAAAGATGTCAAACGTTCAAACCATACACCATTACTAAACTTTAATTTGTCTTTAAATCAAATCTTTGTTTCTTATAATAAATAGGATGCACATTGGAACAAATAGCAAGTTTGCTGCTGGTACAAAATCAGAGAGCGAAATCCCTTGAGTATATTTGGGTTTGATTTAACCAAATCAGTTTCAGTTTTGATGAGATCAGATTTTCATTTATTTTTCAGTAATGTAGAAACACATTACTATGTAATGTATTTTATATCATCTGGGTTTAAGCACTTGCATGGGCTCTAGTCATTGCATGAGGAGAAGAGAGTAGAAGAACACTGACATTTACTGAGCTCTGATCATGTGTCAGACACCGAGCTTTGAACTTTAATTATCTCGCGTAGGACACAGGGTTAGACCCAAGAGGAAGAGTCTTTTCTAAATAAGAGTGGTATTGTTAGCTATGTTGACTAAATTTAAGTATTTCACAAATCTATCATGACACATGGAGAAAAGATTGATGTGGTCAAGGATTTCATTTTACTTGGATCCACAATCAACACCCATGAAAGCAGCAGTCAGGAAATCAAATGGTGTATTTCATTGGGCAAATCTGCTGCAAAAGACCTCTTTAAAGTGTTAAAAAGCAAAGATGTCACTCTGAGGATTAAGGTGGGCCTGACCCAAGCCATGATATTTTCTTTATTATTATTTTTTTTATTTTTACTGTGCTTTAAGTGAAAGTTTACAAATCAAGTCAGTCTCTCATACAGAAATTTATATACTCCCGATTTTTCTCCCCCTAATGAAACAGCACATTCCTTCCCTCCACTCTCTATTTTCATGACCATTCGGCCAGCTTCTGACCCCCTCTGCCCTCTCTTCTCCCCTCCAGATGGGAGATGCCAACATAGTCTCATATGTCTACTTGATCCAAGAAGCTCAGTCTTCACCAGTATCATTTTCTATCCCATAGTCCAGTCCAATCCCTGTCTGAAGGGCTAACAGAAGGTCTGGGGACCATGATCTCTGGGGTCCTTCTAGTCTCAGTCAGACCATTAAGTCTGGTCTTTTTATGAGAATTTTGGGTCTGCATCCCACTGCTCTCCTGCTCCCTCGGGGGTTCTCTGTTGTGTTCCCTGTCAGGGCAGTCATCGGTTGTAGCCATAAGCCATGATATTTTCATTCGCCTCATATGGATGCAAAAGCCAGACAACAAATAAGGAAGACTGAAGAAGAATTGATGCCTTTGAATTATGGTGTTGGTGAAGAATACTGAATATACTTGAAGAAGGAACAAGTCTGTCTTGAAAGACATACAGCCAGAGTGCTCTTTGGAAGCAAGGGTGGTGAGACTTCATCTCACATACTTTGTATATGCTATTAAAAAAAATTAGGAGGGACCAATCCCTGGAGAAGAACATCATGCTTGGTAAGGTAGGGTCAGTGAAAAAGAGGAAGACCCTTGATGAGATGGATTGACACAGTGGCTGCAACAATGGGCTCAAGCATAACAACGATTGTGAGGATGGCACAGGGCCAGGCTGTGTTTTGTTCTGTTGTACATAGTGTTGCTGTGAGTTGGAACTGACTCGACCATACCTAACAACAACAATGCAACTAACTTATAGTCCCTATTCTTGTACCCATCCATTCATGTATCCCTCTACATCACAAGCACTGTTGGGGATCTATGTCATAGTATACTGCTGGAGCCCTTCAGGGAACCAAGATGGCTAAATTAATGCCTATGCCCCAAGCAATTTATATTCTGAGAGTCAGGCTAAGTCAATGCTGCAAATATTATAAGAGGCAATATATGATATATGAAATGAGATATTTCATAATGTAAAAGTTTAGTCACAATTATACTTTTGAAATCAAGGGCTAAATTCTGCAATTTGTATGGTTATATAACCTACACAGATATTTGTTTCTGCTGAACTAGAGAGGTCTATTTTTTATGGCATATTTAATGTTTATTAGTTGTTAGGAATCTCTGGATGGTGCAAATGGCTGTGTTGGACTACTAACTGTAAGGTGGGCAGTTGAAACCCACCCAGAGGTGCCTTGGAAGTAAGGCTTGGCGATCTGCTTCCAAAATGTCACAGCTTTGAAAACCACGTGGAGCAGTTCTACTCACAATCAACTTGACAACAACTTACAACAACATACTAGTTGTTGAAAAGAATTTCTCTTATGTTTTAGTTTTTGTTTTTCAAGTTTTATATAGAAAAAAACAAAATGAAGACAACATAAATAACACAAAAGAAAAAGTCATTTTTTAGCTAAATAACAGATCCACTCCTAAAATAAACAGCATCACTCATAAAAAAAAAAAAAAAAAAAAGGAGTAACAGCACAAATGAGCTCCTTATAATTGCTAAGAGTGGTAGTCATATTTCAAAAAAACTGCAGCTGGGGAGCTATATAGTTGAAGTTTTATAAATTATTGAAATGATAGGCCAATAAGTTGTATAAAAAAATATAAAAAGTTGTATAATTGTATTAAATTTTAACAAACTGCATAAGAAATTTTGTTAATTTTAAAACCACCACAGGTGTTACTTAAACACACTTCTTTGACAAATATTGATGAGCTAGTTGAAATCTAAGGTGTGCCTGACCCAAGCCATGGTATTTTCAATTACCTTAGATGAACATGAAAGCTGGACAATGAAAAAGGAAAAGAAGAATTGAAGCATTCAAATTGCGGTGTTGGTGAAGAATATTGAATATACAGTGGACTGCCAGAGGAACGAACAAATCTGCCTTGGAGGAAGTATAGCCAGATGCTCCTTAGAAGCAAGGATGGTAAGAGTTTGTCTTACTTTTGGACATGCATTAGCAGGGACCAATCTCTGGAGAAAGATTTCATGCTTAGTCAAGTGGAGGGTCAGCGAAAAAGAGGGAGACCCTCAATGAGATGGACCGATACAATGGCTGCAACACTGGGCTCAAACATAGCAATGACTGTGAGGATGGTGCAGGACTCGGCAACGTTTCGTTTTGTTATACACGAGGTTCCTGTGAGTCGGAGCCAACTCTCTGGCACCTAACAATTAGCGACACCAGTCAAATCGCACACTTCAGGTTTCCTGGTATTCTACTTTGCCAGGAAAAGGCTTAGGGAAACGTAATTTGCTATGTTCTTGTGTGGAGTCCCAGGTGGCCCAAATGGTTGAGTGCTCAGACATGAACTGAAAGTTTAATAGTTTGAATCCACTCAAAGGCACCTCAGAAGCAAAGTCCGGTGATCTGCTTCCAAAAGGTCACGCCTTGAAAACCCTGTGGAGCAGTTCCACCCTGCATACATGGCGTGGCCACGAGTCAGAACCAACTTGACGGCATGTGGCATATCCTTGTATGAAAAGTTTCTACCCAAATTATATCGACCTGGTATGGACCAATTCATAAGAGGCTGTGTGTATAAAACCGGCAGCAGCTTATTGAAAGACACGCTGTTAAAGAAAGCCAAAGGAAAACCAACTCTGCCATCTGGTGCACTAACACATCACTGCACCTTCATTTTCTTCAAACCAAACCAATCCCACTCCAATCAAATCTATCCCAGCTCTATAGGACAGGGCAGAACTGCCCCACAGAGTTTCCAAGGAGTGACTGGTAGATTTGAACTGCTGACATTTGGTTAGCAGCCAAACACTTAACCACTGTGTCACCAGGGCTCCTTTCTTCAAACAGTGTACAGGTAATCCAGTTATTCTTCATTGGTCAGGAATCTTCATGACTTGGTGACCTTCCGGGTGAGTTTTTTTTTTTTTTTTCCAGGTAACTGAAGCTCTCTACATCTTTTTAAAATACTGTTGATGGGGATGTTTTAAAACATATAACTGATTTCCTGCTTTATTCCACGTAGTATGGTGAACCCAAGTACAGCTTTTCTTGATGACCGAGTGTCATCTTACGGGCATTCCTTACGGCGCTGTCTCTGTAATACAGAGATTGCACAAGGCCAAATGAGGTTTTCCCCTACTTTAAGAGACCCCATGGATTGTGTCTTTCTAGTTTGCAACATACAGTGTTTGAACTGCTACTTTGTACTGTGCCACTGCCCCGCTGTAGAAACTGGCCAAGCATGTGGAGCTGGGCTAACCAGACACTTGGCTGTAGAAACCTAAAGCTAAGAAGCGGACATGGGTTTGTCTGGAAACTGGTGGCCTCCAGATGCAAAGGAAGATCCCAAAAGTAGAGCAGAAAGTCAAGTCAGCAGGGAACTCTCATGGGATACACGAAAGGGCTCTCACGGATTGAATTGTGTCGCCCCAAAACGTGTGTCAACTTGGCTGGGCCATGATTCCCAGTACTGTGTGATTGTCCACCATTTTGCCATCTGATGTGATTTTCCCACGTGCTATAACCGTTTAGTTCTTGCTCTGCAGTAATAGAGTCCCTTCAAGCATTTCTCCTTTACAGCAACAGGATGTTCACCTTTCTCAGTGGAGGGCGCTGGGGTGACATTACAGGAAGAAGGGGTTCTCTTGCTGGTTCCAGTGACTGCACTGATGGTCAGCGATGAGGGGTGAGGACATGGTAGTGCCCTGCCCCAGCCCCGTGCCCAGAACATGTGGTCCTTTGGTTACTTCACAGCTGTGACCTGACTTCCTCATCGCCTTCCTGCAGCTGTCTCGACCCCAGGCCTCCTACCCACGGCAGCACCCCCACTCCCTCTGTGTGCTCATGAGCCTGCCTGACTGTGGCTTGCCTGCACCCCAGTTATTTCCTGTTTTTCTAGCCACTGTGGACCAGCTCTTGCCTGAGCAACCCAGTAAGCTTCACCATCCAGCCACACTTTTTCCATTGAGGTCTGCCTCCTGCCTTGGCGAGGTGGCTTCCTTCTAATTTTGTCCTTCCTTGGGCACTCTTCTTCAGATCTCTTTCCATCATATATTTACTTGTTTATCATAGCTTAATAATTCATTCAATTAAAATTCCCATGTATGTTTAAATAGTCCATATATGTTTAAATATGTCCATGTATGTTTAAATCACTGTGTGGTTTCTGTCTCCTGATTGAACCCAGACTGATACACTCGGCTCTGGTTGTACATTGTTTGTGAGACGAAAAAACTAGCACTTGGAGAAATCTATAAATCAATAAAGCCACACAGCTTCAATGCCTGTGGAAGACCATGGCTGTCATTTCTGCAATCTTTCCCTTCAATGACTATCTATCTTGGAAATACTATATTCCATAACTCTTTCAGAGTATACCATAAGCTAACCACCTGCAGAGCTCAGTGTTCCTCGGTAATGTCTGAGGATGTGAACATTACTCATTAAGGAGTAGTATCCTTTTGATCCCCAGCATAACAACGATTGTGAGCATGGCACCGGACCGGGCAGCGTTTCATTCTGTGGTCATAGGGTCACTGTGAGCTGGAACCGACTTCATGGCACCTAACAACAGACCTGTTATATTTCTTGCATAATTCAATTACACAATATATATCAAGGTCTCAAAAGCATGAGCTAGGAAAAAGTGTGTTGCAGACCCTGCGTTGCTGGGCAGCAAACACTTGATCTTCAAGCAGAGTTGAAAAGACAAGTGAGGTGGATAACCCTCCAATTGTTCATTTATTTATTCTAAACACATTTACTGAGTAACATTTCCTCCACTGACCACCCCTCCCTAGTCAGTAGCAGATTAGAAATGTCCGAGAAAGGAACAAAGTGCTTCTCACTCCTCCCAGAAGCACTGTGACCATGCCCCTAGCTTTGCTCAGCACTCTGGGTTTGATGGGTGTCTTAGTCATCTAGTGCTGCTATAACAGAAATACCACCAGCAGATGGCTTTAACAAAGAGAAGTTTATTTTCTCACAGTAAAGTAAGGTGAAAGTCCAAATTCAGGGTGTCAGCTCCAGGGGAAGGCTTTCTGTCTCTGTCAGCCTTCTCATCAATCTTCCCCCAGACTAGGAGCTTCTCTGCACAGGGACCCTGGATCCAAAGGACGCACTCTGTTCCCGGCACTGCTTTCTTGGTGGTATGAGGTCCCTCAACTCTCTGCTTGCTTCATCTTGAGAGATAAAAGGTGGTGCAGACCACACCCCAGGTAAACGCCTTTTACATTGGTTCAGGGATGTGACACGGTAAGGGTGTTACAATCCTACCCTAATCCTCTTTAACGTAAAATTACAATCACAATATGGAGGACAGCCACAGAATCCTGGGAATCATGGCCTAACCAAATTAATACACACATGTTGGGGGGGGGGACACAATTTAATCCATGACAATGGGTGGTGAGCATCTAGGAGATAATCAAGCAGCCCTGGAGGAAGAAGCGATGATCCGCCATTTGTAGAAAGAGAAGCGGCTCAGTCATTAAAACCCTTGTGCATCCGTATCTAGAGGAGACTTCACGTCACTTCGTAGCATCTTAAGGAGCATGTGTAGAAGATGAAGAGTCAGGCATACCCACCAGCAGGAGGCTCTGCAGCTTAATAACTCTGCAGAGAAATTCAGCACACTCCTGGCAGCCCATCCTAAGGGACCCGGGATCATGGGCTGGGAGACTTCAGAGGCCCTGAGGGGAGAGGGCACGTGAGCGTCCCTTGGTGAGTCCAGAGACCCCAGCGAAATCCTTGTCAGTAGAGTGAGGCCGGTGGCTAGTCAACAAAAATAAATCCCTGAGCACCCGACTGGGGCCTTGAGCTATGAAAAGTATGATGAAGTCTCAGGTCCCTGGTACGTGTTTACAAGTGTTATGCCAAAATGACTTTAAAGCTGTAGAGAATAAAATACACTTAATAAAATGTGCCAAAGCTTTAAACCAGAGATCAGTAAACAGGCCAAATCTGGCATGTTCCCTGTTTTTATATGGCCTTTAAGAATGGTTTTTACTTTTTTTTTGGTTTTCACATTTTTAAAGGATTGAAAAAAATCAAAGGAAGGATATTTCCTGACACGTGAACATTATATGAAATTGCAATTTCAGTGTTCATAAATAAAGTTTTATTGGAACACAGCTACTATGTTTTCTATAGTGGCTTTCAAGGAGCCCTAGTGGTGCAGTGGTTAAAACATTCAGCTGCTAATCGAAAGGTTGGTGGTTTGAACCCACCAGGGGCTCCATGGGAGAAAGATGTCGCAGTCTGCTTCCGTAAAGATTACAGCCTTGGAAACCCTATGGGGTTGTTCTACTCTGTCCTACAGGGTCGCTATCAGTCAGAATCAAGTCGATGGCAGTGGGTATAGTGGCTTTTGCGCTACAATGGCAGAGCTGAGTAATTGTGACAGAATCTATATGGGCCACACAGCCTAAGCTAATTACTGTCTGGCCCTTTATGGAAAAAGTTTGCTGACCCCTCCTTTAAACCATCAGGAAGCACTGGTTATGATCAGTGTGTCATGTTGGAGGTCCTTAGTGTGATGGGAAAACCAGACCCAGTGCCGTTGAGTCAATTCCTACTTATAGCAACCGTATAGGACAGAGTAGAACTGCCCCACAGAGTTTCCAAGGAGCACCTGGCAGATTCAAACTGCCGACCCTTTGGTTGGCAGCCGAGCACTTAACCACTGCACCACCAGAGCTCCTTGAATATGCAACGAAGGAAGGAATTGAATCCATTTACTAATAATGCTTTAGTTTAAAGAAACGTCTTTCTTAAAATACCTAGGTAATTAGGGGAAAAATATTATCTTAGGTTAGTCAACTGATTTCTCTTGATTACATGTATAATTTTATGCTCTGGGCAGATGTATTCTGATTGAAACCATTAACAATCACAATGGCCTCATCACAGCAAATGAATTTAACGTCAGCGTGAAGCTTGGCCTAATGACCGAGTTAATGGACCTCAGCTTTTACACCGATTATCAACCATCTAGCTGATCACTGATCCCTAGAAGATGAGGTGCCTTCTGGCATAATAACGCTTTATTATTTAGACCTAAATGGATAAAATAACTCTCTGCCTTTCCTGTTTCTGGTTTAGGTGTTCACAGCCCGCTTTCACTCCCAAGCAATGGTTAAATCTAGTTTTGATTACATCTCGTATTGTAAATAGCCTTTGACCAGCAAGCTCAGGCATTATGTCCCCTTGGTCCAAGTCCCACTGCCGTCGAGTCAGTTCTGACTCCTAGCAGCCCTATAGGGAGAGTAGAACTGCCCCATAGGGTTTCCAAGGCTGTAATCTTTATAGAACCAGACTGCAGAGGGTCAGCCCTGTGGAGCGGCTGGTGGCTTTGTACCACTGAGCTTTTGCTTAGCAGCCAAGCACTTAACCACTGTGCCACCAGGGCTCCTTTCTGGCCCAAGTAGCATCAGTTAATATTTGATTATTGAGTGAGTAAGTAAGGGGAGTCCCTGGGTGGTGCAAAAGAGTAAGCACTGGACAACCAGCAGAAAGGTTGGCAGTTCAAACCCACCCAGTGGTGTCTCAGAAGTGAGACCTGGTGATCTGTTTCTGAACGGTCATGGCCTTGAAAACCCTAAGGAGCAGTTCAACTCCGCACACACGGGGTTGCCAGGAGTCAGACTCGACTTGACAGCAACTAACAACCACCACAAGGTAAGTGGACCAACAAACCAGTTCAGATTTCAGGGCACTGGCTTCAGCTGGAAGGAGCCCTGGTAGCACTGCAGTTCAAGTGCTTGACTACCAACCAGAAGGCCCACCAGCCCCTCCGAGGGAGAAAGATGTGGCAGTCTGCTTCCATGAAGATTTAGAGCCTTGGAAACCCTATAAGGTCACTACGAGTTGGAAAGTAGGAACAGACTCAAGGGCAGTGGGTTTGGTTTTTTTTTTTTTTTGGTTAGGGGTGCTTCAGCTGGAGAAGAGTAGACGGGCGGAGACTTTGAACTCGGCCTCGCCTGTCAGCTGACGACAAAGCTTCCGCTCACTGGCCGGTCAGAGGCTCAGCGTCCTCTTCACGGAGCCGATTCCAATAACACATCCCTCAATGTGTGGTGAGTACCGACGCAGGAGGGGTGGAGGCTGGAGGAAAATTCATTTCTTAAGTCACATCTGGGTGTCCCAGGGATGGGTGTAGGACCAGCCAGCCATAGCAAGCACCAGGCCCTTCACTCCAAATCTTTGCTCTATCCTGGGACCACCACTCCTCTCTTTTTCGAGCCTCTTGCAACCTTCGGGATCAGGGATGACAGTGTTAGGGTGTGGTGTGCATTGCCGAACATCCTCTGCGTTGTATTTTATTTGGTAGCCCAGCCTAGAAAGGGTTTCACTTAGGCAGACATCCTACTCCCCCGTTGGAGAAAGCAGGTAAGGAAGAATCCTTTGGAAATGATAATGACCTACAGGAAATGTCACAAGGTACCAGACGAAGTTTTACAAAATTCAGGCTGGCTGTGGTTGAAATATTATTGACATGGTATTCTTGATTGTGGGATTTGCCTCACGTAGTTTTTTTTTGGCTCACTACCACAACATCCACACCAGGGTCCAGGCGTCTTAGACATCTAGTGCGGCTGTAACAGAAATACCACAAGGGGATGGCTTTAAGGAACAGAAACTTATTTTCTCAGTTTAAGATGCTAGAAGTCCAAACTCAGGGCACTGGCTTTAGGTGACGGCTTTCTCTCTCTGTCGCTCTGAGGAAGGTTGCTGTCTCTTCAGCTTCTGTTCCCCTGTTCCTTGGCGACCGGTCTTCATGTGGTGTGGCATCTGTCTCTCCCCATTTGTGGTTCCTTGCTTCTGTGTCTAATCTGCTCATTTTATATGTCAAAAGTGACTGAAAGACAAACCCTACACTGATATGGCCTCATTAACGTACCAAACCAAAACCCAAACCCAGTGCTGTTCGAGTCGACTCTGACTGACTCATAGCGACCCTACAGGACAGAGCAGAGCTGACCCATAGAGTTTCCAAGGAGCGCCTGGCGGATTCGAACTGCCGACCCTTTGGTTAGCAGCAGTAGCACTTAACCACTACACCACCAGGGTTTCCTAACATAACAAAGAAAACTTTATTCCCAAGTGGGATTACATCACCATAGGGTTTAGGATTTACAACACGTATTATTTTTGGGGGGGGAGAGGTGAGGGGACACAATTCAATCCATTACACCAGGCTAGAAACTGTCTTCCCTTTTCCTCATCTGGAATTCCTGGGTGGTGCAAACAGTTCACACGCTCAGCCGCTACCTACACGGTTGGAGTCTACCCAGAGGTGCCTCAGAAGAAAAGCCTGGTGATCTGCTTCTGAAAGACCAGACACTGAAAACCCTATGGATCACCGTTATTCCCTGACACACACGGGGTCACCATGAGTCAGAATCAACTTGACGGCAGCTGGTGTTTCCTCATCCATCACATTCCATGCAACACCAATTCCTGTCTTTCTAAGTCCAAAAGGTCTCACGTCCAGGCTCACCCCTCCATCCACCCTGTCCTCGCCCAGGATCTCACTGTCTCTCACCTGGGCTTCTGCAGTGACCTCTAAAAAAAAAATGGCGCCCTCCCGCACATTGCAATCCAAGGTAATTGCAGAAACTCCCGTCTGATCATGTCACTGCCTGCTGGATAAATGCCATGCCTTCTGTGTTGCCTGTGGGACAAAGTCGGAGCTGCTTAATTCTGTAGGCCAGTCCAGAGGCTTGCCCAGCCTTGGTGCCGACGGCCCACATTCTGACCGTCCTAGGACGCTGCCTTCTCGATATCAGTCCTCACATTTTCGCTCATTCCCCCAGGCTAGTCCTATTTTGTCTGCACCTTCTTCCTCTCTCCTTTTGGTGAATTCTCCAAAGCTTAGCTCATACGCTGTGTCCTTTCTGAAGGTCCCTGTTCTGGGTCCCCTTATCCATGTGTTCTATGCTTTTGTGTGGGGGTTCTTGTGGTAAAATACACACAATGCCATTTTAATCATTTTAAAGTGTACGATTCAGTGCACTTAGCACCTTCACAATACCGTGCAACTCTCAGCACTAGTGTTCCCAAACATTGTAATCACCCCAAAAGGGTGATTACACTCACTCACTCTCCCTTTCCCATGTGTTTTTTAAAAGCATTTTATACCACCCTTTGTCAGAGCATTAAGGAGCCCTGGTGGTGCAGTGGTTGAAGCGATCGACTGCTAACTGAAAGGTTGGTGGTTTGAAACCACGAGCAGCTCCATGGGAGAAAGATGTGGCAGTTTGCTTCCGTAGAGATTTACAGCCTTGGAAACTCTATGTGGCTGTGAGTCTGAAACGACTTGATGGCAGTGGGTTTGGGGGTCAGAGCATTACATGATGATTACTTATTTACATGCCTTTTGCCCTGTGTCACCTCACTCTAAACAGGCACTAAATGCCTAACACAGTGCCTGACACACATAGTCAGTAATGAACACTGAATGACCTTAAGGATCAAAAGGTATTGGTGAAAGGTGGTATACTCCAGATTTTCTTGACGTTGTTGAATATTAAAAAACTAGGGAGCTTTAAGACATACCCACATCCCTCTCTGAGAGGAAAACCCATTGCCTTCTGACTCATAGCGACCCTATAGGACAGAGTAGAACTGCCTCGTAGAATTTTCTGGTGGATTCGCATTGCTGACCTTTTGGTTAGCAGCTGAGCTCTTAACCATTGCGCCACCAGGGATCCTGCTCTGAAAGAGTCTAATTTGTTTTAAAGCTCTCCAGGTGATTACAATGTGTATTAATGATTAAGAGCTGAGCCGATCCCCTTCTTTCAAATTAGAAAACTGAGGTGAATAGAAGCTAAATGATTGGCCCAAGTATAGCTAATTAGTTGTGGGGTCTAAGTTGGAACCTAAATGGCTCAACCCTCCTTGTCAGGAATGAAATACCTGACATACCCATGTGTCTCAAAACAGGGTCTCAAAAGGAAACACACCACACTCAAGATACGATGACTCAAGGAGGGTCTGTTCATAAAGACATGGTTTACAAGGGTCTGTAAGCAGGGGCCCTGATAGCAAAATAGTGAAGCCCTAGACTATAAACCTAAAGGTTGGTAGTTCCACCTAGGTGTTAAAATGATGCATATCAGCACTTTACACACACAAGCATTTTTGTGTCTCTTTCTCCCCACATGGTTGTCATCTCTAGCCTCAAATCCATAGCCTTAGTTTAAACGTTAAGAAGCCCTGCTGGTGCAACAGTTAAGGACAGTGGTTAAGCACTTGTTAGCCGTTTGAATTTACCTGTTGGCTCCATGGGAGAAAGATGGGGTGATCTGCTTCTGTAAAGATTAAGCCTAGAAAACCCTATGGGACTGTTCTACTCCGTTACAAGGGGCCGCTATGAATTGGAAACAACTCAATGACACCTAACCAACAACAGTTTAAACACAGTTGTCTGAAGGCAGGTCTTAATTATAGTTCCAGAAATAGCAGTGAACATTGGACTAGGAGATTGGAGCCAATATGGTGGCCAACACTAGCCCTGTGACTCAATTTCCTCTACTTTGAAGCAGGGATGAAAATACTTTGTGTGCTACCAACTTCATGGTATATTATGAAGCCTAAACAAGACACCTTGAAAAGCATTAGGAAAACAAGGACAAGATTACATACCATAAATGCACCAATGCGGAAGAAATTTTCCTTTAAAGGACTTGCTTCCAGGCTATTCTACATAACTAAGAGTTGTTATAAGTACACAGCTGAAAACTCTGCCCTTGAAACATTACCTTATTCTATCACCACAGCCCTGCAAATGACACAGATAACATCAATCACAGTCAACAGATAAGAAGGCAAGGCCCCAGAGGTGAAGTAACTTGGACACAGCTGGGAAGACTTGAGCTGGGATCCAACATGGCAGCTGCCCCAGGGCCCTTGTGCTTTCTCTTCTCTGTAGTTGTCAGTGTGGAAGCAGGGTCGCTGCAAATGAGGTAATACAGTGAGTACTTAGAATAGTGCCATGGCCAGGGTGGATACTCGGGAACTGTTTGTTACTATCCATCCTGCTTGTTATAACTTCTAAACAATATTGACAGATTTGGGTACAACTGACCAATAGCCAAATACACGTCACCTCAGATTTGTTCACAAAACCACCACTGATTTTGAGGCACACAATTAAATGGCGCTCATTTTAGACCAGTTAAGATGACTGTAGTTAGAACCATAGAACCCTCTTTGTTTTAAAACATGGTAGACTTTTCTCCTTAAAAATTTCTCCTTAGCCACTGGGAAAGTCACTGTAAACTCACGGTTAATCAGCAGAACAGTTCTCCTTGGAGGCCTGGAGAGTTTTCCCTTCATTTACCACCTAAATTGCATTTCTTTTAGCCACACCCGCTCTCCTCCTCTTCTCTTCAGCGTAAGTTCCCCTTGACCAGTGAGGCAGGAACACCTCAGGAGTATGGGCAGTTTATTTCAAATACATCTGATGTGAAATATTACTAAAAATATCACACTGGCATTAAGTTTATTTCCTATCATTGCTCTTACTTTGCCTGAGTTTCCTCTACCTAGTACCTGAGTGTATCCCAGACAGTCTCCTCTAAGGCTTCTCGTAAAGAAACATCTGATTCTCTCCACAAATAGACTGCGGTGCCAGACAGAACTGTGGGTGTGAATTCTGGCTTCACCACTGCGTCTTAGCCAGGAGGACTTCAGGAGCTCGTGTAACCTGGCTTCATAAAACCCAAAACGAAACCCATTACCTTAAGTCCATCCCGGCTCATAGTGACCCTATAAGACAAAATACAACTGCCTCAGAGGGTTTTCAAGGAGCAGCTCGTGGATTTGAAATGCTAACCTTTTGGTGAGCAGCCGAGCTCTTAACCACTGCATCACCGGGGCTCCCTCATAGCAAGATGGTAAGGGTTAGAGAATGTGGGTGAAGCACCCAGCACAGTCCCTACGGGCAGGATGCACTGAAGAAGAAAATATGATTCCCTTTAATCAGGCTTCTACCTTTGCCTGTTCTGCTTTTCTTGTTACTCTTGTAGTTTTGCAAAGTCTCTTTCCTCCCTTTTTCCATACTTTTTGCTTCAGAAATTTACAGCAGCCTTTTCCCAAGAGTTAAGTTCTTACCGTTAACGTGGGCGCCATCTCGTGGTCACCGCAGGAAAATACGCACACACACCGTACTCAGGTTTTCTAACCGCAACCAGCAAATGTTAAATTCAAATATTACTAACACACCTTTCCAGAGAAATAGGCACAAAAGCAACGCCAGCGGAATCTCAGATTATTCACATCTTGGTGTCTGTTTTCACTTACAGCAGGACCATGGGTGTGAGAGGAAATGGATTGACTTTGCAAAGTGATTTTTTATCTGAAGGGCTGAGCTTCTAAAAAGTGGTTAAAATGCTGTGGAAAATATCAAATGATGATTGGGACTCTGTGTAACCAGTGGTTTGGATCAGGCGAGCACGTTAGTGATATTGACTGAGGTTTGATTCTCCTACTTTCCAATCCCCCCAAAGGCAAAACAGCACCTGTGTACAGCATAGAGGGACTGTCTGCGCGGTGGTGGGGTTGGCTCCTAAGCAGTGTACTTCGTTTGTGAAGCAGCTGGTGTGGGTAAGGGAGGCACTCGCCGTGAACCTCCTGTGGAAGTCGCTGCCCTCTCTTCTCAGGAAAAAATGGGTCCTGCTGTTCAAACAAAGCAACTTCTGGGTGCTTGTGAACCACCAGGCAACCCCTGCTCCCCTCCAAAGCCCCTCAGAGAAGACTCCTTTCCAACAGGAGAAGATTCCTGCAGGGTAGAGCAGCAAACAAGGCAGGCATGGAAAATGAAAAAGTTCCAGAAACACTGAGAAGGAAGGAGAGCTGGCTGTCAGACGGGGAAATCAGAGTCCTCGTTGTGTTGCCGGACCGAGCAAGCTTTGCCAGTGACACAGCCAGGAGGCTACACTGGGCTCACCTGTGAAGTCAGTCTGTCACCTGCAACCTCAGAGAAACTAAGATTGAGAAATTTCCCTATAACTCCTATCTGCGTGAATTATAGGCCTAAATTGACTGCCATTTCTACCCCACAGGCCCTGCCCTCACTTCTCACAGCTTGTTAGAGCTAAAAAGTGTGAGTTAACTAATACGTTTAAAATATACAGGTCTCGAGGTTATTTGTGCCTCTGTGGTCTCCCTTTTTTTTCTTTCAATTTTCTTTATTATCGTTGTTGAGAATATATACAGCAGAACATAACACAGTTTCTACATGTCTAATTCAGTGACATTGATTATATTCTTTGAGTTGTACAACCATTCTTGCCCTCCTTTTCTGAGTTGTTCCTCTCCCTTTAACATAAACTCACAGCCCCCTAAGGTTCCTATCTAATCTTTCAAGTTGCTATCGTCAATTTGATCTCATACAGATGGTTCTTAAAAGAACATAATGCTCAAGGCAGACCTTTTTTACTAGTTAAGCTAAACTATTGATTGGTGTTAGAAGACTTCAGTCTTCTTTATAATTTGTTCTTTAATGTTCAGCTATACTTTGGGTTATGACAGTTACACAACTTGATACAGAGAACAGACTCTCATTCTCCTTATATGCAAATAACAAGTAACAGAGTAATTTACTTCATTTAATTCAGCTCCTGAAACATAAATTTGAGTAATAATTTATCTTAGCTATTATACCCAGAAAGGAGCCCTGGTGGCACTGTGGTTAAAGTGATCGACTGCTAACCAAAGAGTCAGCAGTTCAAAACCACCAGCAGTTCCGCAGGAGAAAGATGTGGCAGTCTGCTTCCGTAAAGACTGACAGCCTTGGAAACCCTGTGGGGCAGTTAATACAGGGTCGCTACGAGTCGGAATCGACTTGATGGTAACGGATTTGGTTTTAATTTTGTAGTGGCCCCAGAGTTTGAGAGCCTGGTAAGGGGAATGGTTGGAGAGTGAACTGAATCAGCTGCTCAGGAAGGGGAATGGGCTGGCCTCCACCCAGGGCCTCAAAACTGGGTCAAGACAGCATTTAAAGGAAAGGGTATTACACACTCCTCCCTCTAGAATGTGGAGCTTAACGCCCCTCACGTAAGTGCAGTCTGGACGAGGTTACTCACTTCTAAGGAATAAAGTATGAAAAGGGAAAAATACACCATGGACCACCAGAAGAATGAACCTACCTGCCTTGGAAGAAGTGCAGCCAGAATGAAGTGAGGATGGCAAGACTTCGTCCTACTTACTTTGGACATGTTATCAAAAAAAAAAAAAAAAAAAAGAAATTTTTTTTTTTGTTGTTATCAGGAGGGATAAATCCCCGGAGAAGGACATCATGCTTGGTGAAGTAGAGGGTCCGTGAAAAAGAGGAAGACCCTCAATGAGATGGATTGACATGGTAGCCACAACAATGGGCTCAAGCATAGCAACAATTGTGAGGATGGCACAGGACCAGTCAGTGTTTCATTCTGTTGTTCATAGGGTAGCTATGAGTTGGAACCAACTCTTTGGCACCTAACAACAACAGGGGAGAAACCTGGCACACACCATCTTAACTACATGATTGTTTTCATTGTCTTCTATTCACCCCACTGGTAAGGACTAATTCCTGCCCTAGGGTTACGGGGATGGCTGGACACCAACACTCCACACTGGACAGATGAGAGGACAGCAGTGTGTTACCACAAATACTCCCAACCTGGGGGAGGAGGAACATTGCACACCATGCAGGGCCCCACGGGGACTGGGGATTGCACTCAGGAACAGAGCGAGTGAGCTGGGCTGGGGGAGGCAGGCTTTGCAGTATCTAGAGGGTGAGGTGACCCCCAACCTCCTGTGGAAGGATGTGATCGGCTTGTTTGAATAATCCTGA
Source organism: Elephas maximus indicus (assembly GCF_024166365.1). NCBI lineage: Eukaryota > Metazoa > Chordata > Mammalia > Proboscidea > Elephantidae > Elephas > Elephas maximus. Next base: position 80,080,237 of record NC_064835.1, on the reverse strand, counting down.
GGGCTGGGAAGAAAGGGAAGCCTACTATTCAGGGATAGGTGGCTGGATGGTACAAATGGTTAAGCACTCGAATAGTAGCCAAAAGGTTGTCGGTTCGAACCTTCTTAGAGGCGTTGAAGATGGACCTGGCCGTCTGCTTCCAAAAGGCTGCAGCCTTGAAAGCCCTGTGGAGTCACTCTGCTCTGCACACATGGGTTGCTGCGTGTTGGAATTGACTCCACGGCTACTGACGACAACACTGAGGGATAAGCAGGAACCGCCCCTGGTCCCTGTGACAGAGAGGGCTGTGAGGGCCCCGTCTAGGTCACCTGGTGCTGCTGACAGAAACACCACAGTGGGTGGCTTTCGCAAAGAGAAATCTATTTTCTCGCAGTCTAGTAGGCTGGAAGTCCAAATTCAGGGCCTCAGCTCCCGGGGAAGGCGTTCTCTCTCTGTCGGCTCTGGAGGAAGGTCTTTCTCAGCAATCTTGCCCTGGACTAGGAGCTTCTCCGAGCAGGAACCCCGGGTCCAAAAGACGCATCTCGCTCGCGGTGCTTCTTTCTCGGTGGTGTGAGGCCCCCACGCTCTGCTAGATTCCCTTTCCTCTTGAGACATAAGAGGTGGTGCAGGCCACACCCCAGGTAAACGCCTGTTATATTGGATCAGGTATGTGGGCTGGTAAGGGTATTACAATCCTACCCTAATCTTCTTTAACCTAAAATTACAATCACAAAATGGAGGACAACCACAGAATACCGGGAATCATGGCCTAACCAAGTTAATACACACATTTTTGAGGGGACATAATTTCAATCCATGACAAGCCCCTTATTGATGGGAGCAAAGTGGGCAGGGAACTAGCAGTTAGGCCACAAGTGGCCCTCCTGCTTTCCCCCACATCTCAGGGAAGCACATAATATTAGGTCTTAATTTTAGGCCTTACACCACAGTGATGGAGGTGAACAACGTCAGTAATAAAATGTGTCGACATCATGTACCCCTGATAAGATATGACAAGAAGAGCACATGACTTCTGTGGTATTTGTTCCAGAAATCCATAATCTCAGTCTAATCATGAGAAAACATCAATCTACAAAACACCTGGTCAGTGACATTCAAAATGTCAAGGTCATGAAAGCCAAGGAAAGATTTGAGGAACTGCCACAGATCGGCAGAAACAAAGGAGGCCTGACAACTAAAGGCAATGTGGTATCCCGAATTGGATCTAGAAACAGAAAAAGACATTAGAAGAAAAACTGAGGAAATGCAAATAAAGTCATGTTTAGTGAATAGATTGTGCCAATGTTAATTTCTTGGTTTTGAAAATTGTACCATGCTGTGTAAGATACTAACATTGAGGGAAGGTATTGAAGGGGATATAGAAATTCTCTGTTAGCATTGCAATTTTTTTAATATAAAATTATTTCAAAAAAAATTTTAAGAGAAAAAAAATCAAACAATAGATACAAAATCAAAGGAGATCCTGATTTCAAGTTATCCTCGCAGGGATTTAAAAATAACTAGATTAAAATGTCATGAAATTAAATAACAAGATGAATACAGACAGACCACAGGAAAATTTAAAAATAATCAAACAGATCAAAAATTCTGGAGAAAAATCTGGTCAAAAGGGTGGAAAATGTAGAATAGGATTTCAAATTCTTATGGAACCCAGACTTTCTGGAGCCGTTGAGGCTGGATGAACCCCTGAAACTATTGCCCTGAGATAATCTTTAAACCTTAAGCCAAAAATATTCCCTGAAGTCTTCCTAAGGTCTTCTTTAAACCAAACAATAAACAATAGTTTAGCTTAAATAGCAAAGAATGCCTGCCTTGAGCATTGTGCTGTTTTAAAGAATTATCTATATGGGATCAATTTGACAAGAGCAATTCAGAAGGTTCAATGAGAAGTTTAGGGGGGCAGTGAGTTTATGTTAATGGGGGAGGAACAATTCAGAAAAAGAGGGTGAGAACGATTACACAACTCGAGTGTAATCAATATCACTGAATTATATATGCAGAAATTTTTGAATCGGTGTGTCTTCTGCTGTGTATATTTTTGAGAATAACAGAAAATAAAATAAATTACTTAAAGAATCAAATAGAAATACTAGAGTTGAAAAAAACAATAACTAAAATGAATGACTCAATGGATGAGTTTAACAGCAGAGTAAACAAACTTGTATGAAATAGTTCAGAAGATCTTTAGAGACCAAAGTGTGGAGAGAAAAAAGGATAACAAAACAAACAGAAAAGAGAATAAAAGATGTTAGATATAAAAAATATAGTGGCGGGGGGGGGAATTACCATGTATAATTACACAGCTGCAGCCTTCCTCCTCACATCTCCACTCTACACCTTCCCTGGTCCCATCTCACATAGGGGATCCTATCTTTAGGCATCCTCAAGCTAGAGGTAAAAAATAATGAATTTAAATATATAAATAACATATACACAGTAAAACCTGCAAAAGCTGGAACGCGTGTAAGGTGGAAACCTGTCAGAGAAGGAAAACTCAAATGTTTTCCATTAACAGCAATAGAAAAGTGGTGTAATGGATTACATTGTGTCCCCCCCAAATATGTTTCAGCTTGGATAGGACATTGTGTGATTCTCCACCACTTTGTCATCTGTTGTGATTTTCCTATGTGTTGTAAATCCTACTTCTATGATGTTAATGAGGTGGGATTAGAGGCAGTTATGTTAATGAGGCAGAACTCAATCTACAAGACTAGGTTGTGTCTTAACTCAATCTCTTTTGAGATATAAAAGAGAGAAGCAAGCAAAGGGACAGGGGGACCTTATACCACCAAGAAAGTAGAGCCAGGAGCATGCATCCCTTGGACCCAGGTTCCCTGCACTGAGAAGCTCCTAGAGCAGGGGAAGATTGAGGACAAGGACTTTCCACCAGAGCTGACAGAAAGAGAAAGCCTTCCCCTGGAGCTGGCACCCTGAATTCAGACTTCTAACTTCCTAGACTGTAAGAAAATAAATATTTTTGTTTAGGCCATCCACTTGTGGTATTTCTGTTATAGCAGCTCTAGATAACTAAGACAAGTGGTAAGACTACACCATGTCAAAGGTGGAAAACTTGCAAGACCTGGAAAAATAAGGCCGTTCTGGTGAGTTACAGCTTTCACAGGTTTCACTGTACACAGATAATATTTATGGAAAAATATGCTGTAGACTGGACACTTTTTTTTATTTGAATTTAGACAAAGGTTTATACAACAAACTATCTTCTCATTAAACATCGTTTTGTGACATTGGTTACCAACGCCATGATATGTCATCATTCTCGAACTTGGGTTCCCTTTTACCAGATTTCCTGTTCCCTCCTGCCTTCTCGTCCTTGCCCCTGGGCTGGTGTGCCCATTTAGTCTCGTTTTGTTTTATGGGCCTGTCTAATCTTTGACTAAAGGGTGAGCCTCAGGAGTGACTTCAGTACTGAACTAAAAGGGTGTCTGGGAGCCATACTGTCAGCGTTTCTCCAGTCTCTGGGGGTTAGTACGTCAGGTCTTTTTTTGTGAGTTAGAATTTTGTTCTACATTTTTCTCCAGCTCTGTCTGGGACACTCTGTTGTGATCCCTGTCAGAGCAGTCAGTGGTGGTAGCAGGGCACCATCTAGTTGTACTGGACTCAGTCTGGTGGGGGCCATAGTAGTTGTGGTCCATTAGTCTTCGAACTAATCTTTCCCTTGTGTCTTTGGTTTTCTTCATTCTCCCTTGCTTCAGATGGGGTGAGACCAGTGGATATGCTGAACATTTTTGCTGGGTGATTAGCATATAAAAAATAACAGGTAACAATTGCTGAATACTTACTACTTGCCAGTCACTGTCTAAATTCATTATCATTGCAACCTTAAGTCACTATAATCATCATATCAACCCTAAGATGTCGGTATCCTAATTCCTCCTGCTTTTCAAGGAAAAAAAAAAAATTATGACCCAAAGCAGTCAAGCGATTGCATAAACTGGTAGCAGTAAGTGTTGAAGCTGAGATTTCAACCCAGGCAGACTGGCCCCTGCCCAGTCCTCTTATATACTATACTATAGGGTCTATAGGGTCACTATGAGTCAGAATCAACTCAACAGCCATTTTTTTTTTGTTTTAATACTGTATGCAAGAAGCCCTGGTGGCACAATGATTAAGCACTCAGCTGCTAACTGAAAGGTTGGCAGTTTGAACCCACGCAGCAGCTCTATGGGAGAAAGACCTAGCAATCTGCTTCTGTAAAGATTACGGCCTAGAAACCCTGTGAGGCAGTTCTATTCTGCCACATGGGGTCACTATGAGTCAAAAATTGACTCGACGGCACCCAACAGAAACATTCTGCCTGCATGTTATCCACAGCCTGAATGTATGAATGGAACCTATGAACTGAGGTTGGTCTACGTTCCTGGCCGCCCCTGTTAACCTTCATGGAAAGGATAGCACAGACATTTTTAAAACCCTTTTTCTTCTCAGGTGCCTCACTGTGAACTTGGCACAGCCATGACTGCGGTCTAAACTGGAGTCTACACAAACACTTACGTTATAGAAGGAAATGAAGAGTTGGGGCAGCAACAGCTGAGTAAAAGGTAGAGGGCCTAAAGCACCAAGAGCCCTCCCCTGGGAGCTGAGAGACACGGAAGGGAGTCCTAGCCCCAAAGAGCCTCGATGGCTTTGTAAAACCAAAGGCTTAGACAATAAGTGCAGCTAAAGTAAAAATTGGGTTTAAAGTATGCTCCAGGGCTAGGCTTTCAATAGTCCAGATAGTTTTATCCTTCTACACTGAAGGGTGTTCATGAGATGTCTTCTCCCAGGCCACCTACAGCAAATTCCACCTCTAGCCCCTTCCATCCTAAGCCTGTTTATTTAGTTTTGTTCCAACAACAAAAATTAAATCACTTCTCCTCCTTCACCTTAAATAGAAGACAAAACAAACTCACACACATTGAAATCCTTGTTAGGAGCTTGATTTCTCAGAAGTCAAGGGGTACGAAATCCCACGCTCTCACATTCTCCTGTGCTCGCCTTAACACGTTGTTTAATCAAATGGAACGTGGTGACAGGGTTGAGTTTTTTGAGTCATATGTTTTAGAGCTGTAAGAAAACTCAGGAGATCTTCAGCCTTTCAGCAGGTGGGATTATCTAGATTTTACTAGGCAAACTGCCAGAACCCAGCTCAAGCCAAACCCACTGCCGTTGAATCTATCCCGACTCATAGTGACCCTATAAGGTTTCCAAGGCTGTAAATCTTTATGGAAGCAGACTGCCACATCTTTCTTCCAAGGAGTGGCTGGTGGGTTCCAACCGCCATCCTTATGGTGAGCAGCCAAGTGCTTTAACCACTGCGCCACTGGGTTAACCTCAGAGAGGTTAAATAACTTGCCTGAGGTTTGCATTTCTAACAAGTTCCCAGATGATTTAATGCTGCCAGTTAGGCATCAGTTCTGAGAACCATTGGTAGAGCAGTGGTCCTCAACATTTATTATACCTAAGAATCACCTGGGAATCTCGTTAAAATGTAGATTCTGATCCCGCGAATTCTCAGCAGGGGTTTGAACCAGAATGAACTGGTTCAAAGCCCTGTTTCAGAGTTGTAGTTAGCATCCTGGCTAGACCAGACAAGCATTCCTAAGCCAGTGAGCTAGGGACTCTGACACGTTCCTACCTGGGTAGGAAAGAGACCAGGACAATGGAACAAATGGTATGACTAGAACGTCTGGCTTGGTGACACTTTGCCTCCAGGGTCTGTGGTTTGCCTGGGAGTCCTATGGCAATCTTTCAATCTTCAGAATGCTCAAGATTTTCCAGGGGAGCTTGTTAAAGTGTGGAAATTCTGATCCAATCATCCTGAAGCAGACCTTGGAATCCACATTTTGCTGAACTGCAGGGGATTTAGAAGGGGCTCTGGTGGCACAGTCACTAAAGTGCTCTGCTGCCAGCCAAAAGATGGATGGTTCGAACCCACCAGCCACTGTGTGGGAGAAAGATGTGACAGTCTGCTTCACTGAAGATTTACAGCCTTGGAAACCCTATGGGGCAGCTCTTCCCTGTCCTATCAGGTTGCTGTGAGTCAGAATCGACTCAACAGCAGTGGGTCTGGAGGTGATTTTTGGCAGAATTTGGGCTAGAGTGAAGCGAGTTGGAGGAGAACAGACCACAAAGCTAGAGACCCTTAGGGTCCTGGTAATGGCCTTTGAACCTTAGGAGCAGGAACCAATGAATTTCCTTTTCCTTATTTTTTTTTTTTTAGCTGAGATAGTATTGACATAGTAAGGCTTCTTCAAGCAGCTTGGAGAATAGCTGGCATTGACAAAAGTGGAGCCAAAGTGAGTGAGAAAAAGCAGGGTGGAGACTATAGCAGGAGTGAGCTTGCAAGCTCAGGGGACACTCCCCTTTGGGGATGCCCAGGACACTGAGGGGACTCTTTGCAGGAAGGTACTGAGGTCCTGGGTACACAGGTGGGGAAAGAACAGGGTTTAGGTCAGTAACGTTAATGTCATGTGTACGTTGACAACCAATAGGCATTGGAGACCTGGGTCTGAACTTGAGCCCGCTGTCCCAAGCACAGGACTTTTTCCACTTCCTTATGCAGCGGTTAAGAGCTTTGGCGTGCTACAGCTGCTAACCAAAAAAGGTCAGCAGTTCTAATCCACCAGCCCTTCCTTGGAAACCCTATGGGGCAGTTCTGCTCTGTCCTATAGAGTCACTAGGAGTCAGAATTGACTCAACGGCAATGGATTTATGCTCACTTCCAGTTATTCTGGTGCTCCAACTTTTAAGGGACCAAGTAATCCCTTTGGATCAGTATCAATATTAACCACCATTCCACTGTAAATACGCCATTGGGAGTTATCAGTAAATTAACTGTCATACTCTGGAATTTAGAGTAGGCTGGCAGCATTATTTCTGGGATCTAATACAAATATAATTTTAAGGCATTTACTAACCCCCTGAAGGCTAGTCATGGTTAAGCTCTTGGCTGCTAAATAAAAGGTTGGCAGCTCAAGCCTACCTAGTGGCTCTGTGGGAGAAAAGTCCTGGCAATCTGTTTCTGTAAAGATTAACCAAAACACAAACCTACTGCCATCAAGTCAATTCCTACCTAAAGCCACCCTACAGGACGGAGTAGAACTGACCCGCAGGTTTTCCAAGGCTGTAATCTTTATGGAAGCAGACTGCCGCATCTTTCTCCTGAGGAACGGCTGTGGGTTCAAACCGCCAACCTTTTAGTTAGTAGCAAAGCGCTTAACCACTGCGCCACCAGAAAATCCTACTCTGCCCTATACAGTCACTATGAGTCGGAATCGACTGTATGGGACACAACAATACAAACTGAATACATGGGGACCCTTGTTTAAGAAGCAGGAAAAATGTGCTGTTAAACATTAAAATATAACGCTTGTTTCTTTTTTCCATGGTCTCTCACTTTTTCTTAACTTGTCATGGTATTATTTGATATTTAATGTTATTCTAAATAAAGAAAAATTAAAAATTTAAATTATTAGCATGAATGTTACCATTCATCTTTATATTGGGCAATGCCAGTTATTTTTCACCCCAAGTTAGTTCATCTTAAGGACAGCAGCAGCTGGTTTCAGTTCGGTGTGCATAAGGCAGCTTTGCTATAGTAACAAACAACCCTCAAATCTCAGTGTTCACTACCAAAAATCCAAAAACGTGCTGCTGTCGAGTTGATTCTGACTCATAGCGACCATAAAGGACTGTGTAGAACTGCCCCATAGGGTTTCCAAGGAGGGGCTGGGGATTTGAACTGCAGCTGAGTTCTTAACGACTGCACTACCAGTGGTCATTACAACAAACACTTATTCTCCATTCATGTTATAACCATTGGCTGCAGGTCAGCTGCTTCAGTTCTGCTCCATGTGTCTTATCATTATGGGATTCAGGCTGAAGAAGGAGCACCTATCTGGGACATGGGTTCTCAGGGCAGAGGGAACATAGCATGAGACTACAATGCAATGGAGTCCCTGGGGAGTGCAAATGGTTAACACGCTTGGCTGTTAACTGAAAGGCTGGAGGTTCGAGTCCACCCAGAGATGTCTTGGAAGAAAGGCCTGGCAGCCTACTTCTGAAAAATCAGCCACTGAAACCCTGTGGAACACGGTCCTACTCTGACACACGTGGGGTCACCATGAGTAGGATAAAACTCGCCGGCAACTGAAAAAAAATGACAAAAATCCATGCAATGGCTCCTCAAGCTTGTTCGAACACAGCACAAGTCACGTCTGCTCAGATCTTGTTGAAATCAAGTCATGCAGCCAAGCCCACTGTTAGTGACTCATTCCTGGAAGATGGGGTGGGTGCGGCTGATAACTGAAAGGTCCGGCAGGCAGTTCAAACCCACCATCTGCCCCAGGGCAGAAAGATCTGGCAGTCTGGTACCGTAAAGATTTACAGCCTTGGAAACCCTATGGGGCAGTTCTACCCTGGACTATAGGGTTGCTATGAGTCAGAATCGATGGCAACGGGTTTGGTTTTGGGTTTTTTAATGGAGAAGGAGAGCAAAGACAACTGTAGACAAAAATATAACCCATAACAATGACCTAACATATAAAAAGATTTTTCAGTTTAAAAGGCACTCGTAAATACCCATTGCCATGGAGTTGAATCCAACTCAAGGTGACCCTGTTACAGAGTTGAACTGTGCTCCATAGGATTTTATTGGCTATAATCCTTATGGAAGCAGATCTGTAGTTTTTTCTTTTGAGGTACCTCTGGGTGGGTTTGAATCACCAACCTTTAGGTTAGTAGTAGAATGAAAACCATTTGCAATACCAGGGATTGTTAAAAGGCACAAAATCCTAGAAGATAAAAACTGGAGATGAATTCAGAGACCACTGCCCAAGGCTGTCACTTTCTATCTTTCAAAGATCAGCAACATTGGCGATTTTTTTAGGAGTACCGAAGACCCATTTGTATGGCACTTAAAACTGTAGAAACCGGACCTGCCTTTCCTGGCCCCATCTCACCCCAAGGCATCTACAGCATCCTCACTCAACTTCCCTCTGTGCTCACAAAGTAACTGGAGGCCAGGGCCAGGGCCTTCAGCGGTTGAGTGAATGCCTTCAAATTACATGCACCATCCAAGGCCCAACAATTTGCCTCTATTGGCCTGGAGCAACAGAAGGAGAAGGAAAGTCAGGAATAGGAGGAGGATATGGAATATGTGGCTAATTGCCTCCATGAACAGCTGCCTCCTTTACCATGAGACCAGAAGAACTGGATGCTGCCCAGCTACCATCACTGAACATTTTGATCAAAGACTCCGTAGAAGAATCCTGATCAAAAGGGGAAAAGTGCAGAACAGAATTTCAAATTATCATGGACTGTATGTGGACTTTCTGGAACCATGGAAACTGGATGAACCCCTGAAATTATTGCTCTGAGGTAATCTTTAAACCTTAAACCAAAAATGTCCCCTGAAGTCATCTTAAAACTGAACAATAGTTTAGTGTAACTAGTAAAAAAGACCTGCCTTGAGCATTATGCTCTTTGAAGAACTATATATACGGGATCAAATTGACAACAGCAATTAGAAAGCTTAGATAGGAAAGATTAGATGTTAATGGGGAGGAACAACTCAGAAAAGGAGGGTGAGAATGGTTGCACAACTAGAAGAATGAAATCAGGGTCACTAAATTGTACAAGGAGAAACTGTTGAACTGGTGTATATTTTGCTGTGTGTATTTTCAACAACAAAATAAAGTTTAGAGAAAGAAAATTGCATGTACAGTTTGTTTATGTGAGGGGCAGCTTCTCTACATTGTCTAACTCTACAAAGGTTCAGAAAGTATGTCACTGGATCCCGAGCCAGTTCCACAGCCAGGAAGCAGCAGTAGGCGGTCCCTTACGAGACAGAGGCTGGTGGTTAGTACAGCTGGCTCATAATAAGTCCAGCGTTGGCATGGCCAAGCACAGAGCTTTGAGTCAACAGAGGGAGAGTGAAGACCAGCTGGCACACAGCACTTTGGTCAGAGAAGTACAGTTCAGAAAAGCCAGCAGCAACTCCCCCAGTTGGATACTGGGAAGGACTGCCCCAGGGTGGCAGAAATATCATCTCAGAGCTGAACCAAGTGCTGGACTACACCTGGTAAGGGAGGAGGTCCAGGGGCCTGGCTCCCACAGCCTGGCTCAGTCACTCTACCTGGTACAGCTTTCTCCCTTGGAGACAATTCTTACAAAAAAGAGAGAACCCATGTTGTTGTTAGGTGCCGTTGAGTTGGTTCTGACTCATAGCGACCTTATGTACAACAGAGCGAAGCCTCGCTGGTCCTGCGCCATCCTCACAATCGTTGCTATGTTTGACCCCATTGTTGCAGCCACTGAGTCAATCCATCTTGTTGTGGTTCTTTCTCTTTTTCACTGACCTTCTACCTTACCAGAACACTTGGTGGTGAAGTGGTTAATAGCTCAGGCTGATAACCAAAAAGTCAGCAGTTTGAATCCACTAGCTGCTCCTTAGAAACCCTGTGGAGCAATTCTACTCTGTCCTATAGCGTCACTATAAATCAGAATTGACTCGATGGCAATGCGTTTGAGTTCTACCTTACCAAGCATGATGTCCTTCTCCAGGGACTGGACCCTCCTGACGACATGTCCAAAGTGCATGAGACAGAGTCTCACCATGCTTGTTTCCAAGGAACATCCTGGCTGAACTTCTTCCAAGACAGACTTTTCATTCTTCTGGCAGTCCATGGTGCATTCAATGTTCTTCCCCAACACCATAACTCAAAGGCATCAATTATTCTTTGGTCTTCCTTATGTATTGTCCAGCTTTTGCATGCAGAGCACATTTGTAGAGAGGAAGCTACACAGACTCAAAATGCTGGTATCAGGGTTTAGACAAAGTACCCGGGGTGCTACAGCATCTGCAGCAAGGTGCTCTCAAGAGGTGCCTGGCACATTTCCTCACCTTCGAAGTAACCAGCTGCTGTTGAGTAGATTCTGACTCAACGGTGACCCTTTGTGTTTTGGAGTAGAACTGTGCTCCTTAAGGTTTTGGTGACTGTGACCTTTCAGAAGCAGATTGCCAGGCCATTCTTCCAAGGTGCCTCTAGAGGGATTTGAATTGCCAACCTTTTGGTTAGTTGTCCGGTGCTCAACTATTTGCACCACCTAGAGACTCGTATCCTCAAAACGGACCTCTAAATTATCAGGGCAATAGTTTCTGCTCAAAGTCCCAAGAGGTGTTTCACCAAATGTCACCATTGTTGTTAGGGGCTGTCGAGTCGGTCCCGACTCATAGTGAGACTATATGCAACAGCACTAAACACTGCCTGATCCTGCAGCACCCTCACAATCGTTGCTATGTTTGAGCCCATTGTTGCAGCCACTGTGTCAGTTCATCTCATTGAGGGCCTTTCTCTTTTCGCTGACCCTCTCTTTACCAAGCAGGATGTTCTTCTCCAGGGACTGGTCCTACCTGCTAACATGTCCAAAGTACGTGAGACGAAGTCTTGTTATTTTCGCTTCTAATAAGCATTCTGGCTATACCTCTTCCAAGACAGATTTGTTTGTTCTTCTGGCAGTCCATGGCATAATATTCAATATTCTTCTCTAACACTGTAATTCAAAGGCTTCATTTCTTTGGTGTTCCTTATTCATTGTCCAGCTTTCACATCACATCACCATTAGATGATCAATAAAGTTGGAGTCCTGGTGGAGAGCAGAGATGAAGTCTGACTGGGCATACTCTGGGTATAGCCTGCCCTGGTCAAGACTCACTGTGGCTCCGTAGTGGTCCTCATAGCAGATCCCAGCTGGGAAAAGCTCACCTAAACTTTCTGAGGCTGAATCTTCATCCTCACCAGCAGCTTTGGAGACTAACCTGCTGTGGAGACTAGCCTTGATGGCCTGGATTAAAGTCTCAGTCTGCTTCTGCTTCCTTTCTTTCAACTTTGCTTTCCCTACATCCCTCTGTTCAGTTCGCTTCACATGTTTGCTTTTGCCCTCATTCCAGAAGCTTCTCCTTTTTGGCATCTATCTTCAGCCCCTCATCATACCAGCTCAGGGCCTCAGCCAAGCTTTTTAGTTCCAGATGGCTTAGGGCATCTCTTGCCATTGCTTTGAGGTGACAGGAGTTTAGCTTCCTGGCAGACACCCCATCACGGGGGCAGAATGAGAATTGCCCAGGTACTACTCTGCCCACTTGCTGTACAGGACAATGTTCAAATCCCAGCCTGCATGTTTCTTCTTTAATTCTTCTCTGTATGAAAGCAGAGCTTTCTTGTAGTCTTTTTCTTTAATCATTGTCCTTATCTTGACAAGTCTCGGCCTGTTGTTCTGGAGATGGCTTGTCATCAAAATAATCGACTGGAGCCAAGCTGAGTCAGGACTTTTTGGGGGATAGGTTTCTTCATAAACAGGGACATGTTTTCAAGTTGCTCTTCCCCCGGTCCTGGTGGAAGCTGCTGCAGTAGGACTGGCTCTGAACTTTTTCAGGAACGAGTCCGTGGCATTGCTGGAGGTGGCGTCTGGCTGAAGCTACTCTGTGGCACCTCTTTGGCCCTTGTGATGTCAGTTTTAAACGCAAATATAAGAGCATTTAAGTGGCATTCAGAATCACCAAAATTACACAATCATCGTATTTCATAGCTCGTACATTCGTAGGTATTTTTTTCTTATCGGAACGATGGAAACACTGCACAGATCAGGTCACCTGGTTTTATTTCACTTCTTAACTCAAGCAGTTTCTGCCAACATTGTTTATCCTTGGCTTGCTGATGAGTAAGGAAAGATGAGAAAGAAAAAGAGTCATGGGCTGCCCTAACTTTCCCATTCCTTCCATGCCACCATTTTAAGAGAAGTTGAAAGCTCCCAACAAGGAAATCACTGGGTGGTGCGAATGGTTAAGCACTTGGCTACTAGCCAAGGTTGGCAGCTTGGATCCGTCCTGAGGTGTCACAGAGGAAAGTCTTGGTGATCTGCTTCCAAAAGGTTCACTAAAAAAGAAAAACAAAATCTCAGACCTCTTGCTGTTGAGTTGACTCCAAGGCATAGCGATCCTGCAGGACAGAGTAGACCCGCCCCGCAGGGCTCCCAGAAGCAGACTGCCACATCTTTCTCCTGCAGAGCGGCTGGTGGGTTCAAAACGCTGACCTTTCGGTAAGCAGCCGAGCGCTTACCCACTGTGCCACCAGGGCTCTTTTCTGAAAGATCGCAGCCATGGAAAACACACGGGCTCATCATGAGTCGCAGTGGATTCAGCGGCAACAGGTTTGGTTTTGGTTAAATCGAGGAAGTGACACGAGTAAGAAAGGATGTGACAGCAGCATCCAGGGATGCTGGTCATTTGTGTGTCTGGTGTGAACAGAAAGAATGGCTTCTCAGGGCTGTCAGCACCCCCCGTTCACTCAGTCGTAGATAGAATATTAATCTTGTGCTCACTCTGAGTCTTACTGAACTCCCATAAGTTGAGAATTCTGAGCTCATGGAGCATTATAAACACCATGTGTGGATGGGGTGGCAAGCCACGGTGGTAGGCACGGATATGACATGTGTCTCCTCTGCTCATGTGCTTGTTCCATTGCCCCATCTAACTTCACTTACAAAACACAAGTTCAAAAATAAAACTATTGAGAATCTCAAGATGATGACCACAGCTGACTTGGTTCAGACTCATGGCAAAGCCATGCGTATCAGAGTAGAACTGCACTTCATAGGGTATTTAATGGCCGTAACCTTTTGGAAATGGTTCACTAGGCCTTTCTTCTCGGTACCTCTGGGTGAATTTGAACTACTAACCTTTCAGTTAGTAGCCTAGTACTTAACCATCTGTGCTACTCAGGGACTCCAATAGAGCATTAAACTAAGCATGGGACCCTTCTAAACATGGGGCCTCACATGATGACAGAGATCACATGCCCATGAAGCCAGCCCTGACTGAGAGTAATCACACATTACTTGTGTAGTAAAAGCAAAATGACAAAGTGAAAGTTTACTGTATTTATCAAATCAGACCATAATTAGTGACAACCCCATCTTCAAAATCAATGTTGGTTAAATGTCAAGGTGACTGATAACTTGTCAAATGAATTGCTTACCAATTCGTTTCATGATATAAAATTTGCTCAAAGCATTTTCTAAAAGGAGACGAAATTAAGAACAAACATGTAAATATATTCAGCTCTTAGTCTCTTGTTGTATAATTTTATGCATGATTAATGTCTTAAATAGTGAGAGGATACACCTTAACAAAAATAAAGTGGGCTTATAATACGCTGTCTCTCTAGTCTAAATTTTAAAAAATTACTTGGACATAGAATCGTTGAAGATAATGTAGTCTCCTTTTAAAGAAAAAAATAAGAATGCACTTGGTCGGCACAATACAAATGACTAAAAAGTAAGTTGAGGTCTTTAGAGAGTCATTTTGGTTCCAGGAAAAATAAGATGTTTTTCAGGGCAAAATCATTTCTGTTAACAAAGGAAAAAAAGCCTTATGTAATGTCGTTTAGTAGGAAATGAGAAAATTCTCATTTTTCCCCACCAAATGCTATTCACAAAGTATTAAAAAAAAAAAAAAAGGAGAAAAGCCTGTCTGTGAAGATCACGTGAGCATTTCCACCAGCTAGTGTCTGAGAATTGCTCTGGTCAATGCAGAAACTGCTTTCAAAGGAGAGAAAAAATACCTTTCTAGAGATGAAGCTAACCCATGGCATTTGGAATGTCCTCTTCCTCGGCTGATTGAACTGAGGGTCTCTTCCTTTTCACCAGGACAAGGATTTCAATCCAAGGACCACTCAGAAAAGTTTATAATAGGGAGTTGAACTTTCCAACTCTCAACTTTCTGAAGGGCAGTGAGTTTTTTAGTTTCTTGGCAGGAGAAGTCCTGGTATAAAACATAGCTAATAAGGGGTGCTAACAAAAAGGTCAGCAGTTCGAATCCACCAGCCACTCCTCGGAAACCCTATGGGGCAGTTCTACTCTGTCCTATAGGGTCACTATGAGTCAGAATCAGCTTGACGGCAATGGGTTTGGTTTTTTTGGTTTACCATTCCATGCTTGTTACTTTCTCCCTTTGTGTCACGTTTCTTCCAGGGTACCTTGTGTACCTGTGACTTACAGCTGAAATACCCTAAGACGGTGCTTCTTAATCCTCTAACCCAAAACCAAACCCAACCCATTGCTGTTGAGTTGATTGCAACTCATGGCCATCCTACAGGTTACGGAGTAAAACTGCTCCATGGAGTTTTCTTGGCTGTAATCTTTATAGAGTAGATCAACAGGACTTTGTTTCGTGGCCCCGCTGGGTAGGTTCAAACCACTAACCTTTGGGTTAGTAGTCAAGCACAAACCATTTGTACCACCCAGCAACTAGACCCTAGGAAATCTTAATAAAGATCCAGGTGAAACAGGAAGACAGGAAAGGGCTTTCTCCGTCATCAGTGAAGCTCTGCAGTGTCATCGGACTTGCTCAGGTAAGATGCCTTTGTCTACCTGAAGTCTACCTGCCTTCAAGCAGGTAGGACTGCTGCTATTGGTCAGTCATTCCCACAGCATGAAGACAGGGCCATTCTCATCATGGGAGGGGGCGCATTTGTGCTTTTATCTTGGGTGAGTATCACCAGTCTAAAAAGTAGAGTTTTGCCCAGTGAAATTAGATTTTATTTTTCTAGGAACTAAGAATTTCCAAAGAGATTCCTGCAACATGTTTTTTAGAATAATCATTTAGATTTTTAGAGGGATTTTGACAGAAACACAAATATTTTTATGTCCTAATCTCACTAGCATTCATTGAGTTTTTTCTGTATACCAGGCACCATGGGAATAGAAAACTGAACTGGGCAATGATTCCCTGATTCGAGGATCTTAGAGTACCATATAGGAGATCAGATATGGAGGGAAATCCATATGATAGAAGAAAGACAGTGGTGTTATAAAACGTGTACAGTACTGTAGGTGTTCAGAAAAGGAAGCAAGGGCTTCTGGCTAGACAACCTAAAGAACTCTGTGCAGGAACCAGCATTTTAGCTGGATCGAAAAGATGGGAGCAATTTAGACACATTGAAGTGGCAACAGTATGGGCAAGGCAGAGCGACAGGAAATTTCCAAGACCTCTACTGGCGATGGTAAGTTCAGCTTGTGGAGAATGTACACTCGTGAAATGGCTCTTAGGAAATGAGGCTGAAAAGATTAAATTGTTCAGCCCAGTTGACTCTGACTCATGGCCACCCCATGTGCGTCAGAGTAGAACTGTGCTCCATAAGGTTTTCCATGAATGATTTTTTCGAAAGTGTATCTCCAGGCCTTTCTTCTGAGGTACCTCTGAGTGAACTCAAACCACCAACCTTCGATTCAGCAGCTTTAGCTGCTGACACCACCCAGGGACTTCGTTTTAAACTGTAGAGAGAGAATTAAACACCTGGCTGAGGACTGAACTGCTGAAGGCCTTTGAGCCAGGAAGTGACTTGATCTTTCAATCAGCAAGAAAATGATTCTGTAAGAGGGTGCAGGGTGGATGAAACTTGAGAGAAAATGGGAAAAAAGAGACCCAACCCTGAAAAACCCATTGTTGTTGGGTCAATTCCGATTCATAGTGACCCTATAGGAGTCATACTGACCCTATAGGACAGAGTAGAACTGCCCCATAGGGTTTCCAGGGAGCGCCTGGTGGATTTGAACTGCTGACCTTTTGGTTAGCAGCCAAAGTCTTAGCCACTGTGCCACCAGGGTTTCCAAAAAGAGACCACTTGGGGGTTATTAGAAATGTCCAGGTAGGAGGGCATGAAGTTTTGAACTAGAATGGAGGGAAGGAAGAAGGATAAGTCTAGGCAGTTGTTCGCTTTGGGGACAAGAGAGACAGTGATTATAGAGTCAAACCCGATAATGCTTTACAGCCTTTTGCAAATGAAGGTGAAAGAAGAGCCTAACCCCATGCAAGGTCACAGCCTAGGGGCACAGAATGAACAGTGGAAATACCACAAGGGAAAGAGGCTTTGCCAAAAGGATTTTTTGGCCTGTGTGCTTCTCTTCTCTCCAACACCCTCTGCTGTTCCCCCCTGCCCCCACCAGCTATATGGCATTTTAGGGAATCGCTTGTTGTCAGTTGCCGTCACATTAGCTCTGACTCATGGTGACCTTATGTATAAACATGTTGCCGTCCATTTGGTTCTGACTCATAGCGCCCCTGATGGACGGAGTAGAACTGCCCCTACAGCTTCCAAGGCTGTAATCTTTAAGGAAGCATTCTGCCACATCTTTTTCCCACATTGCAGCTGGTAGGTTTGAACTGCCAACCTTCTGGTGAGCAGCATACAGTATGTTGCTGTTCCCAAACTTAGTCAATTAAAATCCACTTTTCATACGTTATCTCCTAGTCCAGTGTCTTTAGGGAACACTGACCCACCACTTATAGTAACCGAGAAGCCCCAGGGTTGGATGACCCAAGAGTTCCATTTTAATCTGCACTATTGGCAGAGAATATTGAGTATACCACAGACTGCCAAAAGAATGAACAAATCAGTCTCAGAAGAAATACAACTAGAATGTTCCTTAGAAGTGAGGATGGTGATACTTCAGTTCACTTACTTTGGATGTGTCGTCAGGAAAGACCAATTGCCAGTAAAGGGTATCATGCTTGGTAAAGAAAAGGGTCAGTGGAAAGAAGGGAAACCCTCAATGAGACGGATTTACACAGTAGCTGCAATAATGGACTCCAGCATGGCAGTGACCACAGAGATGGAGCAGGACCGGGCAACATTACCTTCTGCTCCTGACTCGATGGCAACTAACAACAATACACCTAAAACGTGGATGATAAACCACCTTCTGAGTTGAGGGCTGGGGGGCCGAGACAAAGGCCATCTTTGGTACCAACGCTCTCTGTCCCTCTGGGCCTGATGCAGCCTTGTATGAATGGCAGCTGTGCACATTTGGGTCCCGGACCTTGACTGAGCATTTGCCACAGGAGCACCGAATATGCAGAGGACGACGAGTCCTTGATTTACAGTCCAAAGGCCCGAATTAGGAGCCTTCGGTTTCCTTTTACCAGCTTTCTGGTCTGGGACAATTTGCCTCATCTGTTTGAGTCTCCTCTGAAATATGGCAGCAATAATTCATTTTATCACCTAATATTTACTGACCACTTTCCATAGGCCAGGCACTTCCCAGATTCTGGGGATACAACAATTGCTCAATCCAGGGATTTTAAGCAGATCGTAACTAACAGTGAAGCTGCCGTTTCTGGGATTCCACGGTCCTAGTTATTTTGATGAGGAATGGCTGATGAGACCTTCACGATTTGCTTGCAAGGTAACAGTAACTGCCAAAGGTGAAAACCTAACTATTTGGTGCCGAATTAAAGGCTCTGATGAGCAGACAGCTCGGCTGCAGTATCACAGGATTTTCTAAAGGCAGAACTTGGCCATCGTGTCACTTCACATCTCCCCAGGGAATGAAACACTGATGAGTCAAGGCTGTTTTCCAGAAATGTGCTGCAGGAATGACAGCATTTCCCCTGACAAGTCTTTTATATCAAAGTGGCTCAACATTAAGGCTGAAGCTCAGAGGGAGGACTAATGTGTTGAATTGGAAATGAATTTTTCAAAGGGTAATATCAAGGTGTTAAACAGAGG
The DNA here is from genome assembly GCF_024166365.1 of Elephas maximus indicus. NCBI lineage: Eukaryota > Metazoa > Chordata > Mammalia > Proboscidea > Elephantidae > Elephas > Elephas maximus. The sequence continues at coordinate 80,061,674 of NC_064835.1, read as the reverse complement.
GAAGCAGCTGCCACTGGTAAGAGGACCGTTCCTTCAGAAAGACTGGAAGGAGAGCAGGGTTAAGCTTGGACACGCCGTGTGCCTGTGTGTGTGATCTACGACACAGTGCCTTCTCAAGGAAGCTGTTGTTGTTTTTAGCTGCCATTGAGTCGGGGCCTGACTCATGGTGACTCCATGTAAGATAGGATCAGATTGCTGTAGTCTATAGGGTTTTCACTGGCTGGTTTTTAGAAGTAGATCTCCAGGCCTTTCTTCCTAGTATGTTTTAGTCTGCAAGCTCCACTGTAACCTGTTCAGCAACACAGCAACAGACAAGCTTCCACTGGCAGAGGAGTGGAAGCTGTGCATGAAGTACATCAGCCAGGAATTGAACCCGAGTCTCCCGCATGGAAGGTGAGAATCCTACCACTGAACCACAACTGCCCTCCTCAAGGAAGCTATGCACTAAAAAAACTAGGCGTATCAAATTAACATACCGTCAACTTCCTTAGTTCATCTCATTTAATCCACCAGCAGCTCTGCAACCTTTCTCTGTTACAGGATGCGGAACCAAAGACTCAGAGAAAATGTGACATGCCCAAGGATATATAAAGCTTGAATGACCTATTTATAAGCTTGATCTATTAAATAATATTATAGGGTCGTCTATGAGTTGGAATCGACTCGACAGCACTGGGTTCTGGTTATATATATATATGTATTTAGTAACAGACTATATCACCTGTAGCAGTCAGAGTCTCAACAGGAAACAGATGGCATGCTAAAAATATGAAAATTCAAGGAGAGTTTCTTTAAAAAGAGACTTTTACACAGGTGTGAGTGAGTGCACTACCTGGCTTGGTAGCAGCTAAGCTGTTAGCACCCCTGAAAGGAGGTGAGAGGATGGTTATCTGAACTCAGAGGGGAGAGCTGAGCAGAGTGGCTTCCTGGAGAGCAGCAGGGATCTTCTGAGGAGGGACACGGCCATCTCCACAGTCCTGTCAGGAGGGGCACTGGGACAACTACCCTGACCTCATCCTTCTCCTTTCCTCCCAGCCAGATCTATCCCAGACAGAAGCCAGAGGCCATGGGAGCCTTTGATGTGGTTCATATAGGTCAGCTTCTGGGGCAGGGAGCTGAGGGGACGGGAATGGAAGAGAAGATATGAAGAGTGAGAAAGAGAAGTTAGCTCAGATGGAGAAAGTACACACACTTCTGCCTGTCGATTCAGGCAGTTGGGGGTTGTGGAGTTGATTCCGTCTCATAGCAACCCCAGGTGACAGAGTAGAACTGCTCCGTAGGGTTTTCTGGGCTGTGGGCTCTGATAATCTTTACAGCAGCAAATCCCCAGGTCTTTCTCCTGCAGGGCTGCTCCATGGGTTTGAACCAGCAATCTTCAGTTAGCAGTCAAGCGCCTAACCGTTGTACCACCGGGGCTTCTTGCCATTCATTAGTCTGACAATAGAAACAGACGAACCAGCTGATGAAATTTAACAAATCTTTCTCCCAAGAACACACTGAAGCTGAGAAGTGTCAAAACGACTGCTGCTTTCTTACTGCACACACACAAAAAAGTGTTCTCTAAAGTCATAGGGCCTCAGAACTTTGCTGTCTGAAATTCTGGCAGTAAGAAGGAAATCTCCTGCTCTTGGATCTCAGATTGGCTGACACGGAGAGACATCCTCAATGTCTAACCCAGGTGCAGAGCTTCAGAAGAAGTTTCTAGACATAAACACCCACATCCTGCCTGACCTTATGATTTCCAAGGAAATAGGACCCTGGGTGCACTTTGCTGACCTATTTATATACAGCCCTAGAAATACAGCTAATCAAAATGCTGATTCATTTAAATTTTGCTTAACTCCGCCCTTCCCCCAACTTCTCCAAACACCCTAGCTTTTCCTTTTTTTTTTATTTTTGGTGAGAGACTCCACAGTCCTTCAGATAGGCCTGCTTCATTGCAATGAGCCGAGAAACCTGGCTTTACCAAACTACATGTTTGTCCCCAGTGCTTGGGCTAGGACAGGGATAGTTGGAAAGATTTGCCTCCCTCACCATCCTTTCCTCTCTTCCACTGTTAAGAGTGTCACACAATGATGAGTTTTTTCCAGTTCTGTAGTTTATGAGAGTCCCTCGGGCTTTCAGGAAAGAGAATGAGTTTGAATCCTAGCAGATAACCTGCTTTTTCACTCTGAAAATGCTTAGCATTTTTCTCTTTTTCTTTGGACTTTTTGTCAAGCTCTCTCTAGTTTAAGTGTGAATTTTTTTTTTTTTTTCCTCTCCTATCCTTCTCAGCGTTCAGTAAGCCCTTTCAAATTGAATTTGGGACCCATTCTGCCTCTCTGTCCTCCAGGTGGATAACTTTTGGAAAGAAAAGCAGGTACTAGATGGGGAGACCTTGGGCCACCATTGCACCGTGCACACCTGGCACCTGGCCTCTTCCCCATCCAGCGAGTTTGAGGTCCACTGAGAGAGTGATTTGATTTTCTGGATGCTTCTGAGGGAGTTATCAGTTGCTTTTCTGATGTGGAAATTGAGCAGAAGCCCCCTCCACGGACACCTTCCATTACCATTGCTGTTGAGTCAATGTCAACTCTTAGCGACCCTGCAGGACAGAGTAGAACTGCCCCATAGGGTTTCCAAGAAGCAGCTACTAGATTAGAACTGCTGATCTTTTGGTTAGCAACCAAGCTCTTGACCACTGTGTCACCAGGGCACACACATTACTGGGCAAAGACCCTCTGCCTGGAGGAGTGGATCCTGCAGGTTCAAACCTGGTTACTCCAGATTAAGGTCATTCTGCAAAAACTGTCTCTGCCTCACTATTGAGTTAGCAGATGTCTTCCTGCTACTGCAGTCTAGGAATCACTTGACCACCACCCCCCCCACGAGGACACTAGGACCCGTCACCTCCCTTCTTCTCACTATCCAACCACCTATTTTATGGTAGATATTGACCACCTGGAGTCCACGGACCCAACAGGAGGAGGTGGGCTAATCACAGCCAAGTCCAGACTCTTGCAGACATTAGCCAGGGGCAAGACTTGTCTGTTGGCTGCACACCCAGTGTACTGGAGGACAGCTCATGGTCAGGTGGAAGCCAGGAGCACCGAGGGCAGGGCCTAGACTCCTAAATTTCCGTAGCTTTGGCCCTTGGGTGGTGCAAATGGTTAAGCACTCAGCTACTAACCAAAAGGTTGGCGTTTCAAACCCACCCAAAGGCACCTCAGAAGAAAAGCATGGCAATCTGCTCCCATTAGGTCACCCTCATGAAAACCCTATGGACCACAGTCCTACCATGCAACACATGGGATGGCCTTAAGTCAGAATTAACTCAACAGCAACTGGTTTGGTTTCAATTTTTAAGCCACATGGTAAACAAACGATAGCTACGCACCAACTCTCTGCTGGCTGGCTGGGGCTGTCCCTTCCACATTTATATCCTGTCTCATGTACTGTGAGCTGTAAAAATGTGTATAGTCATCTCAGACTACAGCTTACTGAGTGTTGGTATTGCAGACTTTTTCTTTGGGAATGTGGCAGTGAGCACGAACTGGTTCCACTGAAAATCAGTGTGGAAAATAGTGTCTACTTATTATAACAAACAATAGTCATAGCCCAGCTTGCCTTCATTGCCTATCCCTATATAGCAGCTCTTTGTAGCATCGAGATGGGAATTCGAAATTTAGAATTCATCTTATTTTCCCTGTCAAATAGCTGTGCCCTTATTTTGAGCGATTTAAGATGAAATGAAACCAATTGTGAGAAAATGATCCAGGAGGAGAGAATGGTGATTGGCCACCCACCCACAGCTGCTTACGGCTCACAGGCCTGAGTGCAGCCATCAGAAGCTCAATGCAAGACCCCCTCGCATTTTATCTTGGGGTTCTAAACAGCTCCTAATTTGGCAGCGGTGGGGGTTGTTTTCTGGGACCATATGACATACAGTGTAACAGAAAGAGCGTGGTCTTTAAAATCAGAGAGATTAGAGAAGACACTCCTGGCTCCACTACACAGCTCTGTGACCTGTGGCCCATTTATGGACTTTTCTGAACATCAGCTTTCTCCTTGGTAAAATGAGGACAAAAGTTCCTGCCTCACAAGGTTGGGTGTAAGGATTCAATGGAGTAAAGACTCTAACCCCCAGGACAGTGCCTGTCATATAGCAGTCACTCAGGACCTTGTAGATCTTCACTGCAGTCATCTTGTTGGCCCATCCCCCCTATCTTACGCACAGATAACTATCTTTCCATCAGTTTCGTCCACTCTTTATTCTGACTGCCTGACAGGTAACACAGCCTTCCCCCCACCCCACCCCACAGGTGACAGACAGCATCTGAAAAGTGCTCTGGGATGGTATAAATGTAACTGGAATTCATTCAAGCAATTTCTAGTGCATCTGGGCTGGGAATTGCCTTGGATTGTCTTTTTGATCCAAGCTCCCTTCCCCTACACGCACACCCACAGCCAACAGCTGTTAGTCAGCTTGTTCTGGATTCTGAAACCAGGCCCTACAAGGCAAGCTGCTGCCTCAGCTCCCTTCCCACCCAAGTCAGCTACTATCTATGGTCATTAACTAGCAGACTTCAGGTAAGCAACCTTTGGCAGTGGCTAAACAAATGCTTCCCTTGCTGTGGCCTTTGTTGAGCATGTGACAATTATAACCTAGACAGGCTGTGGATTTATTGGGCAGTCAGGGCTGTGTAAACAAGAGCTTGTACCCAGAGACAACAGAGGCTGTGACTGAGTGCCACTCACCAACTCAGCAACTCTTCCCGTGGTTGTGGTGTGCCATCGAGTTGATTCTGACTCATAGCGATCCTATAGGACAGAGTAGAACTGCCCCATAGGGTTTCCAAGGCTGTAATCTTTATGGGAGCAGACTGGCATATCTTTCTCCCACAGAGATGCCGGGAGGCTCAAACAACTGACCCTTCAGTTAGCAGCCGAGTGCTTAAGCGTTGCTCTACCAGGGCTCCTTCCTTCCATAGGGGCTATCCTTATTAACCAGGACTTCAGGAAAGGGCATTTGCATGCTCCACTGGGGCTATATACACCAGGCCATGCTACAGTTTCGGTGAACTGACGACTCTCTGTTTGAATCTCTGCCCAGAAACTCATTTTCTGAAGGTTTCTTGTTGTCTTAAGCAGTTCCTAAGAATACTGGTGTGTTAAGGTAAAAACATTGACTAAGGTGCAGGGCACAATGTAATTATCTGGTGCCTGGGTCCCGCCCCCAGGGATTCTGATTCAGGGGTCTGGGATTGGCTTCAGCATTGGGAGTTCTACAAGTTCCCCGGATACTTCTGACGTGAAGGCAAAGCTGAGAATTAGTTCTTTAGGTGGACCTGAGCTGAAATCCCCAGTCATTAATGAGTTGTGGAACCTTGGTTAAGTCCCTAAATTTCTCTGAACCTCAGTTGCGTCATCTGTGAGAAGATGGCCATGAAACTGACCCCAGAGCCTTGCCTTGAGGATAGACTAAGACGGTGTGTGAAGCAGTGACCGCGGTGCCCAACAGAGTGGGTGTGCCTGCAAAATTAGGGCCCCCACAGGGCCCTGGACAGGGGGGTAGTGGGTATTTTGGGAGGGTTTGGGAGGGCATTGTGCCCTCAGGAGAGTCCTCGATGTGTTTGGATTGGAGACCATCTCTGGGGGATAAGTCCTATGGCTTTGCTTCTGCTCCCCTCCCACTCTGCACTGCTCTCCCCACCGCCCCTTGCAGGTGGGCTGTGTATTTTGCACCATTTACCACAAGTCTGAAAAGAACTAAATATTTTGAAAGGAGGCCTGGTGACACAACAGTTAATTGCTCAGCTGCTAACTGAAAGGTTGGCAATTCGAACCTACCAGCTGCCCAGTGGGAGAAAAGACCTGGCGATCTGTTCCCATAAAGATTACAGCCTAGGAAGCCCTATGGGGCAGTTCTGCTTTATCACATGATGTCACTATGAGTCGGAATCAACTCAACAGCACATAACAACGACAAATATTTTGAAGAATTGAGCTCATTGTTTCCAAACACCCCAGATATTTAGATCTCTGCGTCTTAATTTCTTCAAGGTCATGAACCTTCAATCATTCTAATGAGAGCTATGGATCATCTTCCCAAAAGAATGCACTTAGGCATATACAAAGCAGTTTGAATACAACTCAAGGACGTTTATAGACCCACTGGCTCCATCATTAGCCCTATGGTAAGAGCCCCAGATCTAAATGAACTCAACACAAGTCTTAAGTTTTAGAAAAAGGAACCTCAACACTGTGCCTTGTTGTTGGTCGAGAGCAAGGTGGTGGTGGAGCCAGTTAGAAAAGTCAAATCCCTTAACCTGTGTAACTGGTACTGAGGACACATTTTTATCCTGCCCTTCACAAAGCGAGGAGATAGAAAAAAATAGTTATAATTTATTGCGATTGATCTTGTTACTCAATGTAGAGGTACAAGAAAAGTGCTTATTAGGAGGGCCCCCAACCGTGGGTGAAGTGTTCCTCCCAAATGCTCCCAGGGGACGTTATGCTTCCCCTACCACGGCAGCCTCCCTGGGTGGACAAAGGGTTCGTGCTTGACTGCTAACTAAAGGTTGGTGGTTGGCAGCCACCCAGCAGTGCTGTGGAAGAAAGCCCTGCTGATCTATGTCTGTGAAGATTACAGCCAAGAGAACCCTACGGAGCAGTTCCACCCTGTAACACATGAGGTCGCCATGAGTCAGATTTGACTTCATGGTAGTGGGTCACCATTACTAAAGCAGGTAACACCCCACGGTGTCTTTGCCTGGTTGCTTGTCTGTCTCTAAAACTACAAATCCTCTTGAGGGTGGAAGACACGATTGTCCTGTTCACCATGGTGGCACCTGGCACAGGCTAGGCAATCCATAAATATTTTTGGAATGACTGAACGCATAAGTGGAAGAACAAGCAAACAAGGGCAAGTAAAAAACACAGTCACAATTAGGTTACCTACGAAATCCAACACAGTGTCAGTATAAAACCCTCCGAATTTTTACTGCAGATGCCTATTCAGTTATAAGTCGGCCTCATCTGTGTCTTCTTTCTTTCTCATTTGCCCGTGTCTTTTGTTTCTCAGTATAAAAAGAGTCAGAGGATTCGGTACTCATAGACAAGAACGGTTCCTGCCTGATTTTGATTCCAGGAACTCAAGCAGCAATATTAGGTGGTGTCTTGCTGCAGTGGTTAAGAGTTATGGCTGCTAACCAATGATCAGCAGTTCGAATCTACCAGCCGCTCTTAGGAAGCCCTATGGGGCAGCAGTACTCTGTCCTATAGGGCTGCTATGAGTTGGAACTGACTTGACAGCAACAGGTTCAGTTTAGTTTTAGTTATCTAGTGCTGCTTTAACAGAAATACCCCAAGCAGATGGCTTTAACAAGTAGAAGTTTATTCTCTCACAGTCTAGTAGGCTAAAATTCTCTCTTTGTCGACTCTGGAGGAAGGTCCTTGTCATCAATCTTCTGCTGGTCTAGGAGCTTCTCAGTGCAGTGACCTGGGGTCCAAAGAACACGCTCTGCTCCTGGCACTGCTTTCTTGGTGGTATGAGGTCCCCCTGTCTCTCCGCTAGCTTCTTTCTTTTGTATATCAAAAGAGATTGGCTCAACATACAACCTAATCTTGTAGGTTGAGTCCTGCTCGTTAACATAGCTGCCTCTAATCCCACATCATTAACATCACAGGGGTAGGATTTACAACATACAGGAAAATCGCTTCAAATGACAAAGTGGTGGACAATCCCACAACACTGGGAATCATAGCCTAGTCAAATTGAAGCACAACTTTGGGGGACGCAATTCAACCCATATCAAGGGGTGTCTTACATATTTTTAAAACATTTTGTGCTCACCCAGGGAGTATCAAGTGCAATTGTCATATTGGAACGAGGTACAGGAGAGCATAGTCTTAGGTTCTCTTGATGAGTGATGAGGTGCTCTCATGAATATTGATTCTCTAACCTTAGAATAAATGGTGCCCTTGTGGAATATGTCCCCAAACCACTCAGAGAACAGCAGATGTGTAAAGTCCCCATGGAAGCTGGACTGTGGGAGAAGGTGGTAAGTACCAGAGGAATAGAGGGAAGTCTTTGAGGCAGAATCCTGAAAACACCAGGTTTTGAGGGTTGTTTTTACAGTTTGGAGATGAGAAAGGTGGCAAGGGAATCTAAAAAACTAAAAGCAAAGGGAAAACAACCCTCTGCAGAGAAACTTTGGAGCCCTAAATGCCTCGCTGCCACCTCAGACTCTCACGAAATTGATTTCCGCCCCTTGGAGAAACCGTTTGCTGTGACTGACCTACTTTTTCACATGAAAGACATGCTCACTGAAGTGGTCTCTTCCCTGAACTGAATGTTAAAAAAAAGCAAAACCCTTCTTTTTCTAAGTGTCAGACACCCATACACATTTGCTAAGAAGGACAGGCTATACCAGTTCTACCCAATGGAACTTTCTGAGATGATGGAAATACTCTGTATCTGCACCATCCAACATGACAGCTGCTAGTCCCGTGTGGCTGCTGAACACTGGAAATACAGCTGCTGGCATGAGAGAGGAACTGAATTTTTAATGTTATTTAATTTTAATTAAGTTAAGCTTAGCCACATAAGCTAGTGGCTACCATTACTGGATAGAGCAGAACTATATATACTGATGTCAAAAAGAGTTCCTAGGCATTTTGTTAAGTGAAAAAAAAGCAAACTGCAGTGTTACATGTTTAGTATAAGTCCCTTTTTGAAAATACACACACCCAAAGAAAACAATATATTTGCACATGTAAAAACCCATTGCTCTCAAGTTGATTCTGACTTATAGTGATCCTATAGGACAGAGTAGAACTATCCCATAGGGATTCCTAGGAGTGGCTAGTGGATTCGAACTGCTGACCTTTTGGTTAGTAGCCGTAGCTCTTAACCACTGTGCTACCAGGGCTCTTTAGTTCCATATAAAAAAGGAGAAATTTTTAAAGACATTTTCTTGCCTGACGTGTCTGTAGTTACTTTCTCTTTTGGTCTAGTGATCATGGTCAGCTCAGCCGTGTCTAGCTTCTAATACCATGGAAGCCTGAGAATGGTAGGCAACTGGAAGATGCCCTTCTCCAAGAGTCCAGAGACCCTTTACAGCAGGTTGTGGGATAAGCCAAAAACACACACACGCATTCCCACACGTGAAGTAAAATGGAGTGCTCTGCAGCGGCTGGTACGGTGTTCTCAGTCTCCGTTGTGGAACGTGATCACCCTTGTAAAATATCCAGATGCTGGAGTCGCAGCCCAGAAATTAGATTTCGGTTTGTCTGAATGTGCCCAGGGCAATGTTATTTTTTAAGTTTTCCGGATGACTCTATTGTGTGGCCAGGGTTAAGACCTCGAGCTGAAACAAAGTCATAGAGGCACACACAGCAACAGGGAGCAGCTCAGCTGGGCAAGGGCCAAGTAGGGAGACCCTTCACCCCTCCAGCCACCATGAATGAGGGAAGAACATGCAAAAGCTGGTCAGTTTGGCAGCACATGGAAAGGAACATAGCATCTGGACGCTGGAGACACTCAGGGTTGCGTCCTAATCTCCATCCACCCTCCTTTCGTCTCCTGCTGTGGTTGTAATTATGAATGCCATCTCTTTGCAGGCCCATCCCTGGCTCCAGACTCAAATTTCCAACTCCCTACACAACAGCTTAACGTGTCCACTCTTGGATCCCTCCTATACTAGCCCCAGGCTCCTCCTCCGTTTCAGAAAATAACACCACTATTCTCCAGCTGCTCCAGCCCAAAGCTAGTCGGTGTACACCTTGCAACTCCCATCTATTTCCTTCTCAAGCCCTACCGGTTTCCACTTTAAGGCAGTGCATATCTCAGCCTAACCATGCCTGACCACCTCCATTACTATACTCTCCTGGGCTGCCATCATTCTTTCTGAACCACAGTAGTGGTCTCCAAATGGGCCTGTCATCACTCTTCCTCCCTGCAGTGGCATCTCCAAGAACATCATGAAGACACTTTTTAACACAGCACTCAGATCTGATGACTCCATGCTCCCAACCCTCCGATGACTTTCTGTCACTCTGAATAACGCCCAGTAACGTCCTGCAGCTCCCAGGCTCTACTGGGACCTGGCTCTCGACTCCCTTCTGAACCCATCTCCTTCTCTGCCACCTTCCTCACTCAGCTCGTCATGTGGTCTTGTTGCAATTCTGGAACTTTTCCTCCCAGAATCTTTGCACCGATCACTCGTCGCTCGATGTTCACTTGGGGCAATCATTGAACTTATTTAGGTGCCTGCTCAAATGTCACCTCCCAAGGAGGCCTTTCCTGGCCTCCCTACCCCAAGCAAGGAAACTTGTCCCTCCTCTGAAGAACCACTCCGTAGCCCTGTACCTGGCCTTATTTTCTTCATAGCACCGATTATTACCAGAATTTATTGGTTGGTTTTGTTGTCTCCTCCCATGTCCTCCACTAGAAAGTCAGCACTCAGAGGGCAGGCAGAGACTTTGTATCATTTATTGCTGTATTGCCAGCTCTTAGAACAGGGGCTGGCGCATGTCTCTGGCTGGACTCAAACCTGCAACCTTTCATTTAGCTGCCGAGTGCGTTAACTCTTTGCACCACCCAGGGACTCTGGCACACACCATCGAAGGTGCTCAATATTTGTTGACTGAATGAATCTTCATTATCACCTACTGACTTAACATGACTGCATATTTGCTTGTGAAACTTTTCAATAGAATTCTCTAGCAAGAGGGTTTGGAAATGTGAGGTTGAAGAGCAAAAGTCGCTGTCTAATTCAGATTCACTGATAGTCCCAAGTGTCCCAGATGCCAAGCAAGGTGGGATATACCTAGGAATGCAGTCTATCCTTCTGGGGCGGTCATAACCAGAACTGAGTTATTCGGATGTATCTGCGTGTTCTTATTGACCCATTGCCACAGACTCGATTCTGACTCGCAGCAACCCTGTAGGACAGAGTAGAACTGCCTGATAGGGTTTCCAAGGCTGTAATCTTTACAGAAGCAGACTGCCACATCTTTCTCCCGAGAAGCGGCTGGTGCGTTTGAACTGCTGGCCTTTTAGTAGGCAGCCATCTTAGGTAGGGGTCAGGGGTATGGGAAGGTGACCTTTTTATCCAGTCTAGGTTACTTTTAAGGCGCCCTGGTGCCACAAACGTTTAAGTGCATGACGGGAAAAGGGTCTGGCTATCTGTTACTGCAAAGATTACAGCCAAGAAAACCCTATGGGGCAGTCCTACTCTCTCACACGGGATTGCTATGAGTCAGAATGGTCTCAGTGGGACCCAACCCAACAACAACAACAAAAAGAAAGAGAAGGTCCATTTCTGAGAGGTTCCTCAGCTGTAAAATGTTGGCTTCAAGTTTCTGTCGATCACCTGGATTCAGAAGGAGCCCTGGTGGCACAGTGTTTGAAAGCTCAGGCTGCTAACTAAAAAACTGGTGGTTTGAATCCACCTTGGAAACCCTATGGTGCAGCTCTTCTCTGTCCTATAGGGTCACTGTGAGTTGGAGTCGACCCCACAGCAAAAAGTTTTTTTTTTTTTTAATGTCATAAACTTTTTAGCTATATAAACCAAAAATTCCTTTTTCTTGAGTTGGGTTTCTTCCGCTGTCAGAAGGACAATTGTTTCAAAAGGTCTGCATTACCACGGAGACCTTGTGCCGTGGTATCTGACCGGCCCGCCGTCTTTCCTCTACTATGAAGGCTGGCTTAGCACAGGGAGGGCTACAGGAAGTTATGTTGCTGAGCCACCAAGCCCAAACAACTGTTTAATCATGTTGTCAAGGAATCCCACGTGGTACATATGGCTAAGCTGCTCAGCGGCTCACTGAAAGGTTGGAGGTTTCAGTCCACCCAAAGGTGCCTGGGAAGAAAGGCCTGGCAATCTATGTCTGAAATATCCACCACAGAAAATCCTGTGGAGGACAGTTCTACCCTGATGCACATGGCTGGCTCTGAATCAGGGTCATCTCAATCGCAGCTGGTTTAATGTCGCCAAAATAATAGCTGCTTGGAACAGCTTGATGTCTTTCCTTTTTCATACGGTTTCCTCAGCAAAGGTAAAGAGTTGGTAGCTCTGTGAGCTGGGTGATTTCCTCAGCAGGACCAGGGAGGAAGGATGGGAGGGTGTGTGACAGAGAGCTGATGATTTACCAGGAGCCCTTCCCAGCTATAAAGGCGGCTCCCAGAGGGCCATTCACAGGAACTGTCTCTGGGTTAGGACTTCCTGCAAGTGCAGAAGGCTGGGCAGGATAGTGGGAAAGCAGAAGCCCTATTTGCAAATCAGCGTCTCTAGGTCTTGCTCCCCGGGGCAGCACTTAGGCCTGCTTTGAGAAGGACACACCTTATCTTAATAGGTGCCTGATTCTCAGATTCTACTGAAAAAAAAGCTCAGTAACACAGTCACTCCTGAGGTTTACCCTTCAGCCAAAGATTAGACAGGCCCATAAAACGAAATGAGACTAAAAGGGCACACCAGCCCTGGGGCAAGGACTAGAAGGCAGGAGGGGACAGGAAAGCTGGTAACAGGGAACCCAAGGTCGAGAAAGGAGAGTGCTGACGTGCCTTGAGGTTGTTAACCAGTGTCATAAGACAATATGTGTGCTGTTTAATGAGAAACTAGTTTGTTCTGTAAACCTTCACCTCAAGTACAACTAAAAACAAGATCACTTGGAGAATGTGTACTTTTAATAAAAAATGGGCATTTTTATAAAGTAGGTGCGATTTGAATATTTCAGTTCTAAACCCTCAATTCTGACTCATAGCAACCCTGTAGGACAGAGTAGAACTACCCCATAGGGTTTGCACGGAGAGGCTGGTGGATTCGAACTCCTGACCTTTTGGTTAGCAACCAAGCTCTTAACCACTACGCCAGCAGGGCTCCTTGGAAGGGTTGCTATGAGTTGGAATTGACTTGACAGCAATGGGTTTGGTTTTTTGGTTTTAAGCCCTCAATGCCATTTAAATATGACACACTGAATATGTACTCAGTTTTGTTCTTAAAAGAACAAACTCTGTGCCGGGCTAGGATTAATATGAGGAAGGTATGTGTCACACACCTGGAGCTGTAAGATCTCATATGTCCGTCTGGAATCTATATACATGTACGTATGTATATAACCAAAAACCCATTGCCATCGAGTCAATTCCAACTCATAGCGACCCTATAGGACAGAGTAGAACTGCCCCATAAAGTTTATATATTCAGCTAAAAATGTTGATAGAAAAAATTTTTGAAGTATACGTATAAACCAAAACTTGCAAAAATGAGAAACTTTTTTAAATTAAAACAAAACAAAACTGACTGAGCACCTTCTGAAGTGCCAGAAACTAAGAACTGGGAATGGAAAACCAAAACAACCTACGGCCCTTGCTCTTGAAAACCTACCAGTCCGTGGCAAAGCATGACTAAGAGTTTTCAGAATGCTTTGCAAGAAACAAACAAAAAAATCTGACTTCAATTAACCTAAATGATTTAGGAAATTAAAAAGCTCAGAAGATTTGAAGTGTGAAGAGGGCTTCCATGAGGCTTGACCCCAGGCCTCAGAGGCTCTCACCAGGATTCAGCTTCTTTCCATCTTTCCTCTCTGTCTTTTCATATCTTCTTTGTTCTTGGTAGTGTCTTCACTCCGCCATGCCTACCCTGTACTCTCACTTCTCTCTGCAGTCCTGCTCTCTGGGGACTAGGGCGAGGTGCTCAGGGAAGGTAACGCTCTGAATTTTGAAGGCGGACTATGCATTGGATTGCCAGTGGAAGAAGCACATTCCAGGCAGAGAACAGCCTTCTCGAAGGCGTGGAGGAGCGAAGCTTTTGGAAGAGTCTGGGAACTGAGGACAGTTTACTTAGTGTTGCTGGAGGACAGAGTCTGAGTGAGTGAGGCTGGAGAGGTTGGCTGGGGATAGATCATCTCTGCCCTGAGCTAAGGGGTCAGAGAACACTGTGTTCTAAACGCCATGTGTCTTAGTTAGCGATTGCTGCTGTAACAGAAATAAGTGAGTAAAAAACTCTAACAAATTTGTTTTCTCAGTTTAAGAAGCTTGAAGTCCGAATACAGAGCAGGTGCTCTAGGGGGAGGTGCTCTCCCTCTGTCCGCTCTGGGGGAAGGTCCTTGTCTCTTCAGCTTTTATTCCTAGGTTCCTTGGCCATCATGTAATGTGTATCCTCCTCTCAATTTGTGCTTGCTGGCTTACTCTGCTCTTTTGTATCTCAAAAAAGATCGACTTAAGACGCACCCTATATTAATACCACCTCATTAGCATAACAGAAAACTACAGGTAGTCCCTGGGTTACCAGATCCCTTCCTAACTGTGTCTTTAGGTGCAATTTGTAGGTAAATCCGAACAGGTGCATAGGGTTCTTATTTAGCCTTACTTTGGTGCACAAAAAGTCTCGAAGTCTTTTCAATGATTTAAAAGTCACACGTGCAGCAAGGGAAGGTGATTCTGATGAAGAATTTGTTGTGAGTAGGCGCTGCTTCGATGAATAAGAGAGACTGAAGAATGGACACCTTTAAATTACAATGTTGGTGAAGAATATTGGATATACCACGGACTGCCAGAAGAACAAACAAATCTGTCTTGGAAGAAGTACAGCCAGAATTTGTCTCACCTATTTTGGACATACTATCAGGGGGATCAGTCCCCGGAGAAGGACATCATTAAAGAAGAGGAAGACCCCTCAACAAGACAGATTGACACGGTGGCTGCCACAATGGGCTCAAGCATGACAATGGTTGTGAGGATGGTGCAGAACTGGGCAGTGCTCTGTTCTGTGGTACGTAGGGTCGCTGTGAGTTGGAACTGACTCACTGGCACCTAACAACAGGGTTTGGTTCAATCTTTTCAAAGTGAGGGCAACTTTACATATATTACAGAGCAAGCACGAATTGTCTCTAAGCTGGACCTTGGTAACCCGAGGGCTGCCTATGTTCCCAAATGGGTTTTCATCCGCAGGTATAGGGGTTAGGATTTACAACACATAATTTGGGAGACACCATTCACCCCATAGCAGCAGGAAAAATAATTTTAAGCTGTGAGTGCAATCAGATCCGTATTTTGAAAAGGTAACTAAAAAGACTGACTCAGCTGCTTTAAACAATAAGAAAGTTCATTGTCTCACAGGGCACTAATTCAGAGGTAGGGTGGCTCCAGGCTTGGCAAGGTCAGCGACTGAAAGATGACTTCAAGGACTTGGTTTCTTTCTGTTTATCTGCTCTGCCGTCCTCCATTTTACCAGCACCAGCAGCTGCCAAGGCGACTCTGATGTATGGCGACCCCACGTGTTTCAGAATCATGCTCCATGGGGTTTTCAGTGGCTGGTTATTCAGGAGCAGATCACTAGGATTTTCTTCTGAGGTGCCTCTGAGTGGACTTGAACCATCAACCTCTTGGTTAGCAGCTGAGTGCATTAACCATTTACATCACCTAGGGACTCACTGCTACCTTTGTGTGGCCTTCATCCAAGGCCTGGCTCCCCTCGTGGTCAGAGGATGGCTGCCAGGGGCAAGGAGGACCAGGCGCTTTCTCATACACATCCAATAATGGGGGAGAGTAGGAAAAAGACAGAGAAATTCCCTCCCAAGTATAAAGGGATAGTTGTTGGTTTCAAGCTTCTGGCAATCACCTGGATCCAACCATGCCTAAAGTCACGAGCTTTTTAGGCATATAAGCCAACGAATCCCCAAAAGGATCAGTCAGGAAGAGGGTGATGGGTGTTGGGTGGGAAACCAACAGTGTGCATGCTACCCAGACCCCAATCCCTTTTTTAACACCCAGGGGTCTGTTGTGTCTTGGAATTCAGAATTTTTAGATTTTAAAGAGGTAATGGAGGGCCTATAACTCACGTTACATTATACCTCCAAGGGAGCTCTGAGGCAGTACTCCCCACTCAAATATGTTAAGAGTTCTGCAGGAAATGTACGAATATTCATAGATTAGGAAAAGAGATGGCAAACAGCCTCACACCAGCTCAGCTCACGTTTTGCAGTCAGAGGAGTTACAAGCATGCTTTTAAGCTCCGTTTCTCGGTGTGGGAGCTATGGGAAAGGAGCTGTGTTCCCACGTTGCGCTGTGACTGGAGAGGAGGGAAGTGGTGGGATGGCAGGGTGGGGGACGACAACCAGGGTCAGAAAGACTGGTAAATGAAGCTATTGTAGAGGTGGTGGTAGGATATGGGGACAGCCCCGGCAATGGCTGTGGGAACAGACAGTTGGGATGGACGCAAGAGATATCAGGGGAAATAATGATTTAAAAAAAATGAAATCAATTATCTGAAAAAGTCGCAAAGTCCTTCTTCTACCACTAGAGGTCATAAAGATCTAAGAATAAGCCTGGCCTTAATAAATTTTGCGGTATTTGCAAGTTCATTTATGTGGAAGGATCTCCAAGACAGATTAAAAGCCCTAATTTTTATTTATTAATAAGTTTCATGTACATAACATTGAGCTATACACTTTCCTGTTTATACATAAAAATATATGTGTATGTGTGTCATAAATTCATATGTATCCATAGTCTTGAGATCGCAAGTGCCCCTCCAGTCTTGAAATCCATTTGATTTTGGCAGTCAGGGGGGCCCTGCCTCTAAGCGCACCTTACCTGAGAGGAGAAAGACCTCTCTCAGGCTCCCCCGCTGCCATTGCCACAGATTATCAGCGCAGTGAGCTTCTTGTTCTTATTGGCATTTAGAGAAGTAAGGAGAGACTGAAGAGATGAAAGACAGGGCAGATAATTCTAGATGGGAGTGTAGCGAGATCAAGTTAGTCACATGAGAGTGGTCCCGGATGCCCCCTTCTTTGGTCCAGGATGTTGTTGTCTAGCACTTAGGCCTAGACGTTTTGCCCCTGTGGTGAAGAGAAGAGAGATTACGGGGATTTGGGAGGAGGAAGCAGATGTGGGGTGTGAGGGGAAGTGGAGAAGTCAAGAAAGGGGCTTTTAATTGCCGCTGCTGTGAACTGTGTGTATCATCCCTGTAAGAGTATTCCAGAAATACTAAGAGTTAAGATAAAGAGTTTTGTCTGCTGGACCATATTTCTTTGACTACAGTGCTTCACTTCTCTGAGGCTGGATGGTGGAGACGGCAGCTTCCTGAGGAGAGGGCTCAGAGCTCTGAGGAGAGCACTAGAATTGCAAAGGACTCCAGTCCTTCAATGAGTCCAAAGTACCATCTTTTCTGATGGGGAAAGAGAGGCCAGTGAGGCAAGATGACCATCCTGAGGACACAGAGCTGTTTGAGACACTAGATCAAGCTCTATGACTTGAGGCCAAGCACTTTCCTCTGTTTGACTCAGAAGCAACTATCCTGGTTAGCTGGAAGGACAAGGCAGGGGCAAGTGCTGCTCCCAACTTCCCCCGACTTTCTGAGTTGGCCCTGGCCTCTCCCGGGTACCTGGTTTACCTGCCCTGATATAAAACTTCCTTTCCTAGGGTTTCTTCGGATCCTGACTGACACCCTCCTCTTAACAGCCACAGGCCACTTTCTCTTTGACTAGCAGGTTTTGAACCCTGGCTTTGCACAAAATACCTCACCCTGACTGCAAACACAGATAAAAGTGGCCTCCCATCCTCAAAGGCTTCCACCAGCCCAGGTCTTTCCTGGTGTTAACCTGGGTTTCCTGTTGTACTTTATGGACCACTTTTCTGGATTTACAGTGTTATGCTGAGAGAGGACCCCTTGAGTGGAAGTGTAAGTCATCTCAGCCTACAAGAATAGAGTCTTGAGATTGGACAACACGGATAGACGATATTTAAAATCCAGTCAAGAGACTTAAACTGGAAGAAGGCTCATACATGTGCCAGCAGCATTGTTAAATCCATGGGTCATAAACTAATAAAATGTTCTATAAAATGCTCCATAAGAACTATCCACTGGGCATCATCTGGTGGTCTGTGGTTGTACTTGGAAACCCTAAAGGACTCGTGGATTTAATACGTGGTCCCATAAATCCCAGAACACGTGGCAGGAGGAGGAAGATTGAATAGCGCCATGACTAGAGACAGGCCCTCATCCCTTGGGGGTGGCAGGCCCATTCAAATAAAAATCTGATAGCCGTAAACCCTTCATTATAAGTTAACAAAAGGGTGTGGATAAATTAATTTTGGTATCAGTGTTTTTCCTCTTGCAGCATCCAGCATTTTATTAGCTGATATATTTGAAAGCTTTTCACGTGGAAGTAAATAGAGTATTTTTGATGCTGTGATTTTTCAGGTAATAGGGGAGGGGGAGAATGGTTAGAAAAAAGTCCTAAATATCTCTGTCAGGATTGCTTTTTTTTTTCCCTCTGCTATTTTTTGCTGTAAGAAAATTGTTCATCGTTTCCTCTGTTCCAGGGCTATAGAACTAAGGAGGACTTTCAAGATAAATTTTACCTGAGCAAAGAAAAGGAAAATGCTTTATAAGTCACTTGGAGATTCAGGTCATCATCATTCTTTCTCCCATGCATTGTCATGTCTGTTTGTTTTATCTCTCCTTGCCTTCCCAAACTCCTTAAGTGATTCCTGCAGAGTTTGGTCTCTGCTTTGGCCAGCAGGTTGTAATTTTACATATACATAAACCATTTTGCTCTCTTTTGTAACAGTCTGTGACAATCGTGGTGATGGTTGTACAAGATGAATGTGATTGTTCCTGAACTGTGCATGTAAGTAAGGCTGAAATGGCAGATATTTTATTACATATACGTTGTTGTTGTGTGCTGTTGAGTCGATTCTGACTCAGAGTGACCCTATATGACAGAGTAGAACTGCCTCATGGGGTTTTCTAGGCTGCAATATTTATGGGAGTAGATCTATCTATCTATGTATCTATCTACGTGTGTATCTATGTATCTATCTACCTATCTCTCTATCTGTACACACACATATGCATATATATGTACATATGTAATCATATGTTTTTGTTGTTGTCAGGTGCCGTTGAGTCAGTTCTGACTCACAGGAACCCTAGGTACAGCAGGATGAAACATTGCCTGGTCCTGCACCATCCTCACAGTTGTTGCTATGTTTGAGTCCATTGTTGCAGGCACTGTGTCAGTCCATCTTGTTGAGGGTCTTCCTCTTTTTCACCAACCCTTTACTTTACCAAGGGTGATGTCCTTCTCCAGGGACTGGTCCCTCCTGATAACATGTCCAAAGTACATGAGACAAAGTCTCTCCATCCTGGTTTCTAAGGAGCATTCTGGCTGTACTTCCTCCAGGACAGATTTGTTCATTCTTCTGGCAGTCCATGGTATATTCAATATTCCTCGCCAACACCATAATTCAAAAGCATCAATTCTTCATGTGTATATATATATATATATGGGTGTGTGCGCGTGTGTGTGTGCATGTGTGTATTTATATATAACGTGTAAACCTATCTATCTCATTCCAACTCATACCAGCCCTATAGCACAGAGTAGAATTGCCCCATAGAGTTTCCAAGGAGCACCTGGTAGATTCAAACTGCCGACCGTTTGGTTAGCACTTAACCGCTACGCCACCATGGTCTCTATGAGTCGGAATCGACTCGACTGCCCTGGGTTTGGTTTTTGATTTTTACCTATCTATATGATTTTTGGTGAAAATATAAACAACAAAACATATGCCCATTCAACAACTTTTACATGTACAGTTCATTGAGAACGTTACATATGTATTTAACACACACATATGAGTGTGTACACAGTTTCTTTTATTCTCATGGAATCTTCCTGCCTCCACCAGCAAGAGCCCACTCTCATTCTCAGCTGATCTCCCTCTCATTCAACGTGCTGAGGACGGTGCTGAACATGTCTTTCGTGTTCCTTTCAGGTTATTTTCACTTTGGGGCAAAGTCAGCCTCTGTAGGACCACTGGAAATCCTTCTAGCTCACTCTCCCTCCTTGCTTTTACTGTACCTTTCTTCCCTTGGGATTAGTCAAGCTGGTGGTAGGTCCTGTTAGCTTTCTTGAGAATGGAGCACCAATCAGGCAAACACGCTAGTGTTGAACAGCTCTCATAGCTTAATTTTGGTGTGTTATTTTACTTAATGCTGTCCATTAGGGGTGAATATGGAGAGGACATACCTCTGAAGTGGTAGCAGGGGAATCACATACACTCAACAAATGAAGACTGTCTTCTGGCCTCATGTGTGTCCCGGTGTAGGGTGTCCCTGTGAAAGCTCCATTTACAAACGCTCAGGACTCTGCAGCTGGAGTGTTGACTACAGATTAGGCCAGTGGCTCTCAAACTGTGTGCCAGCATCACCCAGGGGGCTAGTTAAAACACAGACTTCTTGGTGCCATCCCAAAGTTTCTGATTCGGTAGGTCTGGGGTATGGCCCAAGAATTTGTATTTCAACAGGTTCCCAGGTGATGCTGATGCTACAGGTCCAGGGGCCGCACTTTGAGAACTACTGGGGTGAAAGAATGATGCCAAAAATTAGATGAACTAAACTCCTGCGATGCTTGACCTGTACATTCAATTGTTCAGCGATAGCAGCTCACTGCAGTGTCTCTCCTTGCTCTCCAAACTTTCTATCTGAATATCCTTTTGTCAAGAACTGTGAAGGGTATAAGAATTACCCTACTTACAAGCTATTATGTTAGCCTGTCAGAGTTTCATGGGTGCTTGTACAAGACAAGAGATGCATGGGTCAGAGACAAAGGACAGTTTTTAACTCATAGCAATAGCAGTAGCCAGAGCATAGGCACTTTCATCAGTTCCCCAAGCTCCAGTTCCCACAGGGCAATGCTAAGAGGGCCAGGTGATGCCTGCACATGTAGTGAGTTGTGTTACAAGAAAGGAACCCTGACCTTAGGGAACCTAGATATTTTGTAATGGATAATAAACTTTTCTGACCTTTGCCCTGGGGAGAGACATTTCTTTATTATACTGTCAGTAAAAAAAAAAAAAAAAAATGCAAACCACCAGCAACAAAACCTTTGCTCCAAAGGTAAGCAATACCTCCGTATTCCAAGGCCATTTGCCACACAAACACGCTTGAAAATATAGCCTGAAACAAAGGGATCAAGCACTTCTACTCTCAAGATGTGCAGAAAACCAAGACCCATAAAGAATTGTCTCCAAAAACCCTTCCACTCTTCCTACCAATCCTTCTCATTGGAAATTGTCAAAATGCAAAATTCCTTGAAGGCTATTGTGGTAGGCAAAATGATGGCTCCCTAGAGATGTTCACATCCTCATCCTTGGAACCTGTGAAAATGTTATCCTACCTTTTGTTGTTGTTCTTGGGTGCTGTTGAGTCGGTTCTGACTCACATTGACCCTATGTACAACAGAACAAAACTTTGCCAGGTACTGCACCAGTCTCACAATTGTTGCTATGTTTGAGTCCATTGTTGGAGCCACTGTGTCAATCCATTTTGTTGATGGTCTTCCTCTTTTTCGCTGACCATCTATTTTACCAAGCATGATGTCCTTCTCCAGGGAGTGGTCCCTCCTGATAACACGTCCAAAGTATGTGAGATAAAGTGTAACCACCCTTGCTTCTATGGAGCATTCTGGCTGTACTTCTTCCAAGGCAGATTTGTTCTTTCTTCTGGCAGTCCATCGGATATTCAATATTCTTCACCAACACCATAATTCAAAGGCATCAATTCTTCTTCAGTCTTCCTTATTCATCGTCCAGCTTTTGCATGCATATGATGCAATTCAAAATACCATGGCTTGAATCAGGTGCACCTTAGTCCTCTTTGCTTTTTAACACTTTAAAGAGGTCTTTTGCAGCAAATTTGCCCAAAGTAATACATCGTTTGATTTCTTGACTGCTGCTTCCATGGGCGTTGATTGTGGAAACAAGTAAAATGAATCCTTGCCACCTTCAATCTTTTCTCCATTTATCCTGATGTTGCTTATTGGTCCAGTTGTGAGAATTTTGTTTTCTTTGTGTTGAGGTGTCATCCATACTGAAGGCTGTAGTCTTTGATCTTCATCGGTAAATGCTTCAAGTCCTCTTCCCTTTCAGCAAGCAGGGTTGTGTCATCTGGATATTGCAGGTTGGTAGTGAGCCTTCCTGCAATCCTGATGACATGATGTCTAACATGATACCTTACAGGGCAATGGGGAGTCAAGGTTGCTTATCAACTGACTTGAAAATAAGCACATTTTCCTGGATTTTCTGAGTAGACCCAATATAATCACAGGGATCCTTAAAGGTCTAATTGAGAGGCAAAAGAGTAAGACAGAATAATGTAATGTGAGAAGAACTGAACACGCCATTGATGGCTTTGAAGATGGAGGAAGAGGCTACGAACCAAGGAATGTGGGATGTCCCCAGAAGCTGGAAAAGGCATGGAAATTAATTTTCTTCTAGAGTTCCAGATAGGAACTCAGCCCTGTCAACATTTTGATGTTAGGCCGTTGAGACTTCCTTTGGACTTATAACCTACAAAAACTTAAGATAATAAGTTTGTGTTGTTTCTAGCCTCTAAGCTTGTGGTAATTTGTTACAGAAGCAACAGGAAGCTAATAAAACCATCAAAATATTGTTACCATTTGTGATAATGAAATTATCTTAGGTTAGGTTCTCTAGAGAAGCAAAATCAGTGAAGCGTCTGTATCTATCTATATGTATGTACGCATGTGAGTATATATATATAGAGAGAGATTTATATCAGGGAGATGGCTAATGTGGTTGTAGAGGCTGGAAAGACAAAATCCCAAGTCCCTGGGTCAGGCTGGAGGCTTCTGCTGACTCACGTAGCTTCAGGGGCTGGCAAACCCAAGATCATGGCAGGTCAGGCAACAGGCCTCTGGCTGACAGGCCAACAAATCCTAAGATTGGCAGGTAAGCTGGTAGGCTGCTGGCTCACAGACTACAGAGACTGACAGATCCCAAGTTCGTCAGGTAAGCTGCTAGCTCAAGTCCCAAGAACTGGAGGTCAGATGAACAGGAGCCAGCTGTAGGATCCAGAGCAAACAAAAAGCTCGAGAGCCTTGACAGAAAGTATACCTACATTGGATGCAGGCCATACCCCCAAAGAAACTCCTTTTCAACTATTTGGCTACTGACAGCAGATCCCACATGGAGGTGATCACATTATATCTGGTCTCATCCTGGAAGTGATTACATCATTACACAACTGCCAAACTACATCATAACTGCCAATCCACCGAGAATCATGACCCAGCCAAGTTGACACACAACCTTAACAATCATAACAATTTCATTGCCCCAGGCTATTTCCTTTATTGTCTTGTATACCACAAATTAATATATTCTGCATGGTTACTATTTGTCATTTTAAATTCTGTGACTGCATATTTATTATTGTTTCTGGATCTCAGAAAGAAGGGATTTTGCTTGAAGTGAACTGATTTCTCTTTGCATCCTCTCTTTATCTTATTTAGAGGTTTGCATTTCATGGTACCATTTCCAGGTGACAAAAATCCCATGCCTACTATATATTTGCCTTTGCTAGGTTTTCCAATTTAAATTATTTTTTGGTAGAAGACAGGAGCACCTGCTTATTTCATTTCTGTTTATCTACCATGGCGGCACCATGTTTATGTAATAGAACTTAGGAAATCAATCAATATTTCTGATGAAACAAGACTGCTCCTCATATGCAAAGTGTCTAGAAGAGTTGGAGTTGTTGCATATCATAACTCCTCTGGCCATTTATTTTCTAAATCTTAAGTGTTCTGAGGGAAGGAACTGGATCTTATTCATCTTTGAATTCTCTAAAGTGTGGAGCCATTATACATTCTAGACTCTCACTGACTAATTGATAAATTATGGAAGATACATATAGTTTGTGTCTTGAGAAGTTTCCTCATGTTCTGGTAGCTTTAATTTCTCGTATTGCTTTTGCTTTTGTTTTCTGTTCTCTTGGCCCCATTCCAGTCCCCTCATGTTTCTGTAACTAAACTTCCTGAAACAGAACAAAGTACTCCAGGTGTGGTCTCATTAGAGTTTCTGAGCTGTGAGGTAATGCTTCTGTTCATAATGATACCTTGTTCTTACCTGGCACCTTACAAATAAAATCCATTGCCGATGAAGAGCACACACACACACACACACACACACCCTTCCAGAGGCTGAGCAAAAGTAGGTTACCTGCTCCTTCAGAAAACAGAGACCTGCCAAGTAGGTGCCCCCATATTTTTTCAACGGACCCACCTAATACCACAATGTGTTTCCGACAAATGCTAATAATATTACCTTGAAATTTTAGAGTGCCTTTCCCCTTGGGCTTCCAAGCACAGTTAGAAACTTGATCTTATCTTTATAACATCCCCCATGGGAACAACACTGCTGCTTTTGAATGTGACCTATTTAGTTTAAGTGTAAGGTAGGAAGCTTTTGGGAAAAATTCCCCCCAGATGGTGGGGCTTTGGAAAAAGTGTCTGAAGGGGCGCCAGTGAAAGAGTGTCCAGGAATGTGGTCACTGTGTAGGGAAAGTGGAAGCACAATTGATTTAAAGGAGAATGTAATTTTTCTAGAAGTATCCGATAATTACTGGTAAATGTCAGATAATGAGATTTCTGGAAGTCTTTGGAGTCTTAGGAGTCGGTTGTAGGTTACCACTTAACCTGATCCAGAAATATGCAGTCAGATTTCCTCAAGGTAAGTGAAGGAAGAGGGGGATTTGGATTTTGCACAGACGTTTCCCAACAAAAGCTGAGGTGTCTGAGTTCAGTGTAGAGTGGATTACCCTAAACCACTAAGGTTGGGTTGTTGTGAGAAAATTTGTGACAAAAATTCTGGCAGAAAACCTGAATATACGGAGCCTTTCAGCTGGTTTTGGAGGGTGCCTGGCTATTGACTAATCCCTCGGATACATTTCAAATGTCCCTATAGATTTAGAGACATCAATTTCCTGGCTTCCTTCTTTGTCTTGCTGACACATGCCTATGTTTTTAATTCAAGTTTTTCAGAGAGGTGCTTGTTAGGACGAGAGAAACCTCATTTATAGGACATTTAGGTATGTCTGTCAGTGTGGGACAAGGAAATCTGCCATACACAAGTTAGTTCAGTATTCAGTCCAAAAATGTTTGAGGCCAGACTAGATTCAGCCCTTATTTCTTGGATGTTCAAGTAACTTTGCATGACGGACAAATGAAGACATAATTAGCAACCTGTTGTGACCTTTGCAGACTGATACGGTTATGAAGAATACCAAGATCATCAAGACTTGTGGTTAAAGATAAAGGGTTGGGCCAAAGCTCCATGTTGGAACATGAGATGAAAAGAAAAATCAGTTATATAATCCTGTTTTTATTTAAGTTTGCAACATTTTGTTTTCCATGGGTTTTTTTTTTCATGAATTTTTACTAAGATTGCACTAAATACTATTTATCTTGATTACTGAGTTTTTGGTGCCTCCTTAGGTTTTGCCCCCAAGGTGAATAAGGCACTGGATTGAACACATGCATTTCACTCTACTCCTTCTGGAAACCCCACTAAAAAGACTAAATGGATCTTTAAAAAGCATAAAGCTACAAAGACAAAGAAAATTGGAGAAGAGGCTGGAAGGACATGAAATGGAATATAGCAATTGACTTAGCAGATTGGAGAAAGCTACACCATCAGGCGGCAGTGAAGAAAGCTTAGAAACAACCTGGTTCACACTGTGGAACACCCCCCGCCCCACATACACACACGCATACAAATCCCTCAAAACTGGTGAACCCAAGTACTTCTGTCAGTGGAGATGAAGGAGGACTGGATGAAAGACGTTATTAAGAAATGGCTGAATTCCCATAATGACTGTGCAGCTGGGTGCCTACTTTTCTCCCACCCAGTAGAAGACTGGGGGTTTATTTTCTGGAGTGAGTAACCCAGTTCTCTCTGGACTTGCAACACCAAGCTTAGCTGAAGCGAAGGTATGGAAAACAGGGAGAGAAAGTCATAGTTGACAAAGAAAATGTTAAAAGCTCCAGCCTCCTTCCTCCCGGTAGTACTAGAACCCTTGCAACTGGCCATATCCCTTCCAGGCAGGAGATGAGAATGATTTTTTCCCCCCTGGGGAACCTCACCAACAGAGAAAAGACCTAGAGATACAGACCTTGGGGTCTCTTAAGGAAAAAGCTCAGTCAAATAATGGATCCATGGTGAAGTCCGTGGATGAAACCACCACAGAACTTCCAATCAGTCTTTAGTGCCCCACTCTGATAACCTGGCCACCAAGGATTATCAGACAAGACACTTGAGGAACTTATCTAACAGGAATGACAGAGAACAAAACAAGCTGAAAAAGAGCAACTTGTAGAAACAGAGACTAATCGGACAGAAGAAGAAAACACCAGAAAGACAAGAGAAGATATTGCATCCATAAAGCATGAAGGGGATATTATGTAAAAAAATTATTCAAGGGACGAAAAAAAAAAAAAAAAAACCTGAGAAAGCAAAAATATGATAGCTGAAATTTCAAATCCGATAAGAAAATTGAAAAATAAGGTAGAGAAAATGTAGAACAAGAAAACAGAGAGGAAAAAATAAGAAAATTAGATATTTTGGATAACAGAAATTCAACAAACAAATCTTAGGAGTGAAAACATAAAACAGTGGGAGGGAGTTAATTAAGAAATAACAGAGGAAAATTTCCCAGAACTGGAAGACACTATTTTTCTACATTTAAAAGGCCCACAATGTATCCTGCCAGGGTGTAAAAATGATTCACATTGGGGCACATCATTGCAAAATTTTAAACACTGAGGACAAAGAGAAGACCCAAAGTCCTCCCAGAGGCAAGCAAACAGATCACAAATAAGTAATGAAAATCAGAATGGCATTAGACTCCTTTGCATCAACTCCACAAGCTAGAACACAATGAAACAACGCTTTCAAAAGTCTGAAGAAAAATGATTTCTGTCCTAGAATTCTGTACTCAGCCAGGAAAATCAGACAAGTGTGAAGATAGAATAAAGGCGTATTAAGATGTGCAAGATTTCAAGAAATTTATCTCAAGAAGAAATTACTCAAGGAGCAACTACAGGGTGCACTTGATAAACCAAGAGAGTAAACCATGGAAGAGGAAGAAAAGGAATACAGGAAACAAAGTCTAGGGCATGGAAGAAGCAGAGAAGGGAGACCCCAAGATGACAGCTGCATATCTGGCTTGGAGAGTAACCAGAACAGGCTGGAGAGGTCAGAAAGCTTCAGGAGAGATTTCTTCAAGATGAATGAACTGGTAGATCTCTTTACAAGTTTGAACACATTGAAAGGAGATTTACTCAACTAGGATAGAATTCGGGTGTGAGGTAGTAAAAAATACACAGGAAGCTAAAAGCGCGCACGTGCACACACACACACGTATTCACACACACCCAGGACAACTGTATGCTCCAGAGAAAGCAACATATTGTGTAAGAAACAAAATGAAAACATAATATTGTGCAAGAAATAAAAAGTAACCACTGTATACTGTGTGACTCAGCTGTGAAGAGCATTTACAAACATAATTATGTAAACAGTATTGCTAGAACCAGATTATGTTGTAACTATATTGATATTGACAGGAAGGAAAGAAAAGAAGTGTGTGCTTGAACAGAGCAGGGGCAGAGCGGTTAGGTGGTATAAGAGAGCAAAATTGTCATCCTTCTTGAAGGGAAACCCAAGAAACCCGCTGCTGTCGAGTTGATTCCGATTCCAACTCATAACGACCTTATAGGACAGAGTAGAACTGCCCCATAGAGTTTCCAAGGAGCACCTGGTGGATTCGAACTGCCAACCTCTTGGTTAGCAGCCGTACCACTTAACCACTATGCCACCAGGGTTTCCTCTTAAAGGAAAGTCGATAGATAATGCCTAAAATGGGAACAATCAAGGAAGAGGAACATCAGCATGTTATTCAGAGATATGAAAGGATATACCAGAAGAATTTGTTAAACTCATAGCTTGAGGTTGTCGGTAAAGGGAGGTTAGAAAAAAAGAAAGACGATTGTTTTTCTGTCTTTTTTTTTTTAAAAAAATAATTTTTATTGAGCTTTAAGTGAACGTTTACAAATCAAGTCAGTCTGTCACATATAAGCTTATATACACCTTACTCCATACTCCTACTTACTTTCCCCTGAATGAGTCAGCACTTCCAGTCTCTCCTTTCGTGACAATTTTGCCAGTTTCTAACCCTCTCTACCCTCCTATCTCCCTTTCAGACAAGAGATGCCAACACAGTCTCAAGTGTCCATCTGATACAAGTAGCTCACTCTTCATCAGCATCTCTCTCTTACCCATTGTCCAGTCCCTTCCATGTCTGATGAGTTGTCTTCGGGAATGGTTCCTGTCCTGGGCCAACAGAAGGTTTGGGGACCATGACCGCCAGGATCCCTCTAGTCTCAGTCAGACCATTAAGTCTGGTCTTTTTCTGAGAATTTGGGGTCTGCATCCCACTGATCTCCTGCTCCCTCAGGGGTTCTCTGTTGTGCTCCCTGTCAGGGCAGTCATCGGTTGTGGCCGGGCACCACCTAGTTCTTCTGGTCTCAGGATGACGTAAGTCTCTGGTTCATGTGGCCCTTTCTGTCTCTTGGGCTCATAGTTATCGTGTGGCCTTGGTGTTCTTCATTCTCTTTTGATCCAGGTGGGTTGAGACCAATTGATGCATCTTAGATGGCTGCTTGTTAGCATTTAAGACCCCAGACGCCACATTTCAAAGTGGGATGCAGAATGTTTTCATAATAGTATTATTTTGCCAATTGACTTAGAAGTCCCCTTAAGCCATAGTCCCCAAACCCCCACCCTTGCTCTGCTGACCTTTGAAGCATTCAGTTTATCCCCGAAACTTCTTTGCTTTTGGTCCAGTCCAGCTGAGCTGACCTTCCGTGTATTGAGTATTGACCTTCCCTTCACCTAAAGTAGTTCTTATCTACTAACTAATCAGTAAATAACCCTCTCCCACCCTCCCTCCCTCCCCCCCTCGTAACCACAAAAGTATGTGTTCTTCTCAGTTTATACTATTTCTCAACATCTTATAATAGTGGTCTTATACAATATTTGTCCTTTTGCCTCTGACTAATTTCACTCAGCATAATGCCTTCCAGGTTCCTCCATGTTATGAAATGTTTCACAGATTTGTCACTGTTCTTTATCGATGTGTAGTATTCCATCGTGTGAATATACCACAATTTATTTAACCATTCATCCGTTGTTGGACACCTTGGTTGTTTCCAGCTTTTTGCTATTGTAAACAGAGCTGCAATAAATATGGGAGTGCCTATATCTGTTCGTGTGAAGGCTCTTATTTCTCTAGGGTATATTCCAAGGAGTGGGATTTCTGGGTTGTATGGTAGTTCTATTTCTAACTTTTTAAGAAAACGCCAGATAGATTTCCAAAGTGGTTGTACCATTTTACATTCCCACCAGCAGTGTATAAGAGTTCCAATCTCTCCGCAGCCTCTCCAACATTGATTATTTTGTGTTTTTTGGATTAATGCCAGCCTTGTTGGAGTGAGATGGAATCTCATCGTAGTTTTAATTTGCATTTCTCTAATGGCTAATGATCGAGAGCATTTTCTCATGTATCCGTTAGCTGCTTGAATATCTTCTTTAGTGAAGTGCATGTTCATATCCTTTGCCCACTTCTTGATTGGGTTGTTTGTCTTTTTGTGGTTGAGTTTTGACAGAATCATATAGATTTTAGAGATCAGGCACTGGTCAGAGATGTCATAGCTGAAAATTCTTTCCCAGTCTATAGGTGGTCTTTTTACTCTTTCAGTGAAGTCTTTAGATGAGCATAGGTGTTTGATTTTTAGGAGCTCCCAGTTATCTGGTTTCTCTTCGTCATTTTTGGTAATATTTTGTATTCTGTTAATGCCTTGTATTAGGGCTCCTAACGTTGTCCCTATTTTTTCTTCCATGATCTTTATCGTTTTAGTCTTTATGTTTAGGTCTTTGATCCACTTGGAGTTCGTTTTTGTGCATGGTGTGAGGTATGGGTCCTGTTTCATTTTTTTGCAAATGGATATCCAGTTATGCCAGCACCATTTGTTAAAAAGACTATCTTTTCCCCAATTAACTGACACTGGGCCTTTGTCAAATATCAGCTGTTCATATGTGGATGGATTTATATCTGGGTTCTCAATTCTGTTCCATTGGTCTATGTGCCTGTTGTACTGTTTTGACTACTGTGGCTGTATAATAGGTTCTGAAATCAGGTAGAGTGAGGCCTCCCACTTTCTTCATCTTTTTCAGTAATGCTTTGCTTATCCGAGGCTTCTTTCCCTTCCATATGAAGTTGGTGATTTGTTTCTCCATCACATTAAAAAATGTCATTGGCATTTGGATCGGAAGTACATTGTATGTATAGATGGCTTTTGGTAGAATAGACATTTTTATTTATTTTTTTAAACATTTTATGGTGTATTAGGTGAAAGTTTACACAGCAAATTAGTTTCTCATTCACAATTCATACACAAATTGTTTCATGACAGTGGTTGCTATCCCCACAATGTGTCAGCACTCTCCACGTTGCCACCCTGCCTTCCTCATTTCCATCCGTCTAGTTTCCCTGCCCCTCCTTGCCTTCTCATGTTTGCTTTTGGGCAGATGTTGCCCATTTGGTCTCCTATAGTTGATTGTTCTAAGGAGCATGCTCCTCATGGGTGTTATTGCTTATTTTATAGACCAGTCTATTATTTGGCTAAAAGGTGGCCTCCAGGAGTAGCTTTAGTTCCAGGTTAAAAGGGTGTCTTAGGGCAATAGTTTTGGGGATTCCTCCAGTCTTTGTCAGTCCAGTAAGTCTGGTCTTTTTGATGAATTTGAGTTTTGTTCTATATTTTTCTCCCATTCTGATCGGGACCTTCTACTGTGTCCCTGGACAGAGCGATTGGTAGTGGTAGCCGAGCAATCACCTAGTTCTTCCGGTCTCAGGCTAAAGGAGGCTGTGGTTCATGTGGGCCATTAGTCCTGCAGATGAGACTTTGCTTTCCTTCACCTCCTTTGCTCCAGGGAGGAAGAGACCAATAGTTGTATCTTAGATGGCCACTTGCAAGCTTTTAAGACCCCAGATGCTACCCACCAAACTAGGATGAAGAATATCTTTATGATATTTATGTTATGCCAACTGATCTAGATATTCCCCAAGTTTATGGTCCTTAGCCTTTAAGCCTAGTAACTCAGTCCCATGAGGTGTTTGGACATGTCTAATAAGTTTCCATAACTGTGCCCCTATGGGGTCTAGTATATATATGAACATATATCCAGCACATACAAATATGTGTATACAAATGCCTACAACTATATCTCCACAGTTGGAAGAATTGCGGGCAGAATAATCATTAGAAGCAAGGATGGCGAGACTTTGTCTCATATACTTTGGACATGTTATCAGGAGGGACCAGTCCCTGGAGAAGGACATCATGCTTCGCAAAGTAGAGGGTCAGCGGAAAAGAGGAAGACCCTCAACAAGATGGATTGACACAGTGGCTGGAACAATGGGCTCAAGCATAACAATGATTGTACGGATGGCACAGGACCGGGCAGTGTTTCATTCTGTTGTAACGTGGGGTCACTATGAGTTGGAACCGACTCAACAGCACCTAACAACAACAACGTACCCATATATGCATATGTGTGTCTCCTTTTATGTCTCCCATATCCCCTCCCTCACCTGTATAGCATGCATATCTACCTATGTAACCACTCACAAATTTTTGGTTGTTATCACTGTTGTTAAATAATTGTATATGTTACAGCATTTACCACAGTTGTCCTTTATTCTTCATACCTCTCAGTCTCTTCATTTACACTGGTCACATTGTGTGAACTTCCCCCATATTGTGTATTGCCTTTCCTTTCACCAGAATTAACAGGCCTCTACTATCTAGTAAGTGATTCTCCCTCCCTTTCCCTTTCATCCTTGGTAACCATCAAAGAATGTTGCTTTCTGTGTGTCAGCCTATTCTTGACTTTTTATGAAGTGGTTGTTGTTGTTGTTAGGTGCCGTCCAGTTGGTTCTGGCTCATAGTGACCCTATGAACCACAGAACAAAACACTGCCCAGTCCTGTACCATCCTCACAATCACCTCTATGCTTGCATATTTGTCCTTTTGTGATTAACTTACTTCACTCAGCACATTGTCCTCCAGATAGTATCCCATTGTATGTGCATACCACATTTTGTTTATCCATTCATCCGTTAATGGACACCTAGGTTGTTCCCATCTTTTCACTATTCTGAATAGCGCTGCAATGAACATAGGTGTGCTTATGTCTATTCCTGTCACTGCTCTTATAGCTCTAGGATATATACCTAGGACTGGGATTGTTGGATCATATGGTAATTGTAATTTTTTCTTTTTTAGGAAACACCATACTGTTTTTCACAGTGGTTGTACCGTTTTACAACCCACCAGCAGTGTGTAAGACTTCTAATCTCCCCACAACCTTGCCAGCATTTGTTGTTTCCTGGGTTTTTTTTGATCAGCCATTTTTGCAGGGTAACATTTAGCTCTTTGATCCATTTTGGGTAGTTTTTGTGTATGGTGTGAAGTACGGATTCTGTTCCATTTTTCTGCAAAAGGATATCCAGTTTTGCTAGCAGGATTTGTTAGAGATAATATCTCTTCCCCATTGAATGTACTTCAGCCCTTTGTTGAAGACCAGCTTTCCCTTGGTGGATGGATTTACTCCTGGGTTCTCAACTCTGTTCCGTTGGTCTATGTTTCTGTTGTTGTACCAATACCAGGCTGTTTTGATTACCATTGCTGTATAGTAAGTTCTGAGATCAGAAAGTGTGAGGCCTTCTACTTTGTTCTTCCTCAATAAAGCTTTAGCTATTCGGGGCTTCTTTCCTTTCCATATAAAGTTGAAGATTAGTTTTTCCATTTCATTAAAGAATGTTGTTGGAATTTGTGTCTGGATTGTGTTATATCTGCAGATCATTTTGGGTACTTTTGACATTTTCACAGTGTTAAGTCTTCCAATCCACGAGCATGGTATATTTTTCCATTTATGTAGGTCTTCTTTGGTTTCTTTCGGTAGGGTATTTTGCAGTTGTCCTTGTATAAATCTTTTATGTCCCTGGTTGGATTTATTCTTTTGGGGGCTATTGTAAATGGTATTGTTTTCTTGGTTTTCTTTTTGAGAACACCTTATTAGTGTAGAGGAATCCAGCTGGTTTTAGTATGTTGATCTTTTACCCTACCATTTTGCTGCATGCTTCTATTAGTTTTAGTAACTTTCTTGTGGCATCTCTGATTTTCTAACATATAGGATCATGTCATCTGTGAACAGGGAGAGTTTTACTTCTTCCTTACCAATTTGGATGCACTTTATTTCCCTTTATTGCCATATTGCTGTAGCTAGGACTTCCAATACAACATTGAATAAGAGCGACGATAATGGGCATCCTGGTCTCGTTCGGATTCTCAAGGAGAATGCTTTCAAGCTCTGTTCATAGAGAATAATGTTGGCTGTCGGTTTTGTATACGTGCCCTTAATCATATTGAGGAATTTCCCTTCTACTCCTATTTTGCTGAGTGTTTTTTATCAGGAAAGAGTTTTGCATTTTATTAAATGCCTTTTCTGTGTCAACTGATGTGATCATGTGATTCTTTTCCTTTGTTTTATTTATGTGGTGAATTGTGTTGATTGATGTTCTGATGTTGAACCATGCTTGCATTCCTGGTGTGAATCCCACCTGATCATGATGTATTATTATTATTATTTTTATACACTGCTGGCTGGAATTTTTGTGTCTATATTCATAAGGGATATTGGTCTGTAATTTTTTTTTGTGTGTGTGTGGTATCTTAGCCTGGCTTTGGTATCAGGGTTATGTTGGCTTCATAGAACGAATTAGGAAGTGTTAGTTTCTTTTTTAGGTTCTGGAATTGTTTGAGCAGAATTGGTGTCAACTCTTCTCTGAATGTTTGATACAACTCTCTAGTGAAGCCACCTGGGCTGGGGCTTTATTTTGTTGGGAGTTTCTTTTTTTTTATTTTAAATATCTTCAATTTCTTCTTTTGTTATGGGTCTATTTAGGTTTGTTTATATTAGTTTAGGTAGGTAGTGTGTTTCTAGAAATTTGTCCATTTCTTCTAGGTTTTTACATTGTTAGAGTATAATTTTCCATAATATTTTATAATAATCCTCTTTATCTTGGTTGGTTCTGTTGTAATGTTACCTATTTCATTTCCTATTTTGGTTATTTGTGTATTCTCATTTTTTTCCTTTGTCAATTTGGCTAGCGGTTTGTCAATTTTATTGATCATTTCAAAAGAACCCATTTCTAGCTTTGTTAATTTTTTCTTTGTTTTTCTATTTCACTTATTTCTGCTCTGATATTTATTATTTCCTTTTTCTGGTAAACTGTGAATTTCTTTTGGTGTTCCTCTTCTACTTGTTCAAGGTGTTTGGTCAAGTTATTGATTTTGGATCTTCTTCTTTGATGTGTGCATTTATTGTTACAAATTTTCCTCTGAGCACTGCTTTTGCTGTGTGACAGAGGTTTTGGTCTGTTGTGTCTTCATTCTCATTTGATTCTAAGAATTTTTAAATTTCATTTTTATAATTTCTTCTATGATCCAGTAGTTTTTAATTAAGGTGTTATTCAGATTCAATGTGTTTAATTTTTTTCCCATGCTCTTTCTGTTATTGATTTCTAGTTTTATAACGTTATGGTCAGAGAAGATGCTTGGCATTGTTTCTATGTTTTTGAATTTCTTGAAGCTTGATTTGTGACCTGGAGTACAGTCTGTTCTGGAGACTGATCCATGCGCATTCCAGAAGAATGTGTTCCATGCTGCCCTTGGGTGGTGTGTTCTGTATATGTCTATGAGGTCAAGTTGGTTGATTGTGTTATTTAGATCTTTTGTATCTTTGTTGAGTTGCTTTCTTGTTGTTCTGACCAGCATTGAAGGTGGAGTGTTAAAGTCTTCTACTATGATTGTAGAGCTGTCTGTTTCTTTTTTCAGTTCTGCTAGAGTCTGTCACTGGGCACATCAGTCTTTACTATTGTTATGTCTTCTTGGTGGGTTGACCCTTTAATCATTATATAATGCCCTTGTTTTTTTCTTATAATGGATTTTGACTTAAAGTCTATTTCATCGGAAATTATTATTGCTACTCCTTCTCTCTTTTGGACACTGTTTGCTTGATCCATATATATTTTCCATCTTTTGATTTTTAACTTGATTATGTCTGTGTGTCTAAGGTCTGTCTCTTACAGGCAACATATTGATGATCATGTTTTTTTTTATCCATTCTGCCACTCTCTGTCTCTTGACTGGTGCACTTAATCCATTTACATTTAATGCAGTTAACCATAAGTATGGGTTCATTGCTATCATTTTGATATACTTTCTTTTCATGTGTGTGGTAATGTTTTCTTTGTTCCTCTTAATTTTCTGTGCCGAGTTTTTTTTTGTTAATGGAGTTTCTTTTCCTGTCAATCCTTGTTGTTTTGTATTTAATGAGTCTTTTTGGTTTTCTTGTTTATTTTGGTGAGTAGATTTATCACTTTTCTTTGTGTTTACCCTAAAATTGACCTTAGCCCTCTTAAAATTAAAACAATCTGTTATATCTTGAAATCACCTTGATTTCCTCCCAGTATGGAAGTTCTATAACTACATCTCTTATTCCCCTTTTTTATTTTGAAGTTACCGTCATTTACAGCTTGACTCCTCTGGTTTCCTGTAGTCAGTTTTTTAGCTTTAGTTTGCTTTCGTGAAGTCTTTACCTGAGTTGGTATCTGGGTGATGTTCTCACCTGTCTTTATCTCAGCTTGTTGTTTGATGCCATTGGTTCTTTAGCTGAAGGAGTCACTTTAATATTTCTTGTTAGGCTAATACTCTTGTTAGGTCTGGTCTTTACAAACTATCTTAGCTTCTGCTTATCTGGGAACATCTTAGTTTCACCATCATTTTTAAAAGACAATTTTGTTGTACAATTCTTGGTTGGCAATTCTTTTCCTTCAAGATTTTGTATATGTCATTCTCTTGCCTTCTTGCCATCATGATTTCTGATGATAAATCAGTGCTTGGTCTTATTGATGCCCCTTTGGAAATGACGGAAACCCTGGTGTCATAGTGGATAAGTGCTAGGGCTGCTAACCAAAAGGTTGACAGTTTGAATCCACCAGGTGCTCCTTGGAAACTCTATGGGGCAGTTCTACTCTGTCCTATAGCATTGCTATGAGTCAGAATCAAATCAATGGTAACAGGTTTGGGTTTTGGGTTGTAAATGATATTTGATTTTCACAAGCTGCTTTCAGAATTCTTTCTTTGTCTTTGGTTTTGGCAAGTTTGAGTATAATATGTCTGGTGAATTTTGGGGGGAAGGGTCTATCTTGTATGGGGTTTGTTGAACTTCTTGGATGGTAGCCTTCTCATCTTTAATGATATTTAGGAAGTTTTCAGCCAATATATCTTCAAAAATTCTCTTTGTACTTTTTTTCCCCTTCTCTTCTGGAATTCTTATTATGCATAAATTATTTCTCTTGATGGTGTCCCATGTAACTCTTAGGCTTTCTTCATTTTTTTCATTCTTTTTACAGATTGTTTCTCAAGGAATTTGTTCTCTATTTTGCTGATTCTTTCTTCTGTTGATTCAATTCTACTTCTGTGTCCTTCCATTGAGTTATCTATTTTTGATATTTTATCATTAATCTTCTGAATTCCCAGTAGTTGTTTCTATATGGTTTCTAATTATCTATTGAGTCTGTCATTTTGTTCTTATATCATTTTCCTGAATTTTCTAGGGTTTTTTTCTGCGTTTTCCTTGATCTGAGGATCCTAAATATAAGTCTTTTGAAATCCTTCTTTGGTAGTTCTATTATTGCTTCTTCCTCTGAAGTTTCTCTTTCCTTTTATTTTGCTCATTTGTTTGAACAATCTTATCCTGTTTCTTCTTACAACTTGGTATTGTCTGCTGCCTCTGAGGCTTGAAAGTATTCTTTATTTATGGATTATATGTTTGTTTCATCCTGATTTTTGGTTTTGTTTTGATATGTCGGGGTTAGTGGAGCAGGTGTGCTCTGTTGATTGCTGGTCTGGTGGCACAGGAGCTCTCACCACCTGTTGCCAAGTGAGTCAGGGCAGTGACAGGCAGAGCAAGCATGTGTCACTGTTCAGTGGGTGCCCTGGGCAGCTGGGAGTGAGTTAGGCAGTCCCAGGCCACGGCTTGTTGTTGGTCCAGTGGTGCAAGAGTGTACGATGTTGCTTGCCAGGTGGGCAGGATGGCAGGTGATGTGCGTGTGACAGGAGACCAGCAGCTTGGGCAAGTTCAACGCTGCTCGTCCAGTGGGCTAGGTAGTGGGTGGGGGAGGGTGGGGGGCAACTGGGGGTATGAGAGTACTCTCTGCCACTCCCAGGTGGGTAGGATAGCTCACAGGGTGGTGTGACAGGTGACCAGGAATGCAGGAGCTCTCTGTCTCTTGCCAGGTGGGTAGGGAGGCATGGCAGGCGACTGGGGGTATGGGAGATCTCTTTCACTTGCCGGGTGGGTAGTGTGGCTGACAGGGGTTGTGGCAGCCAATCAGGAGCATGGGAGAACTCTCTGCCACTCACCAGCTGTGAAGGGTTGTGAGTGGGGGTGTGTGGTAGGTGACGGGGGCACAGGAGCACACTTTGCCACTCACTGGGAGGGCTGGGTGATGGGGACTGATAGATGGGGCTGATTGGGAGTTGGTGAGCTGGTACTGCAGCCCATGCGCAGGGTGGTAGGTGTGGGAGGGTTCACACTGCCAATTGCCAGGAGGGTGGAGGAGGGGGGAATGCTCCTATGGTCATTGGGCATGGGTGCCTGTTGTTGTTGTTATTTATTTATTTATTCTTGTTGAGTCAGTTCCGACTCATAGTGACACTATGCACAACAGAACAAAACACTGCCTGGTCCTGTGTCATCCTCATAATTGTTGCTATACTTGAGCCCATTGTTGCAGCCACTGTGTAAATCCATCTCGTTGAGGGTTTTCCTCTTTTTCACTGACCCTCTACTTTATTAAACATGATGTCCTTCTTCAGAGACTTATCCTCCTGATAACATGTCTAAAGTATGTGAGATGTAGCCTCACCATCTTTGCTTCTAAGGAGCATTCTGGTTATACTTCTTCCAAGACAAATCTGTTGTTTTTTTTGACAGTCCATGGTATATTCAATATTCTTTGCCAACACCACAATTCAAAGATGTCAATTCTTCTTCAGTCTTCCTTATTCATTGTCCAGCTTTCGCAAGCGTATCATGTGATTAAAAATACCATGGCTTGGATCAGGCACACCTTAGTCTTCAAGGTGACATCTTTGCATTTCAGTACTTTAAACAGGTCTTTTGAAGCAGCTTTACCCAATGCAATGCGTCATTTGATTTCTTGACCTCTGCTTCCATGGCTGTTGATTGTGGATCCAAGTAAAATGAAATCCTTGACAACTTCAATCTTTTCTCCATTTATCATGATGCTGCTTATAGGTCCAGTTGTGAGGATTTTTGTTTTCTTTATGTTGAAGTGTAATCCATACTTAAGGCTATGGTCTCTGAGGCTCATCAGTAAGTGCTTCAAGTCCTCCTTGCTTTCAGCAAGCAAGGTTGTGACGTCTGCATAACATAGGTTGTTAATGACTCTTCCTCCAATCCTAATGCCCCATTCTTCTTCATATAGTCCAGCTTCTCAGATTATTTGCTCAGCATACAGATTGCATAGGTGTAGCGAAAGGGTACAACCCTAACACACACCTTTCCTGACTTTAAACCATGCAGTATACCCTCATTCTGTTTGAATCACTGTCTCTTGATCCATGTACACATTCCTCACGAGCACAATTAAGTGCTCTGGAATTCTCACTCTCCACAATGTTATCCATAATTTGTCTGTCGGTTTGTCAGACTGTGGGGGCTTGTGTGTGGCTGTGATGCTGGAAGCTATGCCACTGTTATTC
Organism: Elephas maximus indicus; assembly: GCF_024166365.1. NCBI lineage: Eukaryota > Metazoa > Chordata > Mammalia > Proboscidea > Elephantidae > Elephas > Elephas maximus. The sequence continues at coordinate 80,022,905 of NC_064835.1, read as the reverse complement.
ACATACCAACAGGGTCACCCATGGCAGACAGGTTTCAGCTGAGCTTCCAGACTAAGATAGACTAGGAAGAAGGACCCGGTGGTCTACTTCTGAAAAGAAGTAGCCAGTGAAAACCTTGTGAAGAGCAGTGGAACATTGCCTGATATGGGGCCAGAAGGTGCTCAAAAGAGGACTGGGGAAGAGCTCTCTCCTCAAAGTACAGTCAATCTTAATGATGTGGGTGGAGTCAAGCTTTTGGGGCCTTCATTTGCTGATGTGGCATGACTCAAAATGAGAGGAAATAGCTGCAAACATCCACTAATAATTGGAACGTGGAATGTACAAAGTATGACTCTAGGAAAATTGCAAATCATCAAAAATGAAATGGAACGTGCAAAGATCAATATCCTAGGCCTTAGTGAGCTGAAATGGACTGGTATTGGTCATTTTTAATCGAACAATCATATGGTCTACTATGCTGGGAATGACAACTTGAAGAGGAATGCTGTCAGTGATAGGATAACATCCATACGCCTACAAGGAAGACCAGTTAATACGACTATTATTCAAATATATGCACCAACCACTAGGGCCAAAGATAAAGAAATAGAAGATTTTTACCAACTTCTGCACTCTAAAATTGATCCAACGTGCAATCAGGATACACTGATAATTATTGGTGATTGGAATGCAAAAGTTGGAAACAAAGAAGAAGGACTGGTAGTTGGAAAATATGGTCTTGGTGATAGAAATGATGCTGGAGATTGCACAATTGAATTTTGCAAAACCGATGACTTCTTCATTGCAAATACCTTTTTTCACCGACATAAATGGCAACTATACATTGTGGACCTCGCCAGATGGAATACACAGGAATCAAATCAACTACATCTGTGGAAAGAGACAATGGAAAAGCTCAATATCATCAGTCAGAACAAGGCCAACTGCAGATCAGACTATCAATTACTCATATGCAAGTTCAAGTTGAAACGGAAGAAAATTATTAAAAGTCCCATGAGAGCCAAAGTATGACCTTGAGTATATTCCACCTGAATTTAGAGGCCATCTCAAGAATAGATTTGATGCATTGAACACCAATGACTGAAGACCAGACAAGTTGTGGAATGACAACAAGGACATCATACATGAAGAAAGCAAGAGGTCATTAAAAAGACAGGAGAGAAAGAAAAGACCTAAATGGATGTCAGAAGAGACTCTGAAACTTGCTGTTGAACATCGAGTAGCTAAAACAAAAGGAAAAAATGATGAAGTAAAAGGGTTGAACAGAAGATTTCAAAGGGTGGCTTGAGAAGACAAAGTAAAGTATTATGAGGACATGTGCAAAGATCCAGAAATAGAAAACCAAAAGGGAAGAATACAGTCAGCACTTCTCAAGATGAAAGAACCAAAGAAAAAATTCAAGCCTTGAGTTGAAATACTGAAGGATTCTTCGGGGAAAATATTAATGACACAGGAAGCATCAAAAGAAGATGGAAGGAATACATGGAGTTACTATACCAGAAAGAGTTGGTAGACGTTCAACCATTTCCAGAGGTAATTAACATATGATCAGGAACCAATGGTACTGAAGGAAGAAGTCCAAGCTGCACTGAAGGCACTGGCGAAAAACAAGGCTCCAGGAATTGAGCTGTTTCAACAAACAGATGCAGCTCTGGAAGTGTTCAGTGGTCCGTGCCAAGAAATTTGGAAGACGGCTACCTGGCCAACCAACTGGAAGAGACCCATATTTATGCCTATTCCCAAGAAAGGTGATCCAGCTGAATGTGGAAATTATCAAACAATATCATTAATATCACATGCCAGCAAAATTTTGCCGAAGATTATTCAAAAGCAGCAGGAGCAGTATATGGACAGGGAACTGCCAGAAATTCATGCTGGATTTAGAAGAGGAGGTGGAAACAGGGATCTCATTGCTGATGTCAGCTGGATCCTGGCTGAAAGCAGAGAATACGAGAAAGATGTTTACCTGTGGTTTATTGACTGTGCTAAGGCCTTTGACTGTGTGGATCATAACAAATTACGGATAGCATTGCAGAGAATGGGAATTCTGGGACACTTAATCATGCTCGTGGGTGCCTGGGAACTACCAATCGTCTATAGCCAGAAATCAGGCCCTTGCCCCCACCCAGTACCAGGAATCGGGGGTGGGGGGGCACAGGGAGTCCTGTCGGCTGGGGGACCTCCCGCTCACACTCGATGGATCTATTACTCCTTGTGTGCCACCTACCCTAACAGTCAGAGACCGCCACTGATGAGGAGTCTTGTTTCTGGATCCTGGATCCTTCCCTTCTCTGTAGACGCTAGGATCTTTGGAGCTCTTGCCTTCCTTTCTGCACTTTCTTTTCTTAGATGCAGTTCCTTTCCTGCACATCTTACTTCACTTTGGGCATGTCTACACAATTTCTGTTGCCTATTTTGAATTATTTCAAGTCGCCTTCCTGTGGTCCTCATCTGGGACAGCTGCTGGCTTTGTCTCAAGATGGCCATGCTGTGCTGGGCTGGCTGGCAGGGCACCTCTACTCTGTATCTCTCCTCATATGCTGTTTTTGTTCAGTTTCTTCTTCCAGTTGATGTTTGACCTCATTCTTTGTTATTCCATTTGATACTGTGGGTTCCAGGAATATCATCTGTATCTGTTTCATTTGGTTTCTCAGGTTGTTGCTGTAGAAAGACAGCATGGTGTGTCTGACTAAGCCACCATCTTGGGCTGTCTGCTGGTACTATTGTTTGTGGTAAACAGCCTTATGGAACAATTTGACTCTAAAATGCGTGCCTATATAATTTTGGTAGGAAAAAACTAAATGAGAAAAAAGAAGAGAACATTGATCTCTAAAGGCAGTTCACAGAGCCATAACAAAGACTGAAAAATCGGGCAGGTACTTCGGATGTGAGTGATTCCATGTATGCAGTGGTTAGGAGTAGATGGAAATCTTCAGTGACACCTTCAACCCCTGAGCAATGCAGAGACCTCCTCACCTTGGAGAACTTGACACTTTTGTTGGGAAACACCTGCTCTCCAACCAAATGACTGCTATATTGCTCTGAAAAAAATGAAAAAGGTATACGAGAACGTTTCTTGGTAGGACATATGGAAAATAATTTGAATTAATGAATAAGGATTCCAATGTTAGTCTGGGTCATATAAGAATTAATTATAAAATTGATTGAAGAGATTAGAGCTCATTAAAAGGTGGTTTTATTCATCAGAATTTTAATCTCCAGTTAGTAAAAATGAGGTTCATTGTTCTTGAGTGTACCCTGCTCAAGATCACTAAGCTAAAGCTAAAATAGGTTAAGTGTACCTTTTCCTTCTCCCTCATGGTCCCATCCTGGGAGTCACACGTAATTTCCATGCAAGTGCAATTGACGAAAGCTCTTTAATCCTCACGATTTTCCCCTCAGGCCTGCTGCACATACATTACTGCAAATTTTTAATTAAACTAGAGTTGAAGACGTATATGCAGTTATAAATTCCCTAAGATTCAAATGGTTTTTCTGCTCTTGCTTGGATGGCCCCTTAAAATAAAACCTAACATCAACCCTTGTGAAAAATGTAAATACAAAAAAAGACTCACTTTAAATGAATTTAAATAGGTGATTATCATAGTTAATATTAACAAAAATAAAAGTTATGGAGCAAAATCAATCTTTAGTATTATACTGGTTCTTTCCATTTGCCTTACCACCCCCTGGAAACCGTGGTGTCATAGTGGTTAAGAGCTACGACTGCTAACCAAAAGGTTGGCAGTTGGAATCCATCAAGTGCTCCTTGGAAAACCTACAGGGCAGTTCTACTCTGTCCTACAGAGTTGCTATGAGTTAGAATTGACGGCAGTGGGGTTGGGTTTTTTTGTTTTTATATACCGCCAGGCCCTCGCACAATCATTATCTGCCTTTTCATGACCTTTGTGGCTCAGAAGTCTGACCGCTATGGGCTGTTCACTTGGCCTCCCTTGCACTCTGACTTCTGGTTAGGGCTTGGGTTCAAGTGGAGGAGAGGTAGGCAGTAGCTGCATTCCTCAGTTATAATTCTGTGGGTGACCACTCTTTCTGGGCTCCAGTAACACTGCTCCTCCCTCTAACTCTTCCAGCCCAAGAGTGGATAGAGCTTCCCACAGATGCTAGTCACCTATGGTTCCATTAAGCATATCCAACACCCTCTGAATAGCTGAATAGTCATTTAATTAAACTCTCTTTAATTAAACTTTCTGAATGTGCCATCTGTTTCTACCCAGACCTTAACTGATATGAGTCTGCTTTTTAGTCATGTCATATATTTGTCTCCAAGGCTCCCCCATCAACTTGTGAGTCCTTTAGGGCAACAGCTCTGACTTATTCATCTTTGTGTCCCCAGTGTCTAGAAAACGGCCTGATATATTTTAGGCAATCAGTAAATGTTTGATGAATGAAACAATGCACCAAATTAATGACTTCTTATATGCAGTGCCATGATATTTTCAATCACCTCGTATGCACGCAAAACCTGGGCAATGAATAAGGAAGACCAAAGAAGAATTGACGTCTTTGAATTATGGTGCTGTAAAAAAATAATGAATATACCAAGTACTGACAGAAGAACAAACAAATTTTTCTTGGCAGAAGTACAGCCAAAATGCTCATTAGAAGCAAGAATGACGAGACTTTGTCTCAAATACTTTGGACATGTTGTCAGGAGAGACCAGTCGCTGGAGAAGCACATCACGCTTGGTAAAGTAGAGGTTATCGAAAAGGAGGAAGACCCTCAACGAGATGGATTGACACAGTGGCTACAACAATGGGCTCAAGCGTAACGATGATTGCGACGATGGCACAGGAACAGGCAGTGTTTCGTTCTGTTGTACATAGGGTCACTGTGAGTCAGAACCAACTCAGTGGCACCTAACAACAACATTTAGTTCAGAGAAAAAGATGAGGTTATTTGACACATCCGGACCAGGGGACATGAGTGGAGATTGTACAGTTTGGGACAGAAACATTTACCACTTTCTTATGGGCTATAGTCATTAAATTGTTTGGATCAAACTCTCCTCACCCCTCACACAAATGTCGGGATTATAGGCCAATAATACCAGATTTTCATGAACAGTTTCATTCAAGGACATTGGATAAAAATGTAAAACAAAAGTCATATTCACAAAAGGAAGTTTGGGTACCGAGTCTACCATACTTCAATTAAAGAAAGAAATACAAACAAAATATTTTACCTGCTTTCAACCATAATAAAATATTCACTTTTCATGGACTTAAAAAATAAGGATGAGTATTACATAAAAATTATGGAGGCTTGGGGTTCTTTCCTCTCTTTCACTCTCATAAAGTTGACCTTTGTCCTTTGCCAGCCTTCACCCAAAACCACAAGATGGCTGCCAGCGTGCCTGGCATCTTCACACAAGTCCTTCAAAAGGTAGGAAAGGAAGTTTCTTTTCACTTGCTTTGATTTATTTGGCAGAACATCTTTCTGAAAAGTCCTTCAGCAGACTTACTCTCATGTCTATTGGCCTTGATTTGCTCTCATGCCCATGACCTAGCTGCAAGAGAGCCTGGAGAAGCAAATATCTGATGTTTCCAAAGTCTACAATGGGAGGCAGTCTGTACCAGCAAGGAAGCAGTGTGGGGGGAAAGCTGTTGGGTAATTAACCAATGGTGTCAGAGATTGTGAAAATGGCATGGGGACGGCGTCTGACCTCCTCTAACTTCACAAAGGGAAAGGAGAATCAAGATCAACATCCCAAGGCTGATTCCTGTGAGGCAGAGCCACAAGACCATGGCAAGAAAGTCCATATAAAAGCAATCCATCACACCACAGAGATATAAACCAAAGTAGTGGTAGGGTTCACTGATGGATTCCGTATATACTTAACTGAGAAAGTTACTTTATAGTAAGAGTTCTTCATGTGGGTTGATTTACTTGAATAGAAACTCCAGGGGCAGAAACCATGGTGACTTCTGTCTGCCCCTTCTGTAAGATCAAAATAATGATACTGACAGCTGTTCCATGGGGAAATTAACAGGTAACAAGTAAATATTTATACTACATTATGAGAACCACGGGTGAAAACTGTTACAAGCACTAAAAATACATACACACCTTTGTACCTGATACTGTCCTCACTCTATTCTCAGCTGTAATTTCATGGTTTATTAAATTTACCTGCATATTATAATAACAGCATCTGACACGCTGAAAAAGTCACTGTTGGTTAGCAATTCCGATGTAGGTCTTCTTTTGCCAAGGAATTCCTTGAGCAATAAAAGTTGGCTCCAGATTAAAGCTAGTGGTATAATATCATTTTAAAAAAGATACTATTATTTTCTTTCAATTGGAGACAAAATATAAACTTTTTTTTATTACGTCTTTAAAGAAGACAGAAGTAATATTTATCAAGTTTCTTCTCTACGCTCCACATTCTCACATGTGAACAGCCCTGTGCCCTACAGAGGTACCTATTGTTGTCCCGTTTTTTTTCGGTGAGGGAGCCATCACTTAGGATGCGTTTAACTGACAGCCAAACAGTTCCTAAGTGGTGGAGTCCAGGTTTATTAATGCTTTTCCCACCTGCCACCACCACTCCCTAGGTAGTGTAGATGGTTCCATGGCTGGTGTGGCCCTTAGTCAAAGAGATTTCGGATCACTTATATAACTGGGCCACAGGGTGTCTTAGCTATCTAGTGCTGCTATAACAGAATTACCATAAGTGGATGGCTTTAACAAACAGAATCTTATCCTCTCACAGTCTAAGTGGCTAGAAGTCCAAATTCAGGGTGCCAGCCCTAGGGGAAAACTTCCTCTCTCTGTTGGCTTTGGAGGAAGGTCCTTGCCATCAATCTCCCCCTGGTCTAGGAGCTTCTCAGCACAGGAAACCTGTGTCCAAAGGACACACTCCTCTCCTGGCTCTACTTGCCTGGTGGTAATGAGGTCCCTGTGCTCTCTGCTTGCTTCTCTCTTTTATATCTCAAAAAAGGTTGTTTCAAGATACAACTTAGCCTCGTTAACATAACTGCCTCAAATCCTGCCTCATTAGCATCATAGAGGTTAGGATTTACAACACATAGGATAATCACATCAGATCACAAAATGACAACCACACAATACCAGGAATCATGGTCGGGGCAAGCTGATACACATTTTGGGGGGATACAATTCAATCCATAACACAGGCTAAAGGGTAAAGCTAGACCAACAGCTGAAGAGTAACTGAGACACTGAAATAAGCTGGCTTCCCAGTCGCAGCTCTCCACTCAGCATATGTGTAGCCAGGAAATATCTAGAAAGGGCAGAATGAGATCCATCCTTCCACATTCACTCAACAAACATTTACAGAGCACCTACTAGGTGCTCTAAGCACTGGGATTCAAGAGTAGACAAAATAAAATAATGCTGAGTAAAATATGTCAGTCACAAAAAGACAAATATTATGATTCCATGTATATGAAATATATAAACTAGGCAAATGTATAGAGGTTAGTGGTTGCCAGGGGTGAGAGAGAGAGGAAAAGGAGGAGTCATTGATTAGCGGGCACTGAGCTTCCGTTAAGGGTGATGGAAAAATTGGAAACAAAAAGTGGTGATGCTTGTATAACATGGTGAAAGGCAATTAATGTCACTGAATTGCACATGCAAAAAATGTTGAAATTACAAATTTTTTGTTTTACGTATATATAACATACTAAAAAATTAGTTAAAAAGAGTGAACAAAATAGATAGTCTCTGGCATCATGGGGCTGTCTTATTTATTCTGTGCTTCGTTTCCTTAAAATCCAGAGCTGACGGGGGTACATGTGCAAACACACAAGCCACAGCTGCAACCCTTCTCCAGGAGCCCTGTCCTCTCCTTTATGCTGGATCAGAATAAAGACCGATAATAATTACAAGGGATATTCACCTAACCGCTCACATTTTGCCCAACATGCTTATTTACATTACTCTATTTACTTCTCTCAAAATCACCAGGAAATGGTTATTATCATGATGCCTGTCTTACTAATCAAAGAAGCAAGTAAGTAACAAAGCTGAGATTTGAACCAAAATCCCCTCATTATTAAACTTTTTTTTTTCTCAACGCCCTTGTAGCTATGTGGGCCCTGCAAATGTATGAAATAACTAGCAGACAGTGGGGAGAAGTGAGGACTGTGATAAACTGAACACGGCAGATATTCTCTAGAAGATTCAAATACAACTTTAAACAATCCCTCTGTTGACGTATGTCAAAATTAAAAAATGTGCATCCCCTTTGAGTCAGCAACTCCACTACTAGGAATTTATCCTGAAGATAAAGTACATGTGTGACATGACCCAACAGGAAATGAGTTAAACAAATGTTTATATATCTATACAAAGAGTTAGTATGCAGCTATTAAAATCGAGGCTGTTTTTAATGTACTAATATGAATCCATCTTCGAGATACGTAGTTAAGGAAAGCAAGCGTTATGCAGAAAAATGCCTGTCTACCTGTGTAGTCATGGAATAGAGTTCCTGCGTAGTACAATGGTTAACCCCCTGACCTCTGGCGGAAAGGTTGGCAGTTTGAACCTGCCCAGAGGCACACTGGAAGAAAGTCCTGGCAATCTGCTTCCAAAAGGTCACATCCTTGTTAACCCTGTGAAGCAGTTCTATCATGGGGTTCTTACGGGGTCGCCATAAGTCGGAATCAACTCCGGGGCAACTAACAACAACAACAACAACAACAGCGACAGCGACAGTCGTAGACTACCTCTAACAACAGCGACAGTGACAGTCGTAGACTACCTCTAAGAAAATACAACAAGCTGGTAATATTGTTTGCCACGAGGGAGGGAAGTGAAGAAACTTTTTGCAAATATCCTTTTATGAGTTTTGATTTTTCAACCATGTAAATACATTTCCTATTTTTAATAATTAATTGAATTATTGTGTAGGTCAAACAAAACTCACAGAGGGTCGGTTTGGGCTGCCATCTTGTGACCCCTTCCCTGTGCCTTGCCAATTACTTGAAGGCAAGAATAGTTTCATAACCACCATTCAATCTTTCTCTGAACCCAATACGGCCTGGCATGCAACTAGATTCACTAACTATGTAGTTCGTTAACTCAAATTATTTCGTTATTTTAGCTTTGCAGGTCAATATTTTGAAGCTGTTTTGGCCCAAGGCTAGACTCATTATCCGCTTAGAGCTGCTACTTCTCCTAAGTTTGCTGTTAACTGAATGGCATTTGCATCCTTCTAGTCATCCAAGGTCAAACTAGAGTTTCATTTAGCAAAGCTGCAGGATGCAAGATAAACAGACAGAAATCAGTTGTATTTTTAAACACCAGCATGAACAACTGGAAAAAGCTTAAGAAAAGAGCATCTAAAAGAATAAAACACCTATAAATAAATTTAGCCAAGGAAGTGAAAGTCCTTTATACTCCAAACAATAAAACACTGCTGAAAGAAATTAAAGAACATCTAAATAAATGGAAAGACATCCTGGGTTCATAGATCAAAAGACAGTATTGTTAAGACGCCAGTTCTACACAAAGTGATCTACAGACACAACGCAAGTCCTATTAAAATTTCAAAAGCCTCTTTTGTGGAAATGGAAAATCCAATCCTCAAATTCATATTGAATTGCAAGTGGCCCCAAGTAGTGAAAAAAATCTTGAAAAAAAGGAACAAAGTAGGAGAACTCACACTTCTTAATTTCAACATGTACTACAGAGCTACAGTAATAAGAATAATCTAGAACTGATACACTGATAGACATATAGATCAATGAAACAGAATTGAGAGTCCAGAAATGTACCCATACATCTATGACCTATTGATTTTCTATAAGTGTGGCAAATCCATTCAACGGGGAAAAAAATAATCTCTTCAACAAATGGTGCTGGGACAGCTGGATTTTCCACATGCAAAAGAATGAAGCTGGACCCATACCTCACACCATATAAAAAATTAATCCAAAGTGGATTAATGACCTAAATATAAGAGCTAACGCCATAAATTCTTAGAAAACAAAACAGGAATAAAACTTCAGGACTTTCTTTTAGGTGACGGATTCTGAGATATGACACCAAAAGCACAAGCAACAAGAGAAAAAAAAAAAGGTGAACTTGACTTCAAAATTAAAAACTTTTGTGCATCAAGGAACATTATCAAGAAAGTGAAAAGACAACCTACAGAATGGGACAAAATGTTTGGAAACCATATAGCAGTTAAAGGTTTAATACTCAGGATATATAAAACAAAAAAAAACCCCAAAGCCATTGCCATCAACTCAATTCCGACTCATAGCGACCCTATAGGACAGAGTAGAACTGCCCCATAGAGTTTCCAAGGAGTGCCTGGTGGATTTGAACCGCTGACCTTTTGGGTAGCAGCCGTAGGACTTAACCACTATGCCACCAGGATTTCCAATACAGATATATAGATATAAAAAAATAGATATAGATAGATATAAAAAAATAGATGTAGATATATGAAGAACTTTTAAAATTCAACAACAATAAGACTAACAACCCAGCTAATAAATTAACAAAGGACTTGAATAGACATTTCTCAAAGAAGATATACAAATGACCAGTAAGCACATGAAATGATGCTCAACATCATTAGTCATTAGGAAAATGCAAATCAAAACCATAATGTGATACCACTTTACCCCCACTCTGTTGGTTATTATTAGAAATCCAGAAAATAACAAATGTTGGCCAGAGTGTGAAGAAAATGAAGACTCCTACATTGCCAGGGGGAATGCAAAATGGTGCAGCTGCTGTGGAAAAGAGTTTGGGTTGTTCCTAAAAATATTAAACATAGAAATACCGCATGATCTAGCAATTACACTTCTAGGTATATACCGAAAAGAATTGAAAGTAACAACTCAAACAGACACATGTGCACCAATGTTCATTGCAACATTATCAGCAATTGCCGTAAGGTGGAAAGAACCCAAGTGTCCATCAACAGGTGAATGGATTAACAAAATGTGGCATATACATACAGTAGAATATTTCTCAGCCATAAAGAGAAATGACGTTCTGATACAATGCACGACATGGATGAATCTTGGAAACATTGTAGGTAAATTAAGTCAGACACAAAAGGACAAATATTGTATGACCCCACTTATATGAAGTATCTACAATAGGTAATCCATTGAGATAAAAAAAAGTTAGCGGTTATTTTTTTAGGGAGTAGGAGGAGGGGAGATTGGGGAAAAATATACAAACTCTAAGTTTCCACTTTTATAAGAAATAAGAACTTCAGAGTTTTGTCTTCTCTATCTTTCTCTTACTGTACCCCTCTTTCTGCTCCTGGCCCCCACGCCCCGGCACACCACACAAATTCCTAGCCTGTCACCAAGCTCTGCCAAGTTTACTCTCTAAACATCTCTGAAATTCCCTCCTGTCCGTTCCTCCCCCTATTCTAAAAAAAAAAAAGTTGCCATTGAGGCAAATCTAACTCAGGGAGAGCCCGTATGTGTCAGAGTAAACTGTGCTCCACAGGGTTTCAAATGGCTGATTTTTCAGAGGTAGGTCTCCAGGCCTTTCTTCCAAGATGCTTCTGGGCAGACTGGAACCACCAACCATTCAGTTAGTAGCTGAGCGCTGAACTGTTTGTGCCACCCTTATCTTTCATTGGGAAAAGCCCCGGTGGTACAGTGGTTAAGCACGGCTGCTAATGGAAAGATTGTCTGTTGGAGCCCACTAGTCGCTCCACGGGAAAAAGATGTGGCAGTCTGTTTCCTTAAAGATTATGACCTTGGGAACCCTATGGGGCAGTCCTACTCTGTCCTACAGCATCACTATGAGTCGGAATCTACTCGACAGAAACAGGTTTGGTTGGTTTTTTGGTATCTCTCATTTATACTACTGCAATGACCTCCTAACTGACCTCCTTCCCACCCCTTTTCCCCTTTGTAACAGCTCATTTTACCTCCTGCCTCCAGATTAGCTGAAGACACAAATCTCATAATGTCGTTTCCCGTTCACAAACCGATTGGGTCCCAAGTAAAAGTTCAAATTCTTCAGTATGGCACACAGGAAATTTGCAATCTGCCACCAGCCTATTTCATCTTCCCCCAGCCCTCCTCCTCTCTGCTCACCCATACTAACCAATTTTCTCAATCTTTGGTACATACCAGAAACTTACACAACTGGAGGGCCCTTCTTCAAGAAAATAGGTATAGCCCTAAAAGGGATAACCCCTTCAATCTAATTATTTGGGAACCCTAAGGCCTTCTATGAAAGTGTTGAAAGGCTTCTTTCTTCACAGGGTTTTGGCCTTATAACACTGAAAATAATTCACAATTTTTCATAATTTTGTTTCGAGTTTGGTGCTATAAATGGGCAAACTAGAAAACTTTTGAGAAACCCCTCCGCCACCTGCTGCGCTCCATCACAAAAGAACTTATTTGTTGTCCAATGTAATCTTAAGAAATTAATTAGCCCAACTGATTTGTGTCTCAGGTGCAAAAACTAATCAAATGCATGCAAACAAAAATTAACTCCACTGAGTCTTATTTCTACAGGAGCCTCTGCTTCTTTAGGGATCATTGTGATTTGCTACAGAGATTCATGAGTTTTAATGAGTAAGTTATAAATTTCTAATATAATAAATATACACCTAATAGGAACCTTCTAGAGAGATGTTTGATCTCAACAGGCAGCTTCAGCATATCAGACACTCATGTAAGTCATCAAGAGAGATATTTTTGGCTTTGTGAGTGCAGCTGCTGGTCAAAAAACTTGGGGAACTATTCACGTTTCCCCAGTGGGATAGTCATCCTATCTACTTGTTTTGTAACACACCCAAAAAATGATCCTAGAATATGAACAAAAGTAATTAAACATTGAAAAAGACAATAGAAGAACCAGCATAAGATACCAAACAATGAGAAGGTTAAGCCCAGAGACTTCTCTAAATGCCACTGGGTGCCACGTGGCAATGCAGTTTGGCCATGGCAGTCTTTAAACTGTACACGGGAACATCAGCAGCTGTAAGGCAGAAATGCCAAAGTTGTTGCCAAAAGGGCTCTGTCTAGTGCCTTTGCAAGAAAGATGGTATTCTGGATTGAATTGTGTCCCCCCAAAATGTGTATCATCTTGGCTAGGCCATGATTCCCAGTGTGGTGTGATTGCCCACCGTTTTGTCATCTGATATGATTTTCCTATGTGTTGTAAATCCTAACCTCTATGATGTTAATGAGGCAGGATTCAAGGCAGTTATGTTAATGATGCAGAACTCAATCTACAAGATTAGGTTTTAATTAAAGTCAATCTCTCTTGAGATATAAAAGACAGAAGGAAGCAGAGAGACAGGGGGGCCTCATAAGAAACAAGAGCCAGGAGAATAGCACATCCTTTGGACCTGGGGTCCCTGCACTGAGAAGCTCCTAGACCACGGGAAGATTGATGACAAGGACCTTCCCCTGGAGCAGACAGAGAGAAAGAGCCTTGCCCTGGAGCTGACACCTTAAGGTCTGACTTCTGGCCTCCTAAACTGTAAGAGAATAAATTTCTCTTTGTTAAAGCCATCCCCTTGTGATCTTTCTGTTATACCAGCACTAGGTAACTAAGGGGTCAAGAAAACATCAGAGGGATCTGGTAGGCAGCGTCTCTGTGGAATTTCTTTTTATCTAATCAGTCCTCGGAGCTGGGGTCAGCACCTGGGAGCAGGCTGCCCAAAGGTCAGCAGAACATGGTTTAAGGAACTGCAGTCCATTTGCTGGGACTTTGCATTAAACACAATCCCTGGATTCTTCAGGGCATGGAGGATCGATGCCCCTTCACTCAAAACAGGCAACCCTTGGGAGGAAGAAGGGCAGGCAAGGGCCTCTCAGAGAGAGGCGTGGAAAAGGCAGAGATGGTTGGTGTGACTTTGGGTGTTCCAGGAGAGGTTCTTTCCCCTACCTGGCAGATGTGGAGACCTGACCTGGAGGGAGGTATAAGCCAGCCTCTTCCCACAGCTTTGTCTCCCCTATCAGCCCTGCTCTCCACCCCTCCCCGGCTTTCTCATCCTTTCTTTCTGACTTCAGATGAATATGCCCCTGCCTGCCTCTCCCAGGCAGGGAAGACTTTGTTCTCAGCTGATTTCTGCCTGCCTTTCTCCTCCCTTACTCCACGCCCCAGCCTTGTTTCTGAAATAGGGAAGACAAAGGTTAAACTACTCTCACTCTGTTGTGCCAATGCTTACAGATCCCCCATTGTGGAAAGATTGTGCTAATTATTGGCACCGTAAAGCATGGCAGCAAGGGGCTTAAAGAGGTATGAGGCATTGTCCCTACTCTACAGGAATTTACTGGGTCAAACATTTAAATAATACCAACACAAGACAGGAAGGCTAACAGTCACGTGAGTGGTACAATGATTTTGCCCCTGCTGGGGCTCAGTGTGGAGCCCTGGTGGGACAGTGGTTAAGAGCTTGGCTGCTAACCAAAAGGTTGGCAGTTCGAATCCACTAGCTGCTCCTTGGAAACCCTGTGGGGCAGGTCTGCTCTGTCCTATAGGGCTGCTATGAGTTGGAATCAGCTCAATGGCAACTGGTTTGGTGGGTTTCTGGCCCCCAGTACAATAAAAATGCCGCAATGGCCACTGAAAGAATATTGGATTAGAAAGCAGCAGACCTGGGTATGAATAAGATCTGGTCAGCCTGGTGGTGTGACCTTGGGTAAGTCACTTAATTCAGTTATTAAGGTAGGGTTATTCTCACAGGTGGATGGTGACAGAAGGAATACTGGTCTGTGTGGTCAAGAGACCTACCTCTTTCTTGCTCTGACAACAATAGTGGGGTCTTGATTATTCTCTTAATCTCTTGGACTCATATTTCCTTTATCCATAAAATCAAAGAGTAATGATGAATGAGTTTTCATTTCCCTGGAATCCAGATTTCTGGCTTTCATGGAAATTGGGGTAACCCACATAGACCATTGCCCTTAGGTGTCCTTTTGAACCTTGGGCCTTGAAAAAACTCGTTCCTAAAAGGCACTTTTGAGTCAAACAATGGTCCAGAAAAACTAGTAAGACCGTTTTGTTTTGGGCTTTGTGCTCTTTGAAGAATTTGGTCAGTTTTGGAAAACAGTCTCCAAGGGCCAGACTGGGAGCTATGTTTAGGGTAAATCAGTAATTATTTTAATTGTTTCTCAAGACAATGCTGTATGAAAATCCTCCCTGACCACAGATTAGTTTATCTGTTCTGTTCCTGCCCTTTTTCCA
Organism: Elephas maximus indicus; assembly: GCF_024166365.1. Taxonomy (NCBI): domain Eukaryota; kingdom Metazoa; phylum Chordata; class Mammalia; order Proboscidea; family Elephantidae; genus Elephas; species Elephas maximus. The sequence continues at coordinate 80,007,733 of NC_064835.1, read as the reverse complement.
TGGCACTGCAAGTAAGAATTGTTGTAAGAATTTTGGAAGTTCCTCTCATCTTTGGAATATTTCTGATACTCTAGAACCCCGATTTGCAAATCATACATTCAATAAACTTCAATCAGTTTCTATGATTGGCTTAATATGATTTTTGTTTTAGCAGTAAATGATCTCTCAGTCTTTCCAGCTCTGAAATGCTAGGGTGTTATGATGTTCTATTGAGGTAGCATACACAAAAGGTATAAAACTTTGCATATTCATAAGACATTATCATGCTACTACTACCTCTGACAATAAAAACTTTATAGAGGAAGTGGAATTTGAACTTGACCTTGAAGAAAAGTAGGGTTTGGACTGATAGCAAAGTGTGTAAAGGAAAGCTGGGGAGAAAAGAGGAAGAAAGGAAAAGAGCAAAGGCCCTGGCCAAAAGGTCTGCAGTTCGAATCCACCAGCTGCTCCCTGGAAACCCTAAGAGACAGTTCTACTCTGTCCTATAGGGTTGCTGTGAGTTGGAATCGACTTGGCAGCAGTGGGTTTGGGTTTTTTTTTTTTTTCAGTGAGGCATGGGCTTATCAATGACATCCTCCTGAGACAGGGGGCTCAAGCAGCAGGGTCAACTTCTGGAAGTGTCTCGGGGGAACTGGCCAAGGTACAGAGGCCATATTTCCCAGCGGCTTGTTCCTCCCCACAAGTCCCAAGAGTGAAACAGCTTGTTCCCATTGTGAAGGCAACTAGACAAAGCAGAACTGAAATCTGTCACCACCACCCCTTCCAAAGAGATATCTGAAAAGTGATTGTGACTTTTTTGGCTGGCCGTGCTTGTAAGTTTTATACCCATATCGAGCTCTCATCTGAGTATACCAAAGGCATCTTCTTATTGGGAGTGTTGGAAATCACTTCTCTGAACAGTGGGCAGGCTGTGGCATAAATGACTACTTTTAATGAAAGTCAATTTTTAAATTCTTGGCGTATGGCCTTATTGGCATCAGGGAAATCACAAAGTACATTGCTAACACTGCATTTGAAGTTGTCTCTGCAAGGGGAAAGCTGTCTTTGGCGTGGGAGGTACCCACATTTAATTATCATTCACAGACACTCCTCAGAACTGTTCCTGGATGCTTCAGCTGTTATTCTGGCTGCTTCTAAAATAAAGTCTTGTGATTAGTGTGTGTGTGTGTGTGTGTGTGTGTGTGTGTGTGTGTGTGGATGGCCTGCAAGGACGCCTATCTTGTTTTTGTGAAGTTGGTTTATCTAAAGAAAATTACAGAGCTCAAAAGAAAAGGAAATGCTCTTTTTCTGATGAGTTGAGTGTACTCGCTGGCTAGAAGGACTGAGTGAGTGAGTCTGCGTGCATTTGTGGGCGGTTACCACCCATCTTATACCAACCCCCTGGGGCCAGGCTTTATGTTGTTATCCCTGCAAGGAAATGAATTTCCACCCCTGGGATATGAAGGCACTGCCTCTCGGCCCCAATGTCCCAAGGCTTCTTAGGTCCCTTAGTCAGCAACCTCCTGAGCTAAGCTAAAGCTGGCATGGTCCTGTCATTGTTTTAGGAAAACACGCACACGAGTTCAGCCAACAGGGGAGAGGAGAGGCAGGCTGTAAATGGCCTATTCAAGCTACTTCTCCCTGACATCAGCCTACCATTGAAGCTGGTCAAGAGCAAACAGGCCACCAATCTCAGGTGGTATGCTACGCAGTGGAGCAGGTGGGGATGAGTGTGCGACACAGGAGCAAAAGTGTGAAGTAATAAGTTTCTGGGGCCACTTGGCTATACCAAAAACCTGCTGCTGTTGAATTGATTCCAACCTATGGTGACCCCATGTGTTACAGAACTGCTCCATAGGGTTTCCTTTGCTGTGATCTTTATGGAAGAAGATTGCCAGGCCTTTCTTCCACGATGCACTGGGTGGGTTTGATCACCAACCTTTAGATTAATGATCAAGCATAAGTTGCTTCCATCAACCAGTTTGCAAATAATTTAGGTAGGCGCTCCCAAAGATTTCATAACAGGGACAGAGGTGGTCTTTAGACATCCCCACCACCAAGGCCACTCCCCTCCCACGGATACTGGTTTAAAAAACATTTCCCATTATGTAATCCTCATTTTAAACCACAATGAAAATGGTTTAAACTTAAAAAAAAAAAAAGCAACACTACCGTGAAGAAGAGCCCTGAGTCTCAGCAACAACGCATCCCGCTCCCAAAAATGTGGGGCTTGAGAAAGAAGTAGAAAAGGAAAAAAATCTAAAAGTAGCCCAGAATTCCCTTGAATTTCAGTGACTATCAACCTCTCTAAATTAGCATTATGTAACTGATTAAGAGAATCTGAACCCTTGCTGTTAGAGAATGTGTCTAATTCCCAGTGTGGGTGTCCCAGAGCTGGGGCGTCCCCGAGACGACATTAGTAGCCACTTGGAAGGAAGGGTTCAGGATGTGTTTGAACCTTGTTATGAAATGATTGAACTTGGTCAGCTCATTGCTGGCGTTTATTTTGTGATTTAGGGACTGTAAAAAAATGCAGATCTATTTAGAGTGTTTCATAGAACCCCAATGCCAAGGAAAAGCCTTCGACAGGCCATGTCATCTCCCTTGTTTTTAGGGGCTATTATGGATCGAATTGTATCCCTTAAAAATACGTCTTGTAAATCCTAATCCCCATACCTGTGGTAAGGAGCCCTTTTGGCACAGTGTTTAAGCGTTCTGCTGCTAACTGAAAGGTCAGCTCTTCAAACCCACCAGTGGCTCTATGGGAGAAAGATAGGGCACTCTGCTTCTGTAAAGACTATAGTCTCGGAAACCCTATGGGGAAGTTCTGCTCTGATATAAGGTCTTCTGAGAGTTGCAATGGGTTCAACTGCAATGGTTTTTTTTTGCCTGTGGTTATAATCCTATTAGGGAATGGGTTTTCTTTGTTATGTTAATAAGACAGTATTAGTGTAGGGTGTGTCTTAAATCAGTCTTCTTTGAGATGTAGAAGAAATTAAACAAGCGAGTGAGCAAGCAGGGATAGGGGAAGAGAGATGCCAAGCCACAAGAAGATCACCCAGGAGCAGAAGCTCAGAAGAGGTAAGGATCTTCCTCCAGAGCTGACAGAAAGCCTTCCCTGAGAGCTGGTCCCCTAGGGGACTTTGGACTTCTAGTCTCCTGAAGTGTGAGAAAATAAATTTGTTTGTTAAAGCCACTCACTTGTGATATTTCTGTTATGTCAGCATTGGATAACTAAGTAAGAGGCTCTCAGCCAGAGCTAGACAGAGAGGGAACAACTACGTATTGGAGGTGGACACCCCTTTCCCTCCAGGTCCTCTCAACCTCTCCCCCTTAGCTTGTGTGCTTTCTTGCTGGAAGTTTCTACCATGTGAGTTATCTAATTAAATTGTTTCCAGCCAGCTACAGTTAAAGCGAAATTCAAGCTGGATTCAGAAGAGGACGTGGAACGAGGGATATCATTGCTGATGTCAGATTGATCTTGGCTGAAAGCAGAGAATACCAGAAAGATGTTTGCCTGTATTTTATGGACTATGTTAAGGCATTTGACTGAGTGGATGATTACAAACTGTGGAGAATGGGAATTCCAGAACACTTAATTGTGTTCCTGAGGAACCTGTACATAGACCAAGAGGCAGTTGTTTGAATAGAACAAGGAGATAACTACATGATTTAAAATCAGGACAGGTGTGTGTCAGCGTTGTACCCTTTCACCATACTTACTCCACCTGTTTGCTGAACAAAATAATCTGAGAAGCTGGAGTACATGAAGAAGAAAGGGACATCAGGATTGGAAGAAGGCTCATTAACCACCTGCGTTATGCCGATGACACAACCTTGCTTGCTGAAAGGGAAGAGGGCTTTGAAGCTCTTACTGCTGAAGATCAAAGACCACAGCCTTCAGTGTGGATTACACCTCAGCATAAAGAAAACAAAAATCCTCACAACTGGACCAATAAGAAACATTGTAATAAACGGAGAAAAGATTGAAGTTGTCAAGGATTTCATTTTACTTAGAGCCACAACCAACACCCATGGAAGCAACAGTCAAGAAATCAAACGACATATCACATTGGGCAAATCTGCTGCAAAAGACCTCTTAAAAAGCAAAGATGTCATCTTGTGGAGTAAGACGCACCTGACTCAAGCCATGGTATTTTCAGAAGCTAGACAATGAATAAGAAAGACTGAAGAAGAATTGGTGCATTTTAATTATGGTGTTGGCGAAGAATATTGAAAATATAATGGACTGCCAGAAGAACAAACAAGTCTGTCTTGACAGAAGTACAGCCAGAATGTTCCTCAGAAGGGAGAATGGCAAGATTTTGTCTCAAGTACTTTGGACATGTTATCAGTCCCTGGAGAAGGACGTCATGCTACTAGAGGGTCAGTGAAAAAGAGGAAGACCCTCAACGAGAGGGATTGACAGTGGCTGCAACAGTGGGCTCAAACACAGCAATGATTGTGAGGATGGTGCGGGACTGGGCAGTGTTTTGTTCTGTTGTACATGGGGTCTCTATGAGTTAGACGTGATTTGACTGCACCTAACAACAGTCGTTAAAGTGAAAGGATATTACCTATGAGGAAGTGAATGAATTAACCCGTGAGCAGCCACCAATGCATTGGCACAAGTCAGTGTGTCAGAATAGCTAGGCCTGGGAGGTGGCGGAGGGACATAGCTGCCCTGTGGTGTGAGGAGGTGGGGAAAGGCCTGGCACTGCAGCCAGCCGTGAGTGCTGTGCTGAGGATGCTGGGTGACTGCTGGGACAGGGTGCTGATGGGGAAGAGAAGAGTGTGATAGAAACAGACTCCCCTACTTTATAGTTTTGCCTAGAGCCAGCCATACATTCAACTTTCCCAGAAATAAACCTCTCAGCAAACCAGCGAGGAGGGAGGTTGTTGGTTATTCGCTAGGGTTTGCAAAACCCCACATGGTTGCGGTTGGACGTTTTACCCTTCGTATCACCACCCTTCTCAGGTAAAGACACCTCAGGCTTAGGTGGGAGCTGCAGTCATGGCAGCTGAGACCGTTGGCTGCCACCTGCCCAGGAACCCTGCTTTTATGACTCAAGGTAAGGAAGGTTTGTTTCAGACAGAATTCCACCATCTCTGCTGTCTAAGCAATTCAGCACATTCCCTAAGCTCTGAAGGCCTCTGTAGTTTCCATCTTTTAGGGCTTGCCTCAACCTCAGTGAGACTTTCATAGTTTAGAATTCTACTAACTTATCTGTTTACTTTCTTATTTAATTTTTTAAATGGAGACTGAAGTACACCCTCCTTTCAATACCCGGTGCTGCAGATAACCAGTAATCCCGTTGCCGTGGAGTGCAACCCTGACTCGTGGCGACCCCATGGGTGTCAGAGCAGAACTGAGCTCCACAGGGTTTTCAATGGCTGACTTTTCAGAAGTAGATTGCCAGGCTTTCTTCTGTGGTACCTCTGGGTGGACTTGAACCTCTGACCTTTCAGTTAGCAGCCAAATGTGTTAACTGTTTGTACCACCCAGGGACTCCCATTGCAAACAAGGAAGGCTGGATTCCTTTTTGCTCGCTTTTAGCTCCATCACAGTGACTGTCGGGGCCCCAGCCAGAGCCCCAAATCCATTCTCTCTCTACATAGTTCTTTCTATCTATCTACCTGTCTGTCTGTTTATCTATCATCTATCTATATATCTATCATCTATCTATTTCTTTCTCTATTGCTCTATCTCTATCTGTCTAGCTAGCTCTCTATCTCTCTACCTCTCTATCTCTCTCTCTCTATATATCATGGTAAAATATACACATGTATGTATATACAACAAAGCAGTCGCCGATTCAGCACCATTTTACATATACGATTCAGTGACGCTGATGACGTTCATCATGTTGGGCAGCCATCACCACTGTTTGATTCTGTATTTTTCCATTACTATTAGCAACTCAGTGTCCCCTAAACAATGACTCTCCCTCTCCCCCTGGTGATGACTGATGACCTTTGGCCTCAATCCATTTGCCTATTCTAGATATTTCATATTACATTCACTTTTGATTTAAAGACTTGTCCTCCAGGAAAGCTTCAGGAAGCTAAAAACCAAATCAAACAGAAAACCATTAAACACAATGTGGCACAAGGAGAAAAATCACCTGGTCACAGGAAGCCTGGGGTCTAAGCCTGGCTTTGCCACTTACGAGCTATGAGGCATCCTTCAGTCTGGCTAACCTCTCTGGGTTTCAGTTTTCTCATTTATAAAACGAAGGGTTTACCCAGATGCACTGTAAAGTTTCTTCAAGCTGTGACTTTTTTTTACTCTGAGACCTGGGGAATCTGGCAGTTTCAGGCCACTGATCATTTTCAGAGAATAAGGAGATCCGTCCCCAGATGTAACTGAAAGGAACTCTGGAACAGTTTCTTTCCTTCACTTTGGATCAGGCTGGAATCCGTAGGATGACATCTGAATATATCATTTTTAATGGCACACAATTAACATAATCTTCATAAATCTTTTAATCAGTCCAATAGGAAGTCTAAAAATACAGTAGCTGTTACGAAGTCATACTCATGCAGATATCCAGCTGCAATCACTTCACAAGCACAAAGGAAAGAAGAGAATAAAAATTTAAAAAGATTAACAGTTTTGCTCAAGGAAGGGAAAAAGTACACAAGAGAATTTTTCTCCCCTAAAACAAACAAACGCAACCCAAACCCCTTGCCCTCAAGTCGATTCTGACTCACGGCGACCCCGTGTGTTACAGAGTAGAATTGCTCCACAGGGTTTTCTTGGCTGTAATCTTTACGGGAGCAGATCGCCAGGCCTTTCTTCCATGGTGCTTCTGGGTGATTTCGAACGAACAATCTTGAGGTGAGCAGTTGAGCTCAAACCTTTTGTGCTGAACCCCAAAACTCATTGCCGTTGAGTCAATTCCTACTCATAGAGACCCTAAAGGACAGAGTAGAACTGCCCCACAGAGTTTCTGAGGAGAGCCTGGTAGATTTGAACTGCTGGCCTTTTGGTTAGCAGCCATAGCTCTTAACCTCTACTCCACCAGGGTTTCCAATGGCCAGGGACCTCTAAAACAGACTTGAACAAATTGATTCCTCCCTCTCAAGGCGGAGATTTAGAAAGTTTTGCCACGTCTCTTTTTTCTTTATCATGAGATCAAAGAAGATGACTGGTCATTTGATCATAGCTGAAGGACAGGATGGGAAATAGAGAACACCTTATGTATTTATTTTTCCCATTCCTGATCTAGTTTCCGGGATGTACGCTCTGATGCACAGCACTTACCAACTCATCAAAAAACCAAACCTGTTGCCGTTGAGTTGATTCCGACTCATAACGACTCTGTATAAAATGTAAATATATAATGCCTGGAATCGATGTGATAGAACTCTGAACATGAGAGGAAAAAATCTGTCCCGAACGACATCAATTGCCGAAAGCGTCACCTAATGGGGCTGGCAAATGTTTCTACCAAGGCTTTGTTATATGAAACCTTGATTGCAAAAGGTACACCTTAAAAGCTCCCTCCAGGAAAAACTGATGGAGTCCAAGTGGAAAATAAAAATTGATCACACTTGTTTTATTCACAACCTTACAGTGTTAATGGGCAGCCTCAGGAATGAATCGACAATAATCCCACACATGACTGTAACAAAGTGGACAGCACCTCCATCTGTTTAATAACTGGTGCTCCATTTCTCATCGTCTCTGTGGACATGGATGTCTCAGAGCATAGCGTGAGAGTCATTTCCTCTCCTGACACACGCTGAGCCTCAGAGCAGTTTTTGTCAAGGGGGCTGGTGAGCACAGTTCCTCTGGTCGGTGAGCCGGAGGATAGTAGTGGTGTGAGGCGCAAGCCAACTCCTTCCATTTTCAGTTCCGAGGCAGTGGTTTGAAATGTTTTTAGTCAAAGAAATCTTTCTTCAAACAACAGCTAATGCAGAAACCCAGTACATCAGACAGAAAAGTGGAGAAGCTCAGGTTGTAGGGACTAAGAGAATGGCCAGGATGGGGGACAGGAGCTCTACTTGCAGTCGGTTGGTTCCCTGATGGGGGAGGGGGCTCTGCAGGCCCTGAGATTCTGTGGCACAGTTTGAAAACCTCAGATCAGAGGGATTTTTCACATTCTGCCTGGGATGCTTTTGGGGAAGTGGAAATAAATAAATAAATAAAGGCTGAAATTAGCTTTGACTTGTTTTTGTGGGAAAACTAAGACCAATCCAGCCTCCTTCTTGATTGAATAAACCTGTTAGGACACACCTAGACACATACAAAGACAACATTTTAAAGACTGTATCATAAGCGGACTTCCGTTGGAGCCACCCAAGAGCTCAAGTTTGAATTTTTATTACCCTCACTTTGGAGGAAGGGTAGGAATACGATTATAACACAGCGCTGTGTCAGAAGGGCTCACGCTGGCCGAAGGGAGCCATTTGTTAAATTTTCAGGAATTTTCCCAACCTGATTCTTAAATATAACTAAATAAATTATTTTAAAAACATGTAATAAATACTCAAAACATATCGCTTCCTCACTATTTTATTGCATATTACTACTATCTATGCTCTTGAGGTTACTTGTGTCTATTGTATAATGGAATTATCATAGAATGGTGTACTACTGTGCTACTGTACTACTGGAGCCCTGGTGGTGCAGTGGTTCAAGTGTTTGGTTGCTAACCAAAAGGTCGAAAGTTTGAATCCACCTGCCGCTCCTTGGAAACCCTATGGGGCAGTTCTACCCTGTCCTATAGGGTCACTATAAGTCGGAATCGACTCAACGGCAATGGGTTTGTTTGTTTGTTTTTTACTGTGCTACTCTTCCCAACTCCACATTAAAAAAGAACAACTGTTGCTGTCGAGTCGATTCCGACTCATAGTAGGACAAGGCAGAACTGCCCCATAGGGTTTCCAAGGAGCAGCTGGTAGATTCGAACTGCCAACCTTTCGTTAGCAGCCATAGCTCTTAACCACTGTACCACCAGGGCTCCTCTCCATATTAAGTGACTTCAAATTAGTTGCTTGAAATCACATCAGCCAGGGTGGGAGTATTCACACTATGGGAAATGATGAACACTCTGTCAGGACCCTTTCCCTCAGCGAGCTAACTATTAAACATCTACAGCATACCACTGATAATGGGTCCAGTTATTGGGCTCAGTTACTAAGATCAGTAACACGTATATACCTTAAGACATTGAGCAAGTGTAGCTTTTGTGAAAAAGCTATTTACAGATGATTAAGTAATTCACTCTAAAGTCATTCATAGACCGCTTTAGAATGGCTCCAAGAATCCTCTCTCTTGGAAGCCTAGAACTCCAACCAATCTAAAGAATTAAATCACTCAAATTTGAAGAAGAAAAATATGCCTCAGGAAGAGTTGTCTTGCCATCAGAATTACTCAGATCTTGTTCTGAGTGATACACGCTAATTGCCAAACTGCTTACTGTAATTAAATCTCTGAGTATGGTTTTCTCCAGATTAAAATGAAGTCTGGTATCTTATTTTTTTATTTTTATTTTTTTGCAAGGAGAGTCTTTTATCGCCTTTAAGTTATAAATCTGTGAGTCAGTGAGGGTCCTCTTCAAACGTGATTTTTTTTTTTCCTCAAAGAAATGAAGAACCTCTTTTTTTTTTTTTTTGATTAATTTTACCCAGGAGACAGAAACTGGTTGCAGGCACCGTTTTTTCACTAAAAACACTGTTAAATCCTGCTACACCTATCATCCAGAACATTTAAGTGTGTCTGAAGAATGTCTTGCTCTTTCACCAGCCTTTGCTTCCACTGATAAACCATGCAATTTTGAAATAGATTCCAATCTGCCAGTGCCTCTTCTGAGACAAAAACGTAATGGTGCTACCGTGCAAATCAAAGATGGAGGAACAGCTCCAGTGAAGAGACGGCCTTACTTACGGTTTCCTTTTAGCTCAGTGAGTCTCAGCCTCAGCTTGGTGGGTGGAGGAAGGGCTTAAAAATACTAGAAGCCAGTCCCCACCCCAAGAGACTCTGATTTAATTGGTGAATGGAGGCCATCAATAGTTTTGAAAAGCTTTCCAGGCAATTCTAATATAGGGGCAGGATCATCTGCACCATGCAGTTGAACGTGAATTTGATACTTGTCCACCTGATAGAGGGACAAGTCAAGTTAAATAGTCCCATCTTTGGTGATGACATGACATCCGTGCCTTTTGGCTAGTTAATGAAAATTGCCAATGGCTCAACATCAGTTACATCAAATAAAATCACTCTGTCTGCTGGGCAATCTCCAATGCTTAAAAAGCCAGTCCTAGAAAGTCAATTCATGTATGCCCCACTACTGGTCCCTCTTGCAGCCATCTTTTCCTCCCCACGACTGGCCCGTCTTGCAGCCATCTTTTCCTCCCCACGACTGGCCCGTCTTGCAGCCATCTTTTCCTCCCCACGACTGGCCCCTCTTGCAGCCATCTTTTCCTCCCCACGACTGGCCCGTCTTGCAGCCATCTTTTCCTCCCCACGACTGGTCCCTCTTGCAGCCATCTTTTCCTCATGGTACCCCTGGGGGAGGAGGTTGAAGGTGTTCTATAGCAGCAGCTCCACTATCACCACCACCATGATCCAAGCCACTCTGTAGTTTCCACTTCGTTTAGCTTCCTCTTCTGGCACTGCCTTGCACGTGAACAATTTTCTAAGCTACATCTCTGTCTCCTGTCAATTCTCTGAGCCCTATGTTCTTCCAAAGAATCAATTTTTCCCATTCTTTTTGCTTAATATCGTCAGTGGCACTTTTTGTTCCTTGCAAGAGAAAGATTTCTAACTGATGTTTTGTCATACCCTCCCCCCCCCAAAAAAAAACAAAACAGAAAACGATCACCAGTTTTCATAAGTATTTCTAAACCTAAGCACATAAAAATTCAGGATGAGAAAACAATGTAGACTGGGAAAAATGCAAGTTGAAAAATAACATCATTTAAATCAATTATTTAAAAATACTCCAAACACGATCATCTGCAGAAGAGGTGGACAAACGTGGACACACATGGACAGAAAGAACTTCTCGTTAACTTCAGGATCGTGGTTACTTCTAGAGAGAAAAGAAGGGGCATCAGGTCAGGGAGCAGAAGGGAGTTCAATTACACCTGTCATGCCTATTTCTTAAAAAATGTCTGAATCCAGTATAGTAAATCTGGGCAGAGGTATGGTGGTGTTATATGAGTTTCTGAACTAGTTTGTCATATTTTAAGCGTTTTTGTTAAGAGCTCCAAGCTAGCTTTCTCCCTTTTTAACTAAGATACCATTTTTAAAGGTGTTTATGCCATAGGCTTATGCCCGAACACATACCTGTTTTATTTGCCTGCCCTTCGAATCTTCACCTATGTTATCTCTTGCTTTAGTTCTGAGGCCCCAGACCACAGCCTCTGGTAAACCCTGCCAACCTGGCATGGAGGCAGAGGCTACCCATCACGCAGTTACTAGCTGTTTCTTCTCTTTCCCCATCCTGGTACTCTCTTAGTAAATACATCTATGACTGTTAGCTGCAGCCTATTCCTACCTCTATCTGCCTGTGTTCGCCCTGCTGCTACATCTCTTCTGGCCACACTTACTCACAGCTTGATGTTTGCCAGCTCAGGTTTATACAATTTGTTTTCACATACTCTTATTCTATTTGTCTGCAGTTGACCCTACTGCTTTAGATTGTATCTTTCCCAGTATCCTGCTCTCCATCTACCAACTTTAAGAACACTCTCAATTTTATTACCCAGATTACTGATGAGACTGTGCATATCACGGTGGAGAAGGGGTATCTAGGTAAAACCGTCTTCATCCCCTACTTCTCACACAACATGTCAATAACTAGCTATTGATATATTCCTCAGCTGTGTCCATCTGCTCATTGTGTGCCTCCAAGAGTTGTGAAATACCATACGTAGCTATATCTAAATCTCTAGCTATCATCTGTCCGTATATCTATCTGTATATCTGTTTGTCTATTTATTTAGTACCACACTACAGTAGCCATCAAAAATAACTTTCTTTGGGGATAGATAGCAGGGATAGCTTTATAAGAAAATAAAGATCACAGATTTTGACGTATACATTTCCAGATTTTTAAACTTTTTTCTTAACAAAAATTGGATCATCCTGTATATGGTGCTTTGAAACCTGCCTTCTTCCTTAATAACTTTTTCTAGATCTCTTTTCCAGGTCAGTGAACACAGATCTTGAGCCACCATATAACCAGCAGCACTTGCGAGCTCCAGGCAGAAACATTTCCAAGATGGCGTCTGGCATACTTCATTATCTGTCCGACCTCAAAGGCACTGCTGTTGTTGTTATTACGTGTCCTTGAGTCGACTCCAATTCATAGTGACCCTATAGGACAGAGTAGAACTGGCCCCATAGGGTTTCCAAGGCTGTAATCTTTACCGGAGCGGATAGCCAGGTCTTTTCTCTGTGATCAAGACACTCCTGCCCCCAATATTTCCACCTGGCTCACAGCAGTAAATCCATTTGTGGCCCCCAGGAAACTCACCGAGAATATAGTCAAGGCCTATTGCTGCTCATCTGTGAACAAAATGCTGCTGCAATCTAAATAGACCCTGCCCCCAGCCCCAATGGACCATTCCAGGCCATCAGGGTGGAAAATAACAGTTTTCTCTCATATGAGTACCTACATAATTCTTCAATTTTGCTTCCTGGCTAGTAACATTTAGGTTTCTTGACCTAAAACATTTAATATCTGACCCTTTACAGAAAAAATTTTTCCACCCCAGGAATAGCCTCTAGAAGACCTTGTAAGAAGAAAATGAACTATTTAAAGTTCTGTAGAACTCATCTATAAAATTTCTTGGTCTGATATTTTCTTTATGGAACGACTGTTAACAATAATTCATTTCATTTTCTTTAAGTGTTATTACATTATCCAGGTTTTATTTAAATGACCATTTTTGTTAACCAGTTTCCTATTGATTGACAATGATACTAGTTCCAGTATTTGGCCATGATTGAATCTGATCCTTATGAACACCCTTGTAGTACAGCCCTTAGTCCCCCCAAGGGGGACCTTGACTCTTCCCAAGGTGGTGGGTTGGCCCCCTTTCCAGCCTTCCTCCAGGCCCTACCCTGGGCCTATCTTCTCAGAACAGCAGAAGGTTGCAAGTAATGTAGAAGGAGCCTGGACGTGAAGGCTGAGAAGTCCATTCACATGGGCTCAAGGTCCCATGCAATGCTGAGGTGGGGCTGTGGATGGCAAGAGAAAAGGGGTGGGGGATAGGAAGGCTAGTATATAGTCCAGCAGAGAACTCCAAGGAATCTAGGCGTTTCATATCCGAACCTGGTCTTCCAGGTCGATATGAAGAGAGAAGGTAGAATACATTTTATTTAACAGTTTGGTAGCTTGATTTATGACTTTTAAATATTTAGACACGTATTATGTTAGCCTCCATTCGTCTTTTCCTGGACAGGCAAATACTGGGGGTAGACATGCATCCTCGTACATATAATTTTTGTGTGACTAGTTTCCTTTGCAGATACTTGCAAATTGATTAGGAAATCATTTATTTCTGGTGTCAACTTTCAGGTCCACAGGTTCAAGTGCAACTTGAACATTTTTTTTAAAGACTTCTATTTGAATGGCACTTTATAGGTATAAAAAGTTTTTAAGTATATTCATAATCTTATTTGATCCAAAGCTCTTGTAAGTTGAAAAGACAGTTGTTTTTCTTCTCTTTGTTTAGAAGGGGGGTTTGAAGGTCAGTAAAATTAAATGGCCTGTCCACATCTCACCCTACCCAAGTCTTCTCACCTGTCCAATGGTCTTTGCAACTTCCTGATATTGATTTTCAGTGTCATCCCTGTTATAACCTTTGTGTGGGTTTTCACGATTGGGAGTTCTTTTTAAATATTTCCTAGGAAGACCCTATTTGGGAAATCACTAGATGCTATTTCTAATAATGCCTTTAGCTTGCCTTACCAGCTCTTCTAGTCGTATGACTTATGACAAATCACTTTAGATCTCTAAACATCAGTTTCTTCATCTTAGTTGGGCAAGGTAATCTAGTCTCCTCCGGATCCAATACTATGGCCCGTGATTTCTTGGAAGAACCTCTTGTGAGGCAGATAAGAAGCAGATGGATGACTCTTCTTCAGATAGATGGGAAGATGGGGCCGTGAAAACACCATGAATTCCTCAGGTTCCAAGAACAATATTAAAATGTTAAAAAAATAAATATTGTAGACTTATTTAATCCCTTGTGTTAATTTCTTTGCACTGAGTTATTTGGTAACAGTGCAATAACAGGATCTTATGCGATTTAAAGCTTGTACAGGTGATGCAGGAATTTAGGAGTTTGTTTTCAGCCCTGTTTTATTTAACCTCTTCCTCCCCAACCAAGGTTTCCTTTTCTACTTCAAACCCCAGGTTCCTCATTCCTATATTATGCAAGATCTGAATTTCTTTATTCTCCTTTCTGTCAAGTCACAAAATCCTATGTCTTTTTTGCAACCAGGATTGTTATTAGGGCCTCCTAAACTAATTCTGTTAGGGTACTAATAATGGTCAGTAGCTTATGTATAGCTCTTTATCTTCAAGCCATTGACTTAATACTGTCATAGTAGATTCTAGATAACGCTGTCTTTGTGAGCCATTCTCTAGTTAGTTCCATTTCTCAAAAACATGTAGCAAACACCTAAATTATAATTATTCTTAATTTAGTAGTACTTTATTCTTCCAAAGGTTTTATGCAGGCTTTGCATCCTTGATAGCTTTCTAACCACCCACAGTAATGGTTTCAGCCTTTATTTAGAAAGGATGCACAGCTGTGCCTCCCCTCAAAATTCAGGGACACTGACAGCCAACCCTCCTGTCTTAGTTATCTAGAGCTGCTATAGCAGAAAAACCACAAATGAATGGCTTCAACAAACTGAAATTTATTCTTTCACAGTTTAGGAGGCTAGAAGTCCAAATTCAAGGTGCCAGCTCCAGGGGAAGGCTTTCCTTCTCTGTTGGCTCCAGGGGAAGGTCCTTGTCATCAATCTTCCCCTGGCTTAGGAGCTTCTCAGTACAAGGACCCCAGGTCCAAATGATGTACCCTGCTCCCAGCTTTGCTTTCTTAGTTGGAGGAGGTCCCACTCCTCTCTGTTCGCTTCTCTCTTTTATACCTCAAAAGAGACTGACTGAAGATACAACCTAATCTAGTAGATTGAGTCTTGTCTCATTAACAAAACTGCCTCATTAACATCACAGAGGTAAAATTTACAACGCATGGAAAAATCACATCAGATGACAAAATGGTGGACAACCACACAATATTGGCAGCCATAGCCTACCCAAGTTGACACACATTTTGGGGGGACACAGTTCAATCCATAACACCCCCCTACACTCTGTCCCAAGACTCTTGCACTTAAGTGTCTCCAGGAATGAGCCCAAAAGCCTTATACTTGTATTGCATCTCTCTGCCTGCCCCAGGACTTGGTTAGATTTGTCTGCCTACTTTCAACTTTAATTTTTTTTTCCTGTAGACTCTATCACTCAGCTCATTCTTAGCTACATACACTGTAGTCTTGAGACATTCTCATTCGTCTCTACACCTAGACAAAAAGTACCTAGTCAAGGGTTCCCCTCCATCTTTGCAGCATAGAAACCACTTCTCCAGAAGGCAGATAGTAGGTCCTATTTTTTTTTTATATAGTAGGTCCTCAATAAATACATACCTGTTGCTGTCGAGTCGATTCCAACTCATAGTGGCCCTATAAGACAAAGTAGAACTGCTCCATAGGGTTTCTAAGGAGCGGCTGGTAGATTTGAACTGCCAACCTTTTTGGTTAGTAGCCGTAGCACACCACGGCTCTTAACCACTGCACCACCAAGGCCCCATAAATATTTATGGTATGTATGAATGGATGAATGAATGAATTAACAAGAGTTCCCTTGTAACTTCAACCACTCAAAGAAAGCCAAGAACCTTGGAGTAAGTCCCCCAAAAGTTGACTCTCCAGATAGTCTGTCAGGTCTTTCTTTGAGTTTATTAACTTGCAGTTTATACATAATTCTAACATTATTGATATTCTGATTTTCCGACCATAGCCAATGAGAATCCACAAATTAGAAGATCAAATTAGTGCTGCAGGAAGTAAACACCCTGAGAGTGGCAACAAGCAACAGCCTGGCAACAAACCAGGAAGAAAACAGAAAAACTAAACAGACAATCTAGATGATAATAGCAAATTCGAAGAATAGACTTGTGAAACAGCCTTGCAAGTGTCATGTTTATGAACATGTTCATGTTCAGAAATAAAGCACTGAATTATTAAAGAAAAAGCAAAATATGTTTAGCATAACCCGGAGTTTTTCAGTCTTGGCAGTGTTGACATTTTGGCTGGATAATTCTTTATTGTGAGTGACTGTCCTATGCACTGTAGGATGTTTAATAACATCCCTGGCCTCCACTGAACTGATGCCAATAGCAATCCACCCTCTCTTGAGTTGTGACAACCAAAAATGTCTCCAAACATTGCCAAAATCCCGGGGAGAGGGGCAAGCAAAAAATTGCCCCCAGGCAATTTATAAGGAATTATATAAATACTTCCACCTAAAATTGTTAGAATTTTGTGAATGGGTCTTAAGTTTTAAATTCAAATATTTTCGTGACATTCCTCTGGGTATATCAGTGCATTCCTAGATGATTGTCTTAGTTATCTAGTGCTGCTATAAGAGAAATACCACAAGCTGGTGGATTTAACAAACAGAAATTCATTCTCTCACAGTTTAGGTGGCTAGAAGTCTGAATTCAGGGCGCCAGCTCTAGGGAAAGGCTTTTTCTCTCTGTTGGCTCTGGAAGAAGGTCCTTGTCTCCTTTCAGCATCTGTGGACCTGGAGTTCCTTGGAGATCTCCATGTGTCTTGGCAGCATAACAGGTAATAATTCAGCATCAGAAACAACTCAGGATACCATTCTTCGGTCAGGATAGCTTCTCAACCAGGCCAGCAAGCAGGTCTGTCTTGGCCCTCGGCCCCTCAGCCCCTCAGCCCCTCAGCCCCTTGGCCCCTCAGTGTGGCCTGGCCTTTGCCCTGCCTGAGCAAGTGTTACAAAGCTCTTCAGTTCCACCAATAAGTGCCCACAGATACCCCACTCCACCGGTAAGCCTTGATCCGAAGGTGTTCAGCTCTCTAGGGTCATGGGTCAGCCTAGCTCTGCTAATAAGTACCCAGAAGCACCCCACTTCACCAGCAAGCCTCCTGACAGAAGGTGCTCAGCTCTCTCTTGCTCTATGTATCAGCACACCCACTGCACTGTCTCCTGCTGGTCTCCTGGTTCTACTGCTGCTGCAGCAGCTTCTCGTCATCTTGTGCTGTCTCTGGTGTTGCAGCTCTCTGTCTCCTGGGTCTAGGGGGTTCCCAGTGCAGGGACCCGGGTCCAAAGGATATGCTCTGCTCCCAGCTCTTCTTTCTTGGTGCTGGTGAGATCCCCTGTCTGCTTGCTTCTGTCTCCTTTTATCTCTTGTAAAATAAAAGGTGTGGCTCAAGTAAAAGTGTGCCTTGAGCCAGGGCATGACTTCAATCAAACCCTCCTGTAAGGCAGTGACTCAAGATACACGCCACCCTAATCCTGCCTTATTAACATATAACCCAAAACCAAACCAAACCTACTGCCGTTGAGTCGATTTTGACTCGTAGTGACCCTATAGGACAGAGTAGATTTGCCTCACAGGATTTCCAAGGAGCACCTGGAGGATTCGAACTGCTGACCTTTTGGTTAGCAGCCAAACTCTTAACTACTACGCCACCAGGATTTTTCATTAACATATAGAAGTTAGGATTTACACCACATCACAAAACAGAGGATAATTATATCAGGTCACAAAATGGAGGAATACCACATAATACTGAAAATCATGGCCTAGCCAGGTTGACACATATTTTTTGGGGACACAGTTCAATCCGTAACATTGATGTTGGATAAATATAGATTTTTAACTCTTGGTATTTACCTCTGAATTTGCATTTAACTGTAAAGTCAGCTTCGATACATTATCTATCTCATATACAACTTTTTAACATATAATATTTAAATCATTTAACTCACAGGTCACTTGCACAATAAAACTCATATAGCAACCAGAATAAATTCCTTGATGCCTTACTGAGAATTCCCCAAAGCTATGGTCACCAATGGTATTTTCTCTACCGCTTGCTGATCTGAAAGGAAGCATTTGATCTTCTAATCAGGCTTTAAGTGAAGAAAAGTTTAACTTATCTTTGCTATTCTGTTCTTCAAAACCAAAGAACATATGCCCATTACATATCAACTTATCCAGCTGGTTAGCCAGTCATCCATTCTTTCACTTGCCATTGATTAGGTTCTTCTGGACATGTCAGGCACAATGCTAGGTACTGGGAATAAATGAAGATATACAATCCTTGAGCTACAGTCTAGAGGTGAAGACCAAGGAGCAATTAGGAGATCCCTGTGTAATACAAAGTGCTGTTATGTAATTACGTGATGGTTGAAGCTGTCTGTCAACTTGGCTGGGCCATGATCCTCAGTGGTTTGGTAGTTATGATGTAGTTTGGCAGCTTTTAAGTGATGTAATCACTTACATAATGAGATCTGATATAAAATGATTACCGCCATGATGAGATCTGTTGTGAGCAGCTAATGAGTTGAAAGGAGGTATACTTGGGGGTATGGTCTGCATCCAATAGAGGTGGACTTTCTGGCAAAGTTAGCTGGCTTTTGCCCACTCTGGATCCTGCAGCTGACTCCTGTTTATCTGACCTCTAGTTCTTGGGACTTGAGCTAGCAGCTTACCTGCTGATCTTGGAATTCGTCGGCCTCCATAGCCTGTAAGCCAGAGGCCTGAGATCTGACCTTCTGATCTTGAATTCCCAGCACCTGCAGCTACATGAGTCAGGAGAAACCTCTAGCCTGATCCACAGACTTGGGACTTTCTGGCCTCTACATCCTCATGAGCCTTTTCCTTAATATAAATCTCTCTCTTTGTATATTTATGTGCTGCACTGGTTTTGCTTTTCTAGGGAACCCAACCAAAGACAAAGTATTACAAGTTAGTGCTATGAAGTGTGGGAAAGAATGACTCCCTACAAAAGTGGTGGGGAGGAGCTTTGGAAGACCACTCCAAAGAAGTACCCAGAAGTGACCAGAAAGTTACATAGTCCCCTTGGCCTTTGAAATGTCTTTTGGGAGATGATTATTCTTAACCTTTTAAGGTGTGAGGCTTGTATAGGGTAGGCGATAAGGGTGAAGCAGCTTCAAGGATTCTGCCCCCATTGCCCACAATCAGGCAGGAACGTAGGCATTTGCCTTACAGAGTTCCACAGACTTTTCCTGAAGAGCAAGACCAGTAGCTCTGTCTCTTGACAGGCATCCTGGAAATGAGCTGGCTGGCTTGTGATGGTTTACATAGCTTCCACTAATAAGACCAAACACCATGTTTTTCTCAAGATATCCTTGATTCCTCTGAGATAGGGTTACTCACCCGCCTTCCCTGTCCTGGGGCTCAGAAGCCTGCCCAGGGCCCCGGGTGGTTCATGAGCAGAGGCATGCTACTGCTGCCACCATTTCCCACCCCTGTGGCCTCAATACTCCCCCCATACAAACTCTGATCAGGCAACTGCTTCTCTAAGTGCTTGTGACTGTAACACTGAAGAGATCTGAAAAAGCAGATGCGAGAAACATGGAAGAGATGAAGCTGGGGAGAGAGGTCTGGGGAAACAGCCAAATTTCTGTGAGTGGACACTGCTTGGCTGACTGATCACTTGACTTCTGACCTGAGCCCCTGGGAAAACTCACCACCCCCCCTTCATTTTATTTACAGCTTGATGCAAGCTTCCTATTTATGTTAGCATTCTGACTGCAGAGGGCTTTTGTTTGGCCAGATACTGAAACCCGAGGATTCTTTCCTCTCTGTGTCACCAGCTACCACTGTTACAGGCCTGTCACTCTGCTTACATCTCAACTGAGCTTCTAGGTCTTTCCATTTGGGCTTCTAAATTGAGATATGCTGAGATATTTGAGACACAAAACCTTCTGTGATATGATTCTGGAAAACTCAGCTGTACCCCACCCATTTTCATCGCTGTTCATTAGGAACAGAGCAGCTAAATCTGTGTAATGAGTATTTGCTCCCTGTTCAGATATTGCACCCAGGGAGGGAGACAGCAGATACATGAAATGCGCTTTGTGACTCTCTGGAACACGGTGACCCCCGAACCCAGATTAGGCCAACCGTACCCAGTTTCACTTTTGGTTAGATTTCTGAATGACGAGTCTTTGATTCAAATCCACTTGAAATAGAGAGAGAGGCCGAGGAAGTCAGGGGGCCAATGGGCAGGTCAGTGTCTTCTGTGACAGCTGGTTACAAAGAGTGGCAGCAAATAACAAAATAAGTCCTGCAGCAAGGATGAGAAGATCCTCCATTTGAAAGTGAGTGAACTCTGACTGACTTATCTGCTACAGTCGTGTGACCAGAAAGGAGGAGAGACGGAGCCACCCAGGTCCCTTCAGAAACATGAGTCGCCCTTAGCACAGAGTTGTTTTTGCTTCCAACACTGCAGAACACAGGAGTGAACCCCACGACACCGCCCTCCCGACTGAGCGACCGCGGAGTACCATACCAGAGGTTTCCATTTTTAATTTCCGAGAGGAACAACTGAGCTTTCATGAATAGGAATTTGCTAATGTAAATTGAGCCTTTGTACGAAAGCTGACAAACAGCCCTGGAGACAGAAAGCACAGGAAATATTTGTTATGGTCCACGGGAGAAAAGGCTGTGCAGACAAAGCCCCGTCTCTTTTCAATCAAGCCTGGCTTTTCTCTATCCAAATATTAGAGGGATGTCCTTTTTATTTGCAGAACAAATTGAGCTAATGTTTTATTTATTTATCCTACATTCATAGAGCTGGTGAATAACACCTAATTATTTGTTTGCTCTTCATACCTGTGAGGCAGGTTGCTGCCAATATTTCAGAGGAAGCCTAAAAAAATCCTGTTGCTGACGAGTCTATTTCAACTCATAGCGACCCTATAAGACAGAGTAGAACTGCCCCATAGGGTTTCTAAGGAGCATCTGGTGGGTCCCAACTGCTGACCTTTTGGTTACCAGCCTTGCTCTTAACCACTGCGTTACCAGGGCTCCTCAGAGGAAGCTGGTACCAGATAAAAAGTAATCCGCATCATCACAGCTCAACTGGAATACTAAATGAAAACTGAGACACAAATTAACTGTGTATTATTCTGCTGTTTTATGCGCCCTGTTGATTCTGACTCATAGCAACCCAACAGGACAGAGTAGAACTGCCCCAAAGGGTTTCCAAGCCTGTAATCTTTATGGAAGCAGACTGCCACATCATTCTTCCATGGAGTGCCTGGTGGGTTTGAACCCTCAACTCTTCAGTTAGCAGTCGAGCACTTAACCCCTGTGCCACCAGGGCTCCTTCATTGGTGCATTGAGTTTAGCAAAATAAAGGATTTGCTGCTCTTGGTGTCCTTTTGTCTTTGGTATTGGGCTGGTGGGCTTTCATCTGTAGCCCTTGAGGTCTGTATCCCTTCTTCCATACTTGAGGGCAGTACCTCAGGAGTACTCAGAACTGCTGTTTTGAAGTCAGCCCTTTGAGATCAAGGAAAGTATTGTTTTTAAGTGAACCTGGCAGATTTTGCTCATTGTATCAAAGTGTTTTCCAGGAAGGGGATTAGAGACAAGAGAGATATGGAAGTTTGAAGTAAAGGTAATGGTGGAGGGAGGAGAACACGGGGCCTTCAGACGACAAGAAAGTAACGCAAGAGAATGGAAGAGCGTCTGGTTGCTGAATCATAGGAAGCTGTGGAGAAGCACGGAGAAGACAACTTGTCAACAAGTTACAGAACAATCCTATTACGGTAGCCAAGTGAATGACACAGAAGAGATACAAGGGAAGGAATTGCAGCGTTGAGTTAATACTTGGTGAAATATCAAAGAAGTAAAACCTTTGAAATCTCATCAACGAAGGACATGCCCCAGTTTCTAACATAAGTGATATTTTTCTGAAATAAGGTATAGAAAAGCAGTCCTATTAAAGGAAAGAGAACGTCTTTCATTTTTGATGTAGGCCTCTCCACATTCTTTAGTTAAAAATGTAAAACTGAATCTCTTAAAATGAGCGAGGTTTTAATACATCATTCTCATTTTAAATAAGTGTGTTTTTTTTTTTTTTAGAAAACAGTATTTTGGTGGTGAATTTTGAATCTTGAAGAATACTTGTAGTTGTAAAGATGGGAACTTTTCTTGTTGGGACTTGATGCGTCTACGAACTTGCCTGGGATGAGTCCTGGCTCTGGCCCACACATTGACCCTCAAAGACTGAGAAAAAGAACCTCAAACAGCTTTAACAGTTCCAAAAATATACAGTGGTGTTAGTACAAATGATTTCGAACTTTAAACCCAAGTGCTATGGCTCTATAGGAACACAACCCCAAATCACGCTTCTAAAGTCTGGTTTCAGAATGTGACACATTGCTGTCTTGTCACTGTGTGTTTTACTTATCAGGCAATTGCATATTAAAGAAGTGGGAGTAGAAATCAAGATCAGACAACACTCCTTAAGCTGGCCAAATTCTCCTAATTCCAGAATCTTAGTCAGACCATCAGGAACCCTGGTGGTGCAGTGGTTAAGCATTCAGCTGTTAACTGAAAGGTGTGTGGTTTGAACCCACCAGCTGCTCCACGGCAGTCTGGTTCTGTAAAGATTTACAGCCTTGGAAACCCTATAGGGCAGTTCTACCCTTTCCTATAGTGTCGCTATTAGAAGGAATCGTTTGTGGGTTTGGCGGTAAATCATCTATGGAAAAAAAACAGGAGATGAGCTGATGGAGACCAGGCCATCCTGTATGATACACTCTAAGACTTCAGGTATGGTGGAAGCTGGACACCTGGGTCTGCCACCTTTGTTCCCAGTTTATCTTCAGCTTTTTTTCCAATTTACCCAGCTCCCAACTTACTTAGAGTAAGTTGGACATAACTTGGAACCCTAGGTACTTAACCAATAGTCACATTTGCAATTGCTGAGGACTTGAGATCCTGCCTGTTGTCATTGTTGGTAGTTGCCTTTAAGTTGATTCCAACTCGTGAAGACCCAACATGTGTCAAGAGTAGAACTGTGCTCCATAGGGTTTTCAAGGCTGTGAGCTTTCAGAAGCAGATCACCAGGCCTGTCTTCCAAGGCGCCTCTGAGTTGGTTTGAACCATCAACCTTTCGGCTAGTAGTTGAGCACTTAACTGTTTGCGCTACCCAGGGACTCCTTCCTAGTTAGAAGCAAATCCCTGACATGAATGGCTGCTATCAGGGATGAGGCGGTCCAATTGTTTTGCAAAATAGGTTCTTTCCTCTAGAAACTCAGGTATAAATATTATAATATGAAATGTTGTGACATTGAAATGTCATAAATCATGGTTCATATTTTAAATATTATTTGCAAAAATATAAAACTGAAGTAACTAGGTTGTCCCATTGATGAGCAAGGCCATTTTAGAGCAGGCACACAAGATTTTGAAATAGATCTTTTCAGGCATAGAGACCTTGCCCTTGGATGTGGTCAGGAAACTTGAGCTATGTTCTTTACGAATACGGTCTACGTCTTACTATTCTTTATTCTGAAGCCTAGCTCAGTGCCTGGGTGAAGGCTAGTGGGCAGTAATAGTTTGTACAACTGAACTGGGGAGCTTCCAAGCTGGTTCTGCTTGTTCGCTGTGCACTCTATACACTACCACCATAGAAATTCTCATGATACACTGCCTATGAGATAAGCACTGACCTCTCGATTTGGCCTTCCAAGCCCTTATTTCAGGTTTTATAATCTACAACTCTTTTATGCATTTTTTTCACTAATTGCACAAGTATTTTCCGAGTGCTTTCTATACATCTGTAATGTTACTAGTTGCTGTCAAGTTGGCTCTGACTCCTGGTGACCTCAAGTACTGCTGTACAGTCCTGTGCCATCTTTACTCACAAGGGATATTCAGTCCGTAGCGATGGCCACGGTGTGTTTTGTGTGTCCTCCAGCCCAAGGGACTCATCTTCTAGCACTACATAGGACAATATTCTGTTGTGATCCACAGGGTTTTTATCGGCTAATTTTCAGAAGTAGATGATCAGGCCTTTCTTTCTAGTTTGTCTTAATCAGGAAGCTTTGCTGAAACCTATCCATATGGGTGACCCTGCTGGGATTTGACATGCCGGTGGAAAAGCTTCCAGCATCATGGCAACACAAAGTTACCACACTATGACAAACTGACAGATGGGTGGTGGATACTTACAGTAGCTCCTATTTATGAAGAAGAAGGACATCACCTGACCACAATGACCTTAACATGAACCACTAAACTGACAATTACAATACAGAGGGAAAAGACCGTGAACACAGTGACAAGGAGAGGTGAAGAAGGTGGGTGCTGGATAACCATTTTACCCAACTTGACATCTCCTTTCATTCTCAGGCTGGCCCCAGATTCTTATCTCAGTTCCTAACCATTCAAAGCATACTTTCCAGTTAAGCACTCAGCTGCTAACCTAAAGGTCGGTGATTCAAATCCACCAGCTACTCTGTAGGTGAAAGATATGGCAGTCTGCTTCTATAAAGATTACTGCCTTGGAAACCCTATGGGGCAATTCTACTCATTCCTATAGGGTTGGTGTGAGGCAGAATAGACTCAGTGGCAACGGGTTTGGTTTTTTAGTATATACATATGAAACGCATGGGTATGACCAACACTAAAGCCAAGATGGTGCTTTCCTGGTGGGGCGTGGAGGAGGGAGGGAAGAAGTAGGGGAGGGAAACAAACAGTGCTGGCAATGATTTATTTTTAAAATCATTTGGTAGGTACACAGACATTCACTGTATTATCCTTAATATTTTTATGTGTTTAAATAGCCACAAGTGTATTTTTTGAAATGTTATTTTGACTTCTTAGTATTCTGTGTTATATGCCTTGCTCTGGCTTCACAAAATATTCTTTCATAAAATGAACAACAGCCCAAGTGTCTTCTACTCTATTCTGACCTTGTCTAGCAAGTTTGCCTTATTAAAACAGTCATGCCCTTCAACGATTTGTAGTTACTAAATGAAACCCTTTTGAGAAAACTGATATGTGGGTCAGGCTCCACCATCCAACAGTGTTCACCTTTCCAAACTAAAGTCTGTTTTTGCTTGGGCGTACCTTTCTTTTCTTGTTTATATTTTGTGGTGGTGAGGAGGATGGTTAGCCTGTCTTCCCATGGCAGTCCTTTCATTTCTGGGTCAATACCTAGACTATCTTCATCACCATACCTTTCCTGAGGTACTGCAAAAGACCTCTAAGCCACCTTCAGTGATCGAAGACAAAAGTTGTACCATGAGAGGTTAGGCTTTTCTGCTTGGTCCATAGTAATTTCTTGTGCTTTTCAGTTTCAGCATATCTGGCTGATGCTTTTAGGGGCCAGTCTCCAAGAATCATAAAGGTTCTTTGTTTTTCTCCTTTTAGCCCATCATTATCAATAACTCCAAGCCTAGCAGACACCAAAATACCATTCAGATTGCTTTTCTTTACACAAAATCCTTTTCCCACATTGAACTTCATCTGTTGCTTTTCTGGTCACCCCCACAGCCCCGTAATACCTTCCTTCTGGAGTTCAGTTTTCTCCCTTTGTCTTGGTATTTCATTCCTTGGAAAGGCTTGGGTCACCTTGGAGCATTTTGATTTCAGTTTGCAGGCACTCACTTCTAAACCCATTGAATCAATGCACTTAGGTTGAAATTGTTTCTTCAGCCCATCTGTCTCTCCACTAGGCTGTGGCCTCCTTGGAGGAAGGAGCTGGGTTTTTCCATGCCCAGCGCTGCGCTGTACGTGGCACTAAGGAGATGCTCGGGAGACATGTTTACTGACGTAAGCACGACCAGTTCCAGAATTAATCCTGGCCTTTCCTCCGGTTCCTTGAGCACTCCTGTAGTATGTCTTCATGCCTGGATGGAGTTCTCAACGTTTACCTTAGCCAAGGGGATTTTTGTTCAAAGGAAGCATAAGCTGTATAAACTGGATAAACAACTCTATTCACCCAAGATGCAAATAGTGACAGCTATTATTTTTCTTAGTCATCACCACAAGCCCTCACCTCACATATTAACCAAAAAAAAATTTCCAGTATGTTCCACATGAAGCTTCCCTTCCAAAAATAAATAAATAAACACAAACGCAAAACAACAAAGTATTTTCCAGGAACCCTAAGCGGTAACCATCCAAAGTTATTGGCCTGGGTATTTGCTGGTCCTGAGCATAGTGGTTGCAGATAGGCCCTGCAGCGTCCGAGGGTCTTTACTCACTCCTGCCAGGAGCCGTCCCAGGAACAGATTTCTACACTGACTAGCCATGGTTTTAAGACAAGAGGAGTCTCCTTGGCAAAGGATGTCCTCACATCTGGGCTGCCCAGGCCATCATTCTTAGTTCTTAACCCTTCTGTGACTCATGGAACACACGGTATCCAGCCCACTTTTTATGCCTCTTGAGTTCTTTGGGAGTATACTTCTCCCACTGAAAGCATTTGCCTCCTTCCACTGGGGACTCACGTAATGGTGAAAGGCAAAAGAAATGTTTGTTGAAGCAAAATAGCTGAGGTATTAGGCAAAACCAGAGGTGCCACATGTATCCAAATGAAAGACACCCTGCAATAAACCTGCTACCCAAGACCGGTGGGCCAGACGAGCTCCCACAGATCATGTATTTTTACATAATATTTCTCAAAATCTATACCAAATATTTAAGCACACTCAGTGACTCAGCATGTATTCCATTACTGAAAACACTTGGTCTCAACCAAAAATTGAAAGCAGGAAATAATTGGGTCTTGAAAGAGCTAACTCAGTTCCCAAACAAGGCTGGTACAGTGTATGACCTGTAGGGACCACCTCATGGCCTCAGAAACCCCAGCCCTCTCTCCTGGGGTTCCACCCTAATGGGTCAGGCAGTGCAGTTTTTCCTTGGAAACCCACAAAACACAGAGTCTAGCTGCCTTCACCCCTTTTCCATAGACCATGGGGCTACCCTCCCACCCTCCTAGCATGGGCACCCTCATTGATTTCCTTTACAGGGAGGTCGTCTACAGTAACCCCAAAATGATAAGCCTGCCTCTTTTTCACTGGAGAAAAGGAAGAACCTCACAAGCTGATTCTCTGATGAGGCCTCCCACTGCAGAAAAAAAGCCTGACAGGCAAAACCAAATTAAAGCCAGGCTGCTCTGGGATAGCTAAGGGGACTGACCAGGATCCCAGGAACTCCCAGAGCAAAGTCTGGAAACCATGGCTTTAGTGGACGCTGCATGTTTTGGAGCTGTTTGAAGCCTTGATCACAATGGTTTTCTGAAGCTCCATCTTAGACCCTCAGGTAACCAGTCTTCAGAAATTGTTTCTTGCCACCCAGAAACCCACTGCCATCGAGTCAGTTCTAGCTCATAGTGACCCTGTAGGACACAGGAGAACTGGTGCACAAGGTTTCCCATGCTGTAATCTTTATGGAAGCTGACTGCCACTTCTTTCTCCCGCGGAGTGGCTGGTGGGTTCAAACCACTCACCTTTCAATTAGCAGCCCAGTGCTTAGCCACTATGCCACCAGGGCTTCTTTTCTTGCCCCAGACAAGAAAATTTGGAGTTATTTGATTTGTTTGGAGCTATTGTAAAGAGGAAAATTCCAGACATCTCAGTTTCTGTTCTGCTAACGGACAGGTTGTGCCCCATAACCAAAAAATAAAAATTAAAAAAAAAAACCCTTTGCTGTTGAGTTGATTTTGCCTTGTGGTGACCCCACGTGTTACAGGGTAGAACTGCTCCATAGGGTTTTCGTGGCCGAAACAGGCCTTTCTCCTGCAAAGCCGCTGGTTGGGTTCAAACCACCAACGTTTTGGTTAGTAGCCCAGTGCAAACTGTGCCACCCTGGGCCCTTTCATTGGATTCTCCCTAACCATAAAAGGTAAAAATGGGGTACCTTGTGCTCCGTAAGAGGTCATTCAGTGTTCAAATGCTCTATTCCAGTAGTCACATTTTACAATCAGAATTCACCTCCTCGGTCAGCATCCCTGGAAGGAGCAATTTGGTGTCTTTGCTTGCCCCTCTGTTGTAGCATTTATTTAATTCTATCATGTATTAGCAGCACTTGTTTGCTTATCTGTCTCCATTTTAAGACGGTGACCTCACTGAAGACTGGAACACTGTCTTTTTGTGTGTATGTGTGTGCTTTACATGAAGGTTTACAGGCCAAATTAGTTTCTCATTAAACAATTAATACACATATTATCACATACTTTAGACATGTTATCAGGAGGGGCCAGTCCCTAGAGGACAGCATGCTTGGTAAAGTAGAGGGTCAGCAAAAAAGAGAAAGGCCCTCAATGAGATGGACTGACCCAGTGTCTGCAACAATGGGCTCAAGCAGAGCAATGATTGTGAGGATGGGGCAGGACTTAGCAGTGTATTGTTCTGTTGTATGTGGGCTCGCTGTGAATCTGAACCAACTAGACGGCACCTAACAACAACACCACAGCTGTTTTGAAGAGAATAGTTTTTTGTTTTTTTTTTTTTAATTCTCCCTACTCCCCCAGCTGAACTCTTTGGTCAAATAAAATCTCAAACAGAAGTCCTATGAAAGCACAGCAGTGCTGGCTGACACTGGACAGGAAGGGGGCTGAGCTCCCCGACCTGTGGGCCCCTCCCCTCACCTCCTGGGGGCCCCTGAGACAGCTCTGTGGAAACCCCAGGACTCCAGGGAGAAGAGTTAGAAAACCACAGGTGTAAACTAAAGGACTCTAGAAAACCAGTCTGCTCTGCAGCAGTTGTGCTCCGTTTTGGGGGCATGTGGGTTATGTTTGTTCAGCACCCAGCGTGCATTTATTGCCCTTTGAGGCTGAGTTGGAGTCAGTTGGGCTGTAATTTCGGTGGTGTTGTAATCACTTCCTTATCAGAAACCAGAGGCATTAGGGGTTCAAATTAAAAAGAAAAGTCACATCCTAAAACAATCCATGGGAACAGAGAGCCTTGCGTTTCTTGTGGTATTTGTTACATTTATGAGCATTCTTCAAAACCAGGGAAAGGCAATCTAGGCGTCATTTTAGCCAGACGCACTTAAAATGCTTCAGAAAGAGACTGTTCGAGGGATTTTCCATTATTATATAAGCATCCTGCCACTCATGGAAAGCCGCTTCAGAACAGGAGCTGGTGGGAAAAAAATAGTGCAGGAAGGAAGAAATCTTAAAGCAGGGGCTTAAATGGTGATAAGGAGACAGAAATGATTTAGTGTGTGCCAATTTACAGATGATCTAGAATGATTTGAAGCACACTCCATCAAGGAAACTGGGGGAGTGAGGAGAAGCGTGTCCATATTTCATCCACCAACGAGCATGGGGAAGCTCACTGGAATCATACTGAGTATGTGAGCTGTCCTTTCCCCCCAATGAATGGTGTAGAGAGACCACTTATGTGAAAAAGTGAGAGAAGAGACACGTGTGATACTCAACCAACAGAGAAATCCATGTCCTTGTGTTACTGGTGCCTCTACGTCTTTAATTAAATAAAGTTCTTGCCTCTCACTGGTCAAAAATCAACAGGTAAGGCACGGAGAATTTTCCACATGAGCAAAGCTTTGTTGAAGAGGCTTGCAAGTGGAGATGAGGAGGGCCTGGGCAATGCTTACCTCTGCCTCCCAGAACAAAAGACTTGCCTGGGTTTTTAAAAATTCTTGGGGAGGGGGAGGAAGATTCATGTTTATTCAGAGGCATAGGCGGGGTTTTCTGGCAAGTAGCCCATTCTGAGTGGGGCTAGGTTAAATAAGGTGTGAGGGCAGCAGCTTTTTAAGATGCCTTTAAAACGGCTCCTGTCCGGGAGGTTTCTGGATCTGTAGCAGGACTTAATATGGGGTGTAGCACCTGTGCAGTTGCCTGTTCCTGGAGTTCGATTCCCCAGCTGCAGCCCCTCGCTGCCCCTGGTGGAAGGTCACACAGCCATCACAGGTGGATGTTCTGCCCGTGTCCCTGGGGCTGGTTTCGTCTGGCTGCTTCTGAAGGCAACTTTAAGGAAGTTTGTGGGCTGTTTTCTGGTAACCTGCCTCGTTGTTCTGGGGAACGGCTTAATTTCTGCACCCTGGCCCATTTCCGGTTACTTTGTTGCTTTAATTTGTTTATGCAAATTGCGGATTTGGGGGCCCCTCTGTTCCCTGTCTTACTCGGTCAGTGTTATCCATGGCTTTTTCATAGCTTCATTCTAGAGACACTCTAAAGGCTTGGCAAAGCAAGCTAAAAATCAGAAAATAATCTTCACCCATGTTTACCTTTTATGAATGGGGAAAATCCAGGGAAAGGTCCCTGGGTAGCGAAAATGCCTTTCTTTCAGCTACCAACGAAAAGGTTGGTCGTTTGAACCCACCCAGTGGCATCTGGGAAGAAAGTCCTGGCCATCTGCTTCTGTAAAGATCAGAGCCAAGAAAACCCTATGAAGACCTGTTCTACCCTGTAACCCTTCGGGTCGCCATGATTGGGAATAGACTCAATGGCAAGGGGTTTGCTGTTTGGTTTTAGGGCCTCTAGTCATGGTGATGAATCAGATTCTGCTCACATTTACGTGTGCCTGCCCGTGTCTCCTTGCTGGGCACTTACATACAGACTGCATTTAGTATTCTGTGAGGTATGCTTGGCAGGGTCCCCATTTTTCAGGGGTGGAAGCAGAGACTCATAGAACCTGGGGGGTTTCCTAGTAAATGACAGCACCAGAATTGAAACCAAGGTCCTCTCTCTTGCTCCTAGGTCCCAATGCTATGGTCTCCAGTAGGAATCGCACTCCTGGAGCTAGGCCTGGGGAAAAGTATCAACTGGGTGAAGTTGCCATTGACGCATTTCTCCACCCTATGTGTGCCTTACATAGTCCTTCTCCCAAACTACTTCTCTCCCATTTGTTTATAGCCCTCTTTCTTCCATCTAAAACAAGCTCTATTCCTGTCTTCTGCTTTCAGTTTCCTCTCACTGTTTGATTGTGTAGCCTCAGCCTTATTAAGACTCATCTATTCTCAGGAGGAGGAAATGGAATGTGTGGCTAATTGCCTCCATGAACAACGGCCTCCTTTACCACGAGACCAGAAGAACTGGATGGTGCTGGGCTACCATTACTAACATTTTGATCAGTGATTCTACAGAAGAATCCAGATCAAACTGGGGAAAAAATCTGGAATAGAATTTCAAATTCTCATGGAATCCAGACTTTCTGGAGCAATTCGGGCTGGATAAACCATTGAAACTATTGTCTTGAGATAATCTTTAAGCCTTAAACCAAAATATCCCCTGAAGTCTTCTTTAAAACCAAACAATAGCTTAGCTTGATTAACAAAGAATGTCTTCCTTGAGCATTATGCTCTTTTAGGAACTATCTATATGGGATCAAACTGACAACAGTGACTGGAAAGATTAGATAGGAAGCTTAAGGGGCAGAGAGTTTTTGATGGTGGGGGAGGAACAGTCTGGAAAAGGACGGTGAGAATGGTTGCACAACTTGAAGAATGTAATCAATGTCCCTGACTCGTACATGGAGAAATTGTTGAACTGGTGTATGTTCTGCTGTGTATATTTTCAATGACAATGAAAAATAAATTATTTAAAAAAAAAAACTTAACCTATTCTCTGCTCTTTTTTTTTTTTTTTTTTTTTTTTTACAGTTTCTGCTTCCAAAGATTTCTATCAGATAATCTGACTAACTCTAAATGTAAGAACTCCCTCCAGGAAGATGCGTTCATTTTGGCCAGGATTTTATACAGACAATGCCTTAGCCCAGTAGGAAACTCTCAGAGTGAAGGAAGAGACTTATCCAAGGGGACATTCTCTGCTTCCTCAGTTCATTTCTTGAGGACTGTTGAGAGATGGCCTTCTGAAGTGCCAAGGGGTGGTCCTCTTACATGTTGACTGTGTGGAGCCCACGGAAACTTAAGCTTATCCAAAAGGCCATAGAACTAGCTGTGGCAATCGTTTTTTATGTAGGTTTCCAGAGCAATTTGTTCTACTAAATCTTCATGGCCTCTGTTGTGGTGGCTCTTATATGAGTTACTGGCAGTGTTGTAGGAGGTCTGGATGCAGGGAAGGATGCTCTAACTGCAGCACCACACTCCCCTGCACCCTCGTCTGTCGATGGGATTCCTATAATTTTTACGTTGTATTGCCAGATGCTAAGAGTTTCGTGAGTCAGTTATAGCTTGATTCATCTTTCTCAGACACCAGACCAAGAATTTATTTCAAGCCATCACTTTTCAAATATCCCACACTGTAGGTTTTTTGAGGGCAGTGGTGGTTTAGTGGTAGAATTCTGGCCTTCCACGCGGGAGACCGTGTTAATTCTTGGTCAGGGCACCTCATGCATGGAC
The DNA here is from genome assembly GCF_024166365.1 of Elephas maximus indicus. Taxonomy (NCBI): domain Eukaryota; kingdom Metazoa; phylum Chordata; class Mammalia; order Proboscidea; family Elephantidae; genus Elephas; species Elephas maximus. The sequence continues at coordinate 79,975,384 of NC_064835.1, read as the reverse complement.
ACCACCTGTCTGTCGGTGGAGGTTTGCGTGTTGCCAGGATGCTGAACGGGTCTTAGCTGAGCTTTCAGACTAAGACCGACTATGAAGAAAGACCTGGGGATTGCCTTCCAGAAATCAGACGATGTAAACCCTTCGGATCACAGTGGTCCTATCCCTTTGTGCATGGGGTCACCATGAGTATGAGGCTGACTTGATGGCAGCTAAAAACAACATAGGTTTTATATAATAAATAAGATGCCGAGGACAGGTGTTTTTCCTTCATGACTGTATACCAGGGCCTTATCCTGCATAATCGTGTAAGAGGGAGGGGGAACTTACACTCAAGAGGAAGGGGGGGTGGTGGCACTCCTCAATAAGATAGTGCCTAACTTGATGGGGTCCCTGACTTGGCTGTTAAACGTTAACAGGGAGAGATAAGAGAAAAAGGGTATAAAACCCTAAGAAAATGACTAACGGGGCTCTCAGATTCTCTCTGTGTCTGAGTAGCCTGCTTGATGCTCCCTAGTCGAGTGTACTTCTGCTACTAACCCTCTGCTTGCTAATAAAGCCCTAGCTTGCTTGACACTCTTTGTCTTGGTGTTTGAATTTTTTTCTACACCGAAGACAGGGACCAAGGCTATTCTCTGGTAGCACTCAGTGGCTACGCCACTGCCACAGACAAGCAATCCCAAGCCTGGACACTCATTGAAGGCATGGACCTTTCTTCCACTGTCAGGTGCAGCAATGGGGACTTCCCCTCAGAGAGGCTCACTTTCATCTGCAGCCATCGAAACTATCAAAACCCCAGGTACTGGGTAGGCCTTGCATTTGTGCTCAAGTTGAATCATCAAAATGGAGAGTTCAAGAAGATTCCATGTATAGTGTGTCAGAGGATTCCATCAAGGCCTGGATACCCATGATTCTTTGTCAGGATCAGTCTCTATAAACCTTTTTTAAAAAGTGCTTCAGTTATGATTAAAGTTTATAATATCCTCCACTTGACTTTGTTCTCAGCCTTGACTGCCCATTAGAATCACTTGGTGTCAACACCACTTGGGAACATATTAGAAATACAAATTCTCAGGCTCCACCCTAAGCCTCCAGAATGAGACCCTCAGGTGTGGGGCCGAGAGCAGATGTTTACCAAGGCCTTCAGGTGATTCTGATGCTCAGACAAATTTGAGCATCTACCCCCATCTCAGGTCAATTCCTTCAGAGTCTCTGAGGCTGGGCAAGGGAAGCATCGCTGTTTTAAAAGTTCCCCAGTGGCTTCCAATATACAGGAAGGAAAGTTATAGCCCTGCCTTGAAACAGAAGTGGTTACTAGAGGTAGGATTAATGGGAATCATCATGTTTCAGAGACAAGGAAAAGAATTGGGAGGAAGCATAAGGAAACAGATAAAATCAAGCTAAGCAGAGATTTACCTCTGTTTTATTGTCTCACATACTTTGCACATGTTATCAGGAGGGACCAGTCCCTGGGGAAGGACATCATGCTTGGTAAAGCAGAGGGTCATCGAAAAAGAGGAAGACCCTAAACGAGATAGATTGACACAGTGGCAGCCACAAGGGGCTCAAACATAGCAACAGTTGTGAGGATGACGCAGGACCTGGCAGCATTTTGTTCTGTTGTACTTGGGGTTGTTCTACAGCACCCAAGCAACAACAACAAAGTCAGATAGACCTGGGTTTGGCTCTCAAATCTACTACTTATCAGCCATGTAAACTTAACGTCTCTTAGCTTGGGTATTTTTTTCCTCTTTAAAGTGGAGATAACAATCCTTTTGTGGAAATCGTATGAGATGATGGACTAAAATGTCTGGCTCAATCAGCAACCATTTAATAAATGAGAGCCATAATCATAGTTAATAATAAAATAATGGACTTAAAACCTGACCCGAGGCGAGGAGCAATGAGTAGAATACAACTTGCACCTGTAAGCTTCAGAAAAATATAGCGCCGTGGACAGAGGTGAGGAGAAGCAGGCAGCCATGGCTATTGGGTGAGAAGAGGATAGGGCTGGATTTAGACTTGTCAGATGTGGCCTTGAGACATCCAAAGGGAATCGTGTTGGCTGGAGGGCTGTGAGGTTGAGATTTCGCAGAGGAACGGGGCCTGGAGATACGGAACTGGAGGGCAGGTTACTGCTCTGAGAGAACATGAAGATGGACCGGTGGAAGTCAAACCCGAGAAGGGACCCCATTGGGGAGAAAGAGATGCTGGTGAAGGATTCATGAGTGGTCAGAGAGGTAGTTGTTGAATCAGAGGATTTATAAAAATCAAAAAGATGGCCCCTCAGGGAGCTGTATATAGAATTCTCTGGAGAAGTCAAGGCGTACAGAAGTCCTCAGGTAAGGAGGTTGAATCACTTTATGCTCGAGCATCTTAGTAAGAAGACAAGTATAATCTTCTTTTCCCACTTCTCAACCCACTGGGCTAATCTACTTAAAGGTGGGACCCATTTCTTGTACATTCCCATCTCTATGGCATCTAAGACAATGCTTAATTCAATAAGCAAAGTTTTAAAGTGAATTGGATTGAAACTGGGAGGATTTAAGCCCTCTTTTTTTTTTGTTTGTTTAGGAAAAGTGATTTAAATTTGGGGGCAATTTTTTTTTTTATTGTTGTAAAAAATATATACATAACACAACATTTGCCAATTTACCATTTTTTATGTGTACAATTTAGTGGCATTAATTACAGTAATCATGTTGTGCAGCCATCACCAATATTCAGTGCTAAATTTTCTAACCCCATAAACAGAAAGTCAATGCTTCTTAAACAGTGACTCCCAAGTTTGGGGGCAATTTTGAACAAAGCTTTCTTTTTCCACCTTTATTTTTGAGGTGTATGTGGGAAGGTAAAGGAGCCCTGGTAACGCCGTGGTTAAAGCACTTGGTGGCTAACCAAAATGTCAGTAGTTCAAACCCACCAGCAGCTCTGTGGGAGAAAGTTGTGGCAGTCTGCTTCCATAAAGATTTATAACTCTGGAAACCCACAGGGCAGTTCTTCTCTATCCTATGAGGTAGCTATGAGTTGGAATCGACTTGATGGCAGTGGGTTTGGGCGGGCAGAGGGGTACAAGAGTGGAACATACGCAGTAGAAGCCACAGGACAAACGCACGTGGGAGGGACGCTTTGTGCCCACCCTTCCCAGATAGTCTGATAGAGCCCCCAGGCCCCATTTCTACTCCCAGTGTGATACCTAATTATCTGTGGCTCAGGGTATGTTCCCTGGACCATGTTTATATTGATTTCTTCTTTAAAAAAAGGTAGCCCTGGTATAAAAAAATTTGCCCTCACTTTTAAACAATTGAACCAGCCCCTAAACCCATTGCCTTCCAGTCAATTCTGACTCATAGCGACCCTATAGGACAGAGTAGAACTGCCCCATAGAGTTTCCAAAGGAGAGCCTGGTGGATTCAAACAGCCAACGTTTTGGTTGGCAGATGTAGTACTTAACCACTATGCTACCAGGGTTTCCAAGTCTTGGTATAGTCTATATTTGCATGCTTGGGATTGGTAATTGTTACGAACTGAATTGTGTCCCCCAAAAATATGTATTCTAAATCCTAACCCCTGTACATGTGGATATAATCCCATGTGGGAAAAAGGTTTCCTTTGTTATGTTAATAAGGTTATATCAATGTAGGGTGTGTCTTAAACCAATCACTTTTGAGATATAAAACAAGCAGATTAGGCACAGAGAGCCAGCAGAGATGGGGGAAGATAGAGGCCGTACCTCATGACGTTCACACAGAACCACACCAAGGAACAGAAGCTGCAAAGAGACAAAGGCCTTCCTCAGAGCCAACAGAGAAAGTCTTCCCCTAGATCTGGGGCCCTGAATTGGAATCTAGCCTCCTAAACTGTGGGAACATAAATGTCTGTTAAAGCCATCCGCTTGTGGTATTTCTGTTAGGGCAGCACTAGATAACTTAGACAGTAATTAAGAATTGAAATTAAAGCCATAGGTCTTTTTTAAAAATCTTTCTGTTGAATGGGTTTTACAAATTTCACTCTGGTTTCTTACTGCTGATGTAAAAAATAACCACAAACTTAGTGACATCAGACAACACTAATGTGTTATCTTGCAATTCTGTAGGTAGGAAGTCTGCCTGAGTCTTATCAGACTCAGATCAAGGCGCCAGCAGGGTTGCATTCCTTCCTGGAAGCTCTAGGGGAGAAGCCAATTCCTTGCCTCTTCTAGCCACTACAGGCCACCTGCTTTCCTTGGCTCATAGCTCCCCTCTTCCTTGGCTCATAGCTCCCCTCCTCTACGTTGAAAGCTGGCAACTTCTGGCTGTGTCTTTCTCATACTGCCATATCTCTGGTTCTCTGTTCCTGTCCTCACATCTTTCTCTGACCTCCTCTTCTGCCTCCTGCTTCCACTTTTAAGGATGTTACATTGGACTGGATAATCCAGGATCATCTTTCCATCTCAAGGTCCTTAATCCCATCTGCAAAGTTCCTTTTGCCACTCAAGGCAACATATTCACAGTTTCCAAGGACTAGGATGTGGGCATATTTGTGTGTGTGTCAGAGGGGCATTACTCTGCCTACCACAAGGAGTAAGGGATGAGTACATACACAATCACAGGCTTTGGGGGAGAGCCTGCACTTTTCTCAGGGTAGATAGAGAGATACAGAGCCTGGTGGTGCAGTGGTAGAGCTTGGCTGCCAACCAAAAGGTTGGCAGTTCAATCCAACAGTCACTCCTTGGAAACAAGATAGGGCAGTTTTAGTCTGTCCTATAGGGTTACTATGAGTTGGAATTGACTCTGTGGCAACAGGTTTTTATAAAAAAACAAAAACCCAAATCCATTGCTGTCAAGTCAATAGGGTGGAGGGGAGCTATGAGCCAAGGAAAGCAGGTGGCCTGTAGTGGCTAGAAGAGGCGAGGAATTAGCTTCTCCCCTAAAGCTTCCAGGAAGGAATGCAGCCCTGCTGGCGCCTTGATCTGAGTCTAATGAGACCCAGGCAGACTTCCTACCTACAGAACAGCAAGATAACACGTTAGTCTGATGTCACTAAGTTTGTGGTTATTTTTTACATTGGCAGTAAGAAACCAGAGTGAAATTTGTAAAATCCATTCAACAGAAAGATTTTTTTTAAAAGACCTACAGCTCATTAATTTCAATTCTTAATTACAGTCTAAGTTATCTAGCGCTGCTCTAACAGAAATACCGCAAGTGGATGGCTTTAACAGCTGGTGGATTTGAACCACCAACCTTCTGGTTGGCAGCCAAGCTCTTAACCACTGCACCACCTATAAACCCATTCCAAACCCTTTGCTGTCAAATTGATTCTGACTGATAGCAGCCCTATAGGACAGGGTAGAACTGCCCCATAGGGTTTCCAAGGAGAGGCTGGTGGATTTGAACTGCTGATTTTTTGGCTAGCAGACAGGTGTAAAAACAGTATTGGAGAGGTTTCTGCCTGGTATCATGAGAATGTGTGTAGACTGCCCCACTCTGGTCCTAAAAAAAAAAAAAACTGGTAGAGAATTAGTGAAAAAGAGGGCAGGGGCAGTCACCGCATGGGGTAATAAGGCAGTCATTCTGGTTCATTCTGTGGAACAGGGGAAGTGACATTTTTCTGAGCTTGGGCAACCTTCCATTCCTCTTATTATTCCATGAAGGTCAAGAAAAGTCGTTTGCTCGAAATGCTCTTTGCAGAATACTCAATCTTTACATAATAGCCTAAAGGCCATAGGTCAAAAAGCCCTGGCGCCTAAAACAATCCAAGACTCCCAGATTCCCAGTCTCATTTGGTAAATGAGAAACCCAAGGCTGAGAGAGATGACATAAACTCCCCAGAGTAGAAAAATGACTGTTTTGAGTGTGTTTTAATTAACATAGGAAGAGTTACCAGAATTTAAGACTGGCAGATGGGTGTTATTCACCTGGAGAGAGGTGGTGGAAATAACTGTCTCAGTCAGAAGCATCTACTAAGAATAAGAAGAAACAAAATTCCATTTTCAGGTCATTAGCTTTCATTTTGTTTTAAGGTGCTATGTATCCCAGGAAGATGGTGCTAGTGGGCTGCCATCAGTAGAATGGGCACTTGTTCTTCCCAAGGGTGTGATGGCTTGTGCCAAGCACACACTTGTTCAGCCCCCGTTATACCCGAGGGACACCACCTAAGTGACAGCAGACCAAAGTCACGCATATTCTCTGTGCTGCCAGAGAAGGTACTGACTGAGGGCTGCACCCAGGAGCGGGGAGCAAGAAACTTCCGAGTGATGTCATCCAAGCTCAGCCACAGGCTCTAGTCCCAGAATATGCTCTGAACTCTTATGCACTACACCCAAACTGCCACCATTAGAGACGGTTGCCTTTGGGTTAAGCATTGCCCTCTCCAGGTTGTACTTTTAGTGTACTAGTTCTGTACCAAACCAAAACTAAACCCTTTGCCGTGAGTCGATCCTGACTCATAGCGGCCCTATAAGACAGAGTAGAACTGTCCCATAGGGTTCCGAAGGCTGTAATCAAGAAATCAAATGATAGTTTGCATAGGGCAAATCTGTTGCAAAAGACTTCTTTAAAGTGTTAAAAAGCAAAAATGTCACCTTGAGGCCTAAGATGCCCCTGACCCAAGTCATGGTATTTCCAATTGCCTCATAGGCATGTGAAAGCTGAACGATGAGTAACGAAGATCAAAGAATTGATGCATTCGAATTATGGTGTTGGTGAAGAATGTTGAATATACCATGGTCTGCCAGAAGAAGGAACATATCTGTCCTGGAAAAAGTACAACCAGAATGCTCCTTAGAAGTAAGGATGACAAGACTTCATCTCACATACTTTAAACATGTTATCAGGAGAGATTAGTTCCTGGACAGGGACACCATGCTTGGTAAAGTAGAGGGTCATTGAAAAAGAGGAAGACCCTCAACAAGATGGATTGACACAGTGGCAGCAACAATGAGCTCAAACATGGCAACGATGGTGAGGATGGTGCAGGACAAGGCAGTGTTTCGTTCTGTTGTACATGGGGTCGCCGTGAGTTGGAAGCGACCTAACAACACCTAAAAACAACAATCGTTACTGAAGCCAGCTATCACTGACAGCGGCTGGTGGGTATGAACCACAGACCTTTTGGTTAGCAGCACACATTAAGCTTATTTCAGAATTCTGTCTTCAGCTTGACTACTGAGCGACATGGGGAGTGAACCTGAGATCTGGGTCTTCTCAGAGAGCATCCTATAATTCCTCAACACAAAGTATTCCTCAGGCTGTGTTCTGGGCTATGGGCTGACTGCAGCTTAACAGAGGTTAACAGGCTCTTGGGGTTCATTGGATCTCAGCACAAGATGGCTGTCTTCAGATTGCTGAAAAATCCCTTTTATAGAAAATGCAAAATGAAACCAATTCACGTACACATTGTGTGCAGCGTAAACAAAAGCCTTTTGCTATTTGAATGTTATTCAAATACAGGATTATAAGCTGTGTTAGCAGTGTATGTTACCATCTCAAAGTGCAAAAACAAAAAAAGATCCAGTGTTTGAAACAGTGGACTTGTTATTTGATCATAGAAAAGAAAGGTGTTTTAAAAAAATAATTCAAAATCATGGAAACTCAGGTGTGGAAAGCACTGGAGAGAACATTCTAGACTAATCCCTTCTCCTTGCCCCACCTCCTACACACACAAAAACTCGAATCCCTTTCAAAACATCTCTAACAAATGGTCTTAAACTCCTTGCCGACAGGCATATTCCTTCTTCCTGAGGCTGCTGGCTCCATTTGTTTTGGTGATAAAATAAATCCTTAACATTTTAAAATGCAGTAAAAAGCAGAGCCGGTAGGTTTGAGTCCCTCAACCCGCCACTCTCCCACTCTCAAGCAAAGAGGGCCATATTAGTTTACTGCTGCTGCTTAAAACAACACAAATCTATAATCTCATAGTTTCTGGAAGCTAGGAGTCTGAAATAGGTTTTGGTGGGCTTAAATCAAGGTGTCGGCAGGGCCGTGCTCCTTTTTGGAGGCCTTGGGGAGATCCCCTTTCCTTGCCTTTTCCAGCTTCTAGGGGTTGCCTGCATTCCTCATCCTCTAGCCGCTTCCTCCATCATCAAAGCCAGCAGTGTAGCAGCTGCGTTAATCTCTCCCTGACTCTGATCCTCCTACCTCCCTTTTTCTCTTATAAGGACATTTGTGATTACTTTGGCCTCACCCAGATGATCAAGGATAATCTCCTCATCTCAAAATGCTTAGCTCCATTACATCTGCAAAACCCCGTTTGCCACGTAAGGTAATATATTCACAAGTTCTAGGGATTAGAACTGGGCATCGTTGGGAGCCACTATTCTGTCCACCATGCAGACCCAGCCCCGTCTTTAAAAGCAAGTTGGGGTAATGCTTGTTGGAATCTTCATCCAGGGGCTGAGGAGATAGAGGACAGGACTGCAGCAGTAGAGGTAGAAACTTATGCACCACCTCAGTATCCCAGGCCCTCAGGTGGGAGAAGCTGGATGGTCTGCCCCTCCAGGTGGAGATGACGCCAGACCCAGGCTCTCAACCTACTCCTAAAGAGTCCTAACTGCAAACTTGACATGGAAGAAATATGGACTCCCTGGAAAGGATGCTTGGACTTAGACAATGAAGATATCAACAGTGGTCTATATTGGCTGTGATCCTTAAGCTTTTCATAGGCAAATTTTCAGAAGTAGATTGCTAGGACTTTCTCTCTTTCTGGGACTTTTGCATGACTTGGGGGATGGTGGCGAGAAAGTCCCATTGAGGACTGAAAATGAATTTCATGGCATCCTGGAAAATAGGGACTCGGGCACGATTACGATTTAGAAAAATTAAGTAATGTGACATTTTTTCTCCCAAGTGTAGAATTCTCAGTCTACAATTGTGCCTCGCTAATGATGATCCTGGAGCCCTGGTGGTGCATGGTTAAGAGCTCAGCTGCTAACCAAAAGGGCAGCAGTTCAAAACCACCAGCCACTCCTTGGAAACCCTATGAGGCAATTCTACTCTGTCCTATAAAGGGTCTCTATGAGTTGGAATTGACTTGATGGCAATGGGTTTGGTGTTTTTTTTTTGGTTTAATGATCATCCTGTCTATTAGAATTACCCTTTAATGGGCAATTCAGAAACAGCCTGAGAGTTGGCTTCTGCTGATGAGGTAGGCAGGTCATTCAAGACCCACCTCCAATTTCATCTTCTTCTAAAAATCCTTCTCAACAACTCTAACCAAAGGGACACCTCCCTCTTCCTATAACATTTACTGACTCTCTCATTTGGCACTTGGCAGATATACCCTTGCGTTGTAATTATCTTCTATGAGCACTCATTCAACTCCCTAACCTTCCCAATCTGATTGTAGCCATCTATGTGAAGGGGCAAAACTGTGAGTTCTACATCCTTGAGTCCATCTTAGCACCTGATGCCACAGCAAGCATAATAGGCTCTAAAAAGAGATTTATTGACATCGATGATTCCATTGAAGCTCAAGAGATTTTCATCTGGAAAATACAAGCCTGTGCAATGAAAACAAGAAGGCACATGGGAAGAAGGAGACCTGGGAATAATGGTGTTGGCCTTCATGTCCTTTGTCCAGTGTACAGTTTTCTAACCACCCTAGATTTCCCCACCATACTCCATTCTCGATGTAGCTGCCAGGGTTGTCTTTCTGAAAAGCAAACTCTTCACTCCTAAGGGCCTCACTCTTAATTTGGCTTTCACAATTTACCTCTATTCATCCTTCAAGTTTCACCTTCAGACCACTCCCTTTTCCTTTACCTCTTCTACCTGCTTTCAGTGACCCAGAATTCCCTCTTCCTGACAACCCTGACCTTCTCATAACCCAACACCCTTGCAGATACATCTCTCTTATCAAACTCCTAGCGCTTACTCAAGACCCACCTTGTAAAGGCTGCTACACTGTCCCAACTGAGTGTTTCCTCAGAATTGTGTCTACCCCAGTGCTTCCCAGGCCTTAACAAGTGTGAGAATTCCCTGGGGATCTTGTTAAAATTCAGATTCTGACTCAGTGGGTCTGAAGCTGCTGAGATTTTACATTTCTGACAATCTCCCAGGTGACACCAATGCTGCTAGTTCAAGGTACACATTGTGTAGTAAGGGTCTATAAAATAAATAAGAATTCAGTGCATTGTACTGTCATTTGTCTGTTTACATGTAAACTTCTTCCAGCAAGATGAAGGCTCCCAGAGGCAGAAATGTGGGTTTCCCTTAGCATTCAGCAAGTATTTGTGAATGACAGAATGAAGCCCTGTGTCCCAAATGGTTAGCTCAATGCCTAAATCATAGCAGGTGCTCATTAGATGTTTATTAAGTGGATGAATAGATGGCCTCTGTAGGATTAAAGAAACAGCTGCCTTTAGAATTGTTGTTGTTAGCCACCATTGAGTGGACTCCAACTCATGGTGACCTTATATACAAATGAATGGAATGATGCCTGGTCCTAGGGTATCCTCACAATCTCCAGCGTGTTCTAGTCCATTGTTGCTATTGTGCCAGTCCATTTCACTGAGGGTCTCCATTGCCCTTGCTGACCCTCTACTTTACCAAACACCATGTTCTCCTCTAGGGATTGATCCCTCCTGTCACGTGTCCAAAGAAAGCAAGTTGGACAGTGTTCTGTTGTGATCTGTAAGGTTTTCATTGGGTAATTTTCAGAAGTAGATCTCCAGACCTTTCTTCCTAGTCTGTCTTAATCTGGAATCTCTACTGAAATCTGTCCACCACGAGTGACCAGGCTGGTATTTGAAATACCTGTGGCATAGCTTCCAGCATCATAGCAACATGTAAGCCACCACAGTGTGAGAAACTTAACAGACAGGTGGTGGGCCTGGGTTAAATCTATTATCAGTTTTCAAACAAAAATATCTGGCAGTACTTTGTATTTTATAATATAAATCCAATTTCCATTTCAACAACAGTTATAGTAAGGTCATTTATTTAACTAAAGAAAGTTGGTATATGTTTCACTTTGCCATTTATTAGAATGAGAAGTAATAATGGATGCCTTACATCATTCACCAGAAACCCTGGTGGAGTAGTGGTTAAGAGCTACAGCTGCTAATCGAAAGGTTGGCAATTCGAATCCATCAAGCACTCCTTGGAAACCCTATGGGGCAGTTCCACTCTGTCCTACAGGATCGCTATGAGTCAGAATCTACTCGATGGCAATGGGTTTGGGTTTGGTATATCATTCACTGTAGTTAGTGCATTAGGAAAGAAAAGTATAATGGTTCTTGCTTTCCTGAACCTTCTATTCTCCATCAGATGCTGCTTAACACACTAAATACCCCTGTTAGAAGCTTGAAGTCTGACTTGCCATGGCTGTTGAGGTTTATCTCAACAAATGAAGCTGTAGGTGGTCAGACTGGTTTGTATATTTATGCCCCCCTTTCCATCAATGAGTATATTACAATGAAAAGATGAGTGACAAGTATACACACAAAAGTGTATGGAAGCTTTCTGCAATTTTATTTGAAGTCTACACTTTATGGACCTAAAACACGAGGATAATCAGATCCTGCTTCTCTCAGTTAGCTTTACCCCAATCCTTGAACAGAAATTGCCACAATAGGGAAAAAGGAGCCAAAATGAATGCCTGAGGAAGAGCAACATGGAACATTCCCCCGCCCCCCCGCCATGTGTATTTCAAGGTCCATTTGTCAAACCAATAGAAATGCACTCCAACTAACGCAGGCAGAAAACCAGTGTAATTAATGGATGAGGAGTAGCTCATACTCTGAATTATAATCATAAACTGAAAGGACGTCACCCAGGGCAGGTCTGTGAGTCTGAGAAAACCAAACCTGTTGCCGTCGAGTTGATTCCAACTCGCAGCAACCCTATAGAACAGAGTACCCAGCAATAGGACAGAGTAGAACTGTCTTATAGGGTTCCCAAGGAGCACCTGGCAGATTCAAACTGCTGACCTTTTGGTTAACAGCCATAGCTCTTACCCTCTACACCATTGTTTTCCTTTGGGAGCCTAGGGCGCACCAAAGGATGATCTCCTTTAGGTGCCACTGTCTAGAATTGTCAGTTTCAACCATTTTCCATCCTTGCATTATTCAACTCAAGGTGCAGACTCCCAGGGAGGAAATTCTGATTGGTGTAGCTTGGATCAGCTGCTCATCTCTTGGCCAGAAGAAAACAGGATGCTTGACTAAAAAGCCATCAAGCAAGCACACTGCCAGGGAAGGGGAGTTTTTAAGAAAAACAAAACTAAGCAGTGCTATCAGAAAAGAGAGGAATGGAGACTGGACAAGCCAAAACAGCAAATGTCTGCCACCACGGGCAGAGCTTAGTTCTACCCTCTGTTGCTGTTGTTGTGTGTTGTACAGTCGATTCCAACTCGTGCTGTTGTTAGGTGCCATGGAGTCAATTCTGACTCATGTACAACAGAACAAAACATTGCCTGGTCCTGTACCATCCTCACAATTTTTGCTATGTTTGAGCCCATTGTTGCAGCAATCGTGTCAATATATCCCTTTGAAGACCTTCCTCTTTTTCACTGACCCTCTACCAAGCATGATGTCCTTCTCCAGGGACTGGCCCCTCCTAATAATATGTCCAAAGTAAGTGAGATGAGGTCTTGCCATCTTTACTTCTAAGGAGCATTTTGACTGTACTCCTTCAAGACGTAATTTTTTTTCTGGCAGTCCATGGTATATTTAGTATTCTTCACCAACACAATATTTCAAATGCATCAATTCTACTTTGTCTTCTGACTCATAGCGACCCTATATGACAGAGTAGAATTGCCCTATAGGACTTCCTAGGCTGTAGTGTTTTTGGGAGATCACCAGGTCTTTTCTCCTGGCTGGTGAGTTTGAGCTGCTGACCTTTCAGTTAGCAGCTAAGCTCACAACCATTGTACCACCAGAGCTCCTTCAGTTCTACCCCTAGTGCCTAGAAAAAGGCAATGCTGAAGCAGGACATTAAATATATATATTAGAAAAAGACCAAACTAAACCCATTGTTGTTGAGTCGATTCCAACTCATATTGACCTATAGGGACAGAGTAGAATTGCCCCATAGATTTTCCAAGGAGCAGCTGGTGGATTCAAACTGCCAACTTTTTGGTTAGCAGCTGAGTATATTCTTGCTCTTTTTGGACTTTTAATTTTTATATAGGTAGTCACCAACTTATAATGTATTTGAGTTATGTCCAGCTGCACTTATGACCATCTTTCTTTTTTTTTTTTTTTTTTTTGGTACATCTTATCGTATACATACAATGCTAAAATATATCTGTAAGTTTATATGTGAAGTTTCAAACCTCCAAAGACAAATAAAGGTCAGATTTATAAAGATACTGATAACAAGAGGCAAATTAATGAAAACTAAAAAAAAAAAAAAAAACGAAGTATCTGACTTAACTTCAGAATCGACTTATGATGGAGTCGGAACAGAACCCTGTAGTACCTGTACTACGTTTTCGTTAGGTTTATGGTTATTTCATATTACTTCAAATCAGCTGTTTCTTATAATCTTTGCAAATTTATGAATTTATTGCCATTTAGTTATGTGCCATGTCAACATTTTGAGCCTTCTCACCTCAGTGTACGGATGGGAAGAATTGACTGGGGAGACAGACATGGTCTTCCTCTGAGAGAAGGAGAGCCTTCCTATCAGGCTTAAAAGACTACGATTTTCTTCCCATTTAAGGAAGGCAATCAGCTCAGCTCAGCTCAGCTCAGCTCACACAAATGCTGCATTTCCCTTGCAAATCAGCTTCATTACCAGCTTGTTTTATGTCTCTTAGCTAGAGTGAGTTTTTTCTTATGGCTCTATGTCATAGTAGAAAACTGACTCAGCCCTGAATTATGTTCTCATCTATAACTACATTTAATTATGAATTTTGCACGAGGTTGTACTGTGAATGCTCTGTGTGTGAGTATTTTGGAATGAGATATCTGGTCCAGTGAGAATTCTCTCAACTAGATACTTATTCAGGATTTATAGGAAAACATTCTTTTTGCATATTTTATTTATCTTCAATATTATACTTATTAATGCCAGGTTTATAATTGTTGACTTGGCTTAAACCAAAATCAAATACCAGAGTGAGTCCAAAAGTTCTAAGTTCATGTAATTATCACCTAAGGGTGCCACACGACTTGATTATTAATACTGTACTCTGGACAGTGACTACTATAAAAATAGTTTGGTTAGGGGGAAATTTTTTTGCAATTGTATCTACACAATATTTATTCTAAAGTTTAAAATTTTCAAAGGCTAAGCAACTTCATTCTATAGACATTTAATTTAAAAAGATAGGGATAAATTAACAATTATAAAATATGAAATATGGTTAATATGCATATAGAAACACAACCATCTCACCAATAAGGGAGTAAAGTACAAATTTAAACAAGCTAACTTTTTTTCTTTTTTTACAATTATTACCCTATTAAACTGACATAAACACTGCTTAATAGACAATATTAAACCAGTATTAATGAGAATGCAATCAAGCAGACATACTTAGATATTGCCAGGAGGTGAGAAAATGGGTATGTCCTTCTGAGGGACAATTTGACACTATGTTTAAGCATGTTGAGTAATGTATGTCTTTATAAATATATCCTAAGCAATAGTCAGCAGCCATTTGGTTCAAGAATTATGTACAAGGGTTTTCAATAAGTGTAGTTTGTTGTAGTGAAACACTGGGAACACATTTCTGTCCAATATAAGGGAAGAGTGAATAAATTGCGGCTTTTCCTTATGATGGAATATGATTATGGATCCATTAAAAATTGCGTTTTTGAACATTGGGGAAGTGCTAATTAAAACCACAAATGATACACCACTTTAAACTATCAGACTGATAAAATTTAAAAGTCTGACAGCCTTATGTGTTAACAAGGATCTGAAGTGATGTAAATTCCATGCACTGCTCATAGAAATAAAACTGTTAAAACCATTTTGGAAATCAGTTTGGCAATATCTAGTTAGGTGAAAATTGCACAAACCCAACAGTTCCACGCCAGGTTTATTCTCTTAGAGAAACTCCTGTGCATGTGAAAAAGAAAACCTGTCCAGGAATGTTCACAGCAATGGTATTTGCAACAGAAAAAACACTGGAAACAATTTCCATGTTCCATGGATACATTGCAGAACATTCAGACAATGTTATGCCATATTGCAGTGGAAATGAATGGCCTAGATTGATACATGTCAACATGGATGAATCTCCCAAACAAAATATTTGAAGGAAAAAAAGAACAAATTTCAGAAAAATATACAAAATATGTTTATATTGTATACCGTATATAAAATAGTAAGTCTTAAAACATAAAAAACGATATTGTATCTTGCTTAATGTTACCTAATTAGGGTCCATGCCCTGGAGCAGTCAAGCCAATGAAATGTTCTCCCTGTCAGAAAGAATGAGAAAATTTATTTAGGAGGTGTCCACCACCAGGAACCCGACAGTAATGCCGACTGTCCCTATGGAGTCTCACCCAAAAGTCAATTTTACATTACAGCTTATATATGATTTTTACAAGGGTTAGAAGTATCTTTGTAGCTCATAGATGGCATGGCCAGAGGAGTTATTCATTACAAGATAAAGACAACAGACTCTTTATCAGACTGAAGAGATCCATGCCAGATATCAGGCTAAAGATATACATGTCAGACATCTGGGCTCTAATCTCCTTATGGAGGTCAAGTCACAGGTGATTGGACAGAACAAAACAAAGTCAGTAGCATCAGATCAAAATAAAGAACAACATTACATGCATCAGATCAAAATAAAATCATTAACAAAGCTATGCAAAAAGGAGAAGACAGGCAAAGGAAGGAGAAAAACCTATCGGTTCATCATGGCTTTAGTTATGTCAACTCTCAGTTGCCCGTTTTGAAAAGAAGAAAACATGCTGGGGGGTATTAGAGTCACACTTAAGAATATAAGTATCTGAGAGGTAGATATAAAGAAATATTTAGGACGAGTAATCGCCAAAATCTAAAAGAAGGTTGCACCTTAGTGGAAGACAAATGAGATCTGCTGTGCGCACAGGGGCCTTCAGCTGTGTTAGAATTTTTTATTTCTATGGCTTGGGTCGGCTACATGAGTGTTCATTCTACCTTTGTGTAAAAATGTTAAAAACACATGATTTTTTTTCAAGAATCTGTGATGATATGAGAAGATGCAATAAAATATCACCTAAAAAAAAAAAAATAAGAAATTTGAAAAAATCTCTTACGTGTGAATGTGAGATATATATATTTCATGTTGCTTTGATACTGGATGCTATGCCACCAGTATTTCAAATACTAGCAGTCGCCCTTAGTGGACAGGTTTCAATGAAGCTTCCAGACTAAGACAGACTGAGAAGGACCTGGTGATCTACTTCTGAAAAAAATTGGCCAGTGAAAACCTTATAGATAGCAGTGGAATATTGTTTGATATAGTACCAGAAGGTGAACCCCTTAGGCTGGAAAAAAAAAGGCTGGAAGGCATTCAAAATGCAACTCCTCAAAGCAGAGTTGACCTTAACGACGTGAATGGAGTAAAGTTTTCGGGACCTTCATTTGCTGATATGGCACAACTAAAAATGAGAAGAAACAGCTGTGAACAGCCATTAATAATCAGAACGTGGAATGTATGAAGTATGAATCAAGGAAAATTTAAAGTTGTCAGAAATGAAATGGAATGCTTGAAGATTGATATACTAGGCATTAGTGAGCTGAAGTAGACTGGTGTTAGCCATTTCGAACTGGACCATCATGTGGTCTGCGGTCCTGGGAATGACAAATGGAAGAGGAACAGCATCACTTTCATTGTCAAAAAGAACGTTTCAAGATCCTTCCCGAAATACAACTTGTCAGTGATAAGATAATATCCATATGCTTACAAGGAAGATCGGTTAACATAACTATTATTCAAATTTACTCACCAACCACTAATGCCAAAGATGAAGAATTTGAAGATTTTTACTAACGTCAGCAGTCTGAAATTGACCACACACGCAATCAAGATGCAGTGATAAATACTGGTGATTGGAATACAAATGTTGAAAACAAAGAAGGATCAGTCGTTGGAAAATACCACCTTGGTGATAGAAATGATGCTGGAGATTGCATGAGAGAATTTTGCGAGACCAACAGATTCTTTGGAAATAACTTTCTTCAACAACATAAATGGCAACTATACACCTAGACCTTGCCAGATGGAATAGATAGGGATCATGTCAACTACATCTTGGAAATAGAGGATGGAGAAGCTCAATATTGTTAGTCAGAACAAGGCCAGAAGCTGACTACAGAACAAACCATTAATTGCTCATATGCAAGTTGAAGTTGAGGTTAAAGAAAATAAAACAAGTCCACAAGAGCCAAAGTACCATCTTGAGTATATCCCACCTGAATTTAGAGACCTCTCAAGAATAGATTTGATGCATTGAATACTAGTGACTGAAGACCAGGAGAGATATGGAATGACATCAAGGACATCATGTATGAAGACTGCAAAAGCTCATTAAAAACATAACAAAGAAAGAAAAGAGCAAAATGGATGTGAAAAGAGACTCTGAAACTTGCTTTTGAACATAGAGCAGCTAAAGCAAATGGAAGAAACGATAGAGTAAAAAAGCTGAACAGAAGACTTCAAAGGGCAGCAAGGGTGGCTTGCTAAGACAAAGTAAAATACTGTAATGAAATGTGCAAAGATCTGGAGATAGAAAACCAAAAGGGAAGAACACGCTCGGCATTTCTCAAGCTGAAGAACTGAAGAAAAAATTCAAGCCTCAAGCTGAAGGATCCTATGGGCAAAAAACTGAATGACGCAGGAAGCATCAAAAGAAGAGGGAAGGAATACACAAGAGCCGCTGTACTAAAAAGAACTGGTCAATGTTCAATCATTTCAGGAGGTAGCATATGATCAAGAACTGATGACAATGAAGGAAAAAGTCCAAGCTGGACCAAGAAGCAGTTGTTCAAACAGAACAAGGGCATACTTCATGGCTTAAAATCAGGAAAGGTGTGTGTCAGGGTTGTATTCTTTCACCATACTTATTCAATCTGTAGCCTAAGCAAATAGTTTAAGAAGCTGGACTATATGAAGAAGAATGAGACATTAGGTTTCGAGAAAGACAAATTAACAACCTGAAATATGCAGATGACACAACCTTGCTTGCTGGAAGTGAAGAGGACTTGAAGAACTTACTGATGAAAATTAAACGCTACAGCCTTCAGTATGGATTACACCTCAACATAAAGAAAACAAAAATCCTCACAACTGGACCAATAAACAACATCATGATAAATAGAAAAAAGATAGAAGTTGTCAAGGATTCCCTTCTACTTGGATCCACAATCAACGCCCACGGAAGCAGCAGTCAAGAAATCTAATGACTTATCGCAGTGGGCAAATCTGATGCAAAAGACCTCTTTCAAGTGTTAAAAAGTGAAGATGTCACTTTGAGGGCTCAGTGTGCCTGACTCAAGCCATGGTATTTTCAATCACCTCATATGCATGAGAAAGCTGGACAATGAATAAGGAAGACTGAAGAAGAGTTGATGCATTTGAGTTACGGTGTTGGTGAAGAATATTGAATATACCATGGACTGCTAGAAGAACAAACAGGTCTGTCTTGAAAGATGTACAGCCAGAGTACTCCTGAGAGTGAGGATGGTGAGACTTTGTCTCTCAGACTTTGGGCATGATATCAGGAGGGACCAGTACCTGCAAAAGGACATCATGCTTGGTTATGTAGAACGTCACTGAAGAAGAGTAAGACCCTTGATGAGATGGATTGACATGGTGGTTGCAACGATGGTCTTAAAAGAACAAAGATTGAGGATGGCACAGGACCAGGTAGTATTTCATTCTGTAGTTCATGGGGTCACTCTGAGTTAGAACTGACACAGTCTTAGCATGTGATGGTTAAGATTGTGTGTCAACTTGGCTGGGTCATGATTCTCAGTGATTTGCCAGTCAAATAGTGTTATGATCACTTCTCTGTTGAGGTTTGATATGTGATCACCCGCATGACGAGATCTGCTGTAAGCAGCCAATCAGTGGAAAAGGAGTTTCCTTGGGCGTGTGGTCTGCATCAAATATGGGTGACATTCTAGCAAGGCTCAGGGGCTTTTTGCTTGTGCTGAATCTTGCAGCTGGCTCCTGTTCATCTGACCTCCGGTTCTTGGAATTGAGCTAGCAGCTTACCTGTGGTCTTGCCTGCTGATCTTGGGGTTCGTCCATCTTTGCAGACCGAGCAAGAACCCTGCTCTCTGACCTGCCAGTCTTGGGTTCGCCAACCCCTGTGGCTATGTTAATTAGGAGAGGCATCTTTCATGACCCATGGACTTGGGACATTACAGCCTGTACAACCGTGTGAGCCATTTCCTGGGTATAAATCTCTCTCTTGCTATATGTGTTTATATGCTTTGCTGGTGATGCTTCTCTAGTGAACTCAACCTAAGACAGTAACTAACAACAACAACATATATGTGTGTGTGTGTATTTAATTGTATATACTATGTGTGTGTGTTTTTAATTATATATACTATGTATATTTTTTTATATACTATATGTGTATGCATTTTGATTTTATATACTATTATGTACTATGTGTGTATATTTATTTATATACACTATGTATATACTATGTGTGTGTGTTTAATTATATATACTATGTATATACTATGTGTGTGTATTTATATACTCTATGTATATACTGGGAAACCCTGATGGCATAGTGGTTAAGTGGTATGGCTGCTAACCAAGAAGTTGGCAGTTCAAATCCGCCAGGTGCTCCTTGGAAACTCTATGGGGCAGTTCTAGTCTGTCCTCTAGGGTCACTATGAGTTGGAAATTGACTCGAAGGCAGTGGGTTTTTTGGTATGTATATACTATGTGTGTGTAATTATATATACTATGTATATACCGTGTGTATTTAATTATATATACTATGTATATACTATGTGTGTGTGCATTTTAATTATACATATGTATATACTGTGTGTGTGCATTTTAATTATATATACTATGTGTACCACTAGAAAAAATACTTTTTATTAAAATTTTTTTAATTTGACACTTGTATTCTATTGGGCTTTAATAGGTGTGAGTGTGTTTATAATTTATTTTATTTTGTTGTTTTTGTTGAGGGTACACACAGCAGAACATATGCCAATTCAACAGTTTCTACGTGCACAATTCAGTAACATTGATTACATTCTTCGACTTGTGCAAGGATTTTCACCCTCCTTTTCCAAGTTATTCCTCTCCCATTAACATAAACTCACTGCCCCCGAAGTTTCCTCTCTAATCTTTCTAGTTGCTGCTGCCCATTTGATCCCATATAGTTAGATCTTAAAAAAACACAATGATCAAGGCAGGCAATCTTTACTAGTTGAAATGAACTGTTGTTTGCTTTTAAGAATTGGTGTGTGTTTTTAATCACAGTTTCAGTTTAAATTGTAAGCTTTCTGGGAGCTCTCAGTAAATGCCTGTTAAAGCAACACTCCACTGTTGCAGAAGCATCTTTGGAAGGCTTACAATTACAAAGTAATATTCCCCTTTGAGACGAAAATAACCCTAGTGGTCAGAATTGGTGAAAGACCCCTGTTAGTAGTTATCAGTCTTGGAAAAGCCATTCATTGAGAGAGGGAACAAGTTGTTGATGGGAAGAGGAAAGAATGCTGATTTCATTCATTGTAAATTCCTGCACGTTTCCACAGGGAGGGAGAGGGTAGAAAGCTTCTAAAATTTGCTAGGAATGGTTAATAATTGTGAAATTTTACTAGCTGAAAAAAAAATTCAAAGAGCTTTTCTACCTGACTTTCTGTTCTTCTTGAACACCTTTTCTTCAATAAGCTTTCATGCATGACAGGATTTTTGAAGAGAAAGGAATTACTCAAGGTCATGTGCTATTTAGGGGTGGGAAGGCATCTAGAACCCCATCATGTGAGTATCACCTGGTGTCAGAAGCAGGGAGTTTGGGGAAGTTTTACACAGAGTGTCTGAGGACTGAAAAAGATTGAGCGGTCTCTCACCTCCACTTGTTCATCATTGGACCCTTTCTTCAGAATTGTCTTTTTCAGAATCTGTAGGCCATGCAAACAAGCAGAATAATGGGTCTCAGCTAGCTCTGCTTATAAACTGCAAAATATTTCCAGTGGGCTGAAAATGTATCATAAATAATTGAGCGTGTGCTACATTGATTTCAAATCCACTCTGGAGTTTTCAGAGGCTCATAGTCTTGGAAAACTACAGTATTTTCATTCTGGTTGTCTAGCTTTTTCTTTCCCCTCTCTCAGCCATATTTACCCAGGTAGCAGCTACTGGACACCTAGCAAGTCGTGTGTTTGGACTGGCCTGGCCAGTGGCTACCTGGCCAAACCGAAGACCGTTGATCTGAACATTAAGGATGCAAGGGCAGTTAGACTCAAAAATTCCAGCTAAAGAGCAATTCAGGAAAAAAACCCAAGGTTTTCAAGCTCTAATTTTCAAAATGTAACACTCTGCTAATTTTTCAACATTTTTTCTTGAGGTATAGCAAATATAGACAATTGCACAAATCATAAATAAAAGTCCACGATGTTAGCACTAGGCTTTAAAAGCAGAGACATGCAGTTGAGGCAGTAGCTCGTCTTTTTCTCTCATTAAAAACACAGACTGCTTAAGATAATACCCATGGAGTATAAGCCAGAGCTGAAAACAAAGCAAAAGAGTACTGCATTTCCAGCCCAGGAGGCCCACAGCAGCCTACTCGAAACTCTGTGAAATTGTTCTCAGTCAAGTCTGAGCCCTGAACACAAAGCCAGTTGGAGTGGCCCTCTGCCTCCTGCTGAGATCCCATCACTGTTGTCACTTTTGTGGTGACCGGCTCCTTGCCCACTGTCCATGATTCTGCTACACTCCTTTACTTTGGCCATGGCTTGGTAAACATAGCTGGAGAGAGCAATATGACAGGTAAGACAACTTGGCTTATGTGTGGTAGACCAGGGGTGGCGGCTCAGGGGTGGATGGAGGAGCCGGAGGATGGGGAGAATGACCTGCCCATCCCACTCTTGCTGGACATCTGAGCATGGCTTTGCTGTCTGCCATTTTCCTTCCTACTGTCCCAGGGTTCTGTCCTCCTTCCCTAGTGGTCTGGTTGGGTAGAGTCAGATGACAGAGTGGCCTCCAAGTCTGTGATGACAGTCTTTAAGGAGTACCAAAATGTAGTTGAAAGCAAGTGGGGGGATGCTTTCTAAGAAATCACAGTCACATGATTCCTCCTCTCCGGGCCTACTTCTAAGGAACTCAAATAAGACAGCATCCTTTTGACTCCTCATAAATGTTTTCAGTACTCCAACCCTGCCTCATAAAACTCATCTTAAACATTCTTGTTTATTGCAAGGTGGCCCATGATCTCTAGCAGCAGTTTAATCTGAGGAAGTCTGCTAGCTTTACTTTCTTAATGGCTTTCAAGGAAACCCTTCTTTGAGGCAAGATGACAAGGCCTTTCATATTAAAAAAGAGAAAATCTATTACCCATAGAATTATTTTAACCAAATGTTTTTTGATGGATAAATCAGGGTCCCTCAAAATTTGAGAAAGAACTTGAGTTTTCTGTCATCTCTACTGACTTATTGAGAATATGAGCCAATGAGTTGGAATTGACTTGACAGCAATTGTTCTGTGTTTCGTGTGTGCTAAATGATAAACGGAAAGGAGGTAGGGGCACATCAAGAGGAGAAGGTATATAAGCACGAGGTTCATGTCCGAGACTCATAAGCCTGTGTCTGTCCTATCAACCCCTCACCAGCCACCTACTCTCCAGCCCCCATGATATATAATGGATTGTGGGTAGACTTTTCCTATGCACTCTTACTGCCATACCTGCCACTGCTCCTACCTACATGCTCATTGTCACGGTCTGTTCTCTTTGTTAGACAGAAAACTGAAGATGTAAGCAAGTGGTAAATGGACACTTCACCAATCACTTCACACCTTCATGTTTTCTGATTTCATCCCTGTATTATCCTGGAACTCAAAAGGAAACCCAGAAGCAATTCATTTTCACATCCTCATGCCCCTTTGGTAATCCAGTCAACCTATGAAAACAATGATTATTTTTAAAAATCAGGGCTAAACGAATAAGATGAATTTAACTAAATATCTACTTATTAAAACATATTACTTATTGCTGTTGCCAATAAAGCCAGTATACCTTGTGGTGATAATATAGAGATGTATGAGGCTGCTCAAAAAAGGTAAAAATCAGAGGCTTTCCATGCTTAACCTAGAAGAGCCACACCCAGAAGAAAAAGCACCTTCAGCCAAACTCATTGAAATTTAGGATGATCAGGAAATCCCCCTTTTTAGTATCCTTCAGCTTGTATTTTTTTTTATGTGCAATGAAAAAGGAGAAAAGAGTGGTATAATTATATCCCCCCATGAACACATAGCCTAGGAATGCAAGAAAAAAGAAAGAACTTCCTCCTTTCCCTTTTTTTTCCCCACTATAAAAAAAAAAAAAATTTTTTTTTTTTATGTATGATGAGAGGACCTAGTGGTACAGTGGTTAAGCGTTCGGCTATTAACCAAAAGGCCAGCAGTTCAAATCCGCCAGCTACTCCTTGCAAACCCTGTGGGGCAGTTCTACTCTGTCCTTTAAGGTCTCTGTGAGTCAGAATCAACTGGAGGCAACAGGCTGATATATGATGAGAGCACTCGGAAAGTCAGAAAGCTGACAAAGGAAGAGCTCCTATAAATATTTGTAATTTAGTTACCCCACTGCAGGGCGTTATGACTGCTTACTGGATTATACCCCTATCAATATGATAAGTTAGATTAAAATCCCTTGCATCAAATATTCACCACCTAACTCCTGGCATCTTAAAACCAAAAACCCAGTGCCGTCGAGTCAATTCCGACTCATAGCGACCCTATAGGACAGAGTAGAACTGCCCCATAGAGTCACCAAGGAGCGCCTGGCGGATTTGAACTGCCTACCCTTTGGTTAGCAGCAGTAGCACTTAACCACTATGCTGCTAGGGTTTCTGCTGGCATCTTAGAAGTGATTTATCCTATTCGGAATGAGCTTCATATTGTGGAAACAAAAGCTCTATTGCTTAGAAGATGCAGTGAACAAATAATGCTCTCCAACTATCAGAAGGGCTGGGCCAACCTGCTGCCTTCTCTTCCACTGTGCAGAGTGGCTGCTGGGAAGTGGCTACTTAGTCACGAACTACGTTTCCCAGTGTCCTTTGCATGTAGGTGAGGTCATGTGACTACCGCTTGCCAGTAGAATCCTGGAAAGTGATGTATGTCTCTTCTAGGCCTAGTGGTATTGCCTTTTCAGGGTCTTTTCCTCCACCTGCCAGCTAAATTCCCAGGGCTACTTCAAAGTCATGTGTTGAAGATGGCTGAGCCTGCACTTCTAAATGACTTCACTCCACTGTTGATTGGACTTTACATGATAAGGAAATAGATCCCTATTGTGGTAAGCCAGTACTTCTGGGTGGCACAGTTTGCACTTGCCTACTAATCGAACAGTTGGTAGTTTGAACCCTCCAGTGGCATCTTAGGAAAAAGGCCTGGTAATCTGCTTCCCAAGGTGTGCGTCAGGGTTGTTTTCTTTCACTATACTTGTTTAATCTGTATACTGAGCAAATCATCCAAGAAGCTGGACTATGTGAAGAAGAATGGCGCATCAAGATTAATGGAAGACTCATTAACAACCGTCAATAGGCAGATGACACAACCTTGTTTGCTGAAAGTGAAGACTTGAAGCATTTATTGATGAAGATCAAAGACTACAGCCTTCAGTATGGATTACTCTTCAACATAAAGAAAGCAAAAACCTTCACAACTGGACCAATAAGCAACATCATGATAAATAGAGAGAAGATTGAATTTGTTAAAGATTTCATTTTACTCGGATCCACAATAAACACCCATGGAAGCAGCAGCCAAGAAATAAAATGACTCATTGCATTGGGCAAATCTGTTGCAAAAGACCTCTCTAAAGTGATGAAAAGCAAAGATGTTAGTTTGAGGATTTAGGCGTGCCTGACCCAACCCATGGTATTTTCATTCACCTCATATGCATGAGAAAGCTGGACAATGAATAAGGAAGACTGGAGAAGAATTGATGCATTTGAATTATGGTGTTGGTGAAGAATATTGAATATACCATGGGCTGCTAAAAGAACAAAGACGTTTATCTTGGAAGAAGTACAGCCAAAATGCTCCTTGGAAGCAAGGATGGTGAGACTTCATTTCACATACTTTGGACATGTTATCAGTAGGGACCAGTCCCTGGAGAAGGACATCATGGTTGGTAAAGAAGAGGGTCAGGGAAAAAGAGGAAGGCCTTCAACAAGATGGATTAACACAGTGGCTGCAACAATGGGCTCAAACATAATAACAGTTGTGAGGATGGCACAGGACCGGGCAGTGTTTCGTTCCGTTGTACATAGGGTTGCTGTGAGTCCTCACCTAATTTATTTTTCCACTAATTTTTTTTTCATTTTAATCCTGTCCATAATCTAATATCTGGATCATCAGGTCATTTTCATTTTAAAAGTATGTCAACTTACTAACCTTATGGCCCAAATATAGACAACTACTTCCTTTTTCAACCACCCAGCACCATGGTGGAAGGGCTATTTATGACAACTTCCTGGAGGAAATTTCCTCAGTCACCATTCCATAGGCTTTCAAATGGGTGAGGTCCCTGAGAAATAAGTTCATCTTCTAGAAAGATAGGGTAATTTTTTCTTGTTGTAGCTTAAACATCAGGCTTTGGGTAGGAATTGTTGTGATTTTTATGATTAACATATTTGGCAGCTCATCCATTTGGTCATACACTTACTTATTCATGCAACAGACCTTTGTGAGTTTGTTGCATGTCATTATTAGGCTTTACGAATGGCTGTCAAAAATTCCAAGAAGCTCCAAAGGGCTGATAAGAAAATAAAAGATGTGTGAACTAATCACCTTCTGAGTGCTTACGGGTGAACCAGAGAGTTAAACAGAGAAAAGAAGAAATGAAGAGGAGCCTGGGAACAAAGTTCCTCTTCAAATGTGAAATACAGGAGATAACTTTTACCCAACCTTCATCAAGAGGCTGGCTGAGTCCCCCCCTCCATTCCCCTGTAGAATATGCTGACTGCAAAGCGAGGAACTCTGGATTTTGCTGGCAGCAAGAAGGTCCCCGTCTCCTATACCCAGGTATGTCCGCCCCTGCTGCTTGCTTCATTTCCTTCTCTAAAGCGAATTGTATTTGCTCCTAAATTCATTGTTTTATTTCTTAAAATTGCTCATAAATGTTAAGAAATTTTCTTAAAATTGTTCATAAATGTTAAGAACTTTTTCTTAAAATTGTATAATTTGCTTACACATGTTCTAAACCAGTGAAATGGGAATACAAATGGAAAGAGAGTAGTTGTTTGAATGAAAAGTAAGTTGAATGCTTTGGGAAGAATCACTAGCCCTAACGCTCCATAACCCAAAATTAACTTCTACTGACGAGTCGTTGTGGTTAGTGGCCATCTAGTAGACCCTCACCCATGGGGAGCCCATGCATTGCAGAGTAAAACTGCTCCGTAGGGTTTTCTTGGCTATAATTTTTCTGGAAGCAGTTTGCCAGACCTTTCTTCTGGAGAACTGCTGGGTGAGTTCAAACCACTCGTGCCACCAAGGTTCCTGTATTTACAAGACATTAAAAACAGATACAATCCAGAGTAATTTTTTAAAAAGTCAACTATTAAGACCTTTTACCAAGGGGTTAGGGTTAAGGTTGATAAAATTCACAAAATCACCAAACGACAAAAAGCCAGTTCATAAAAGAAGCCTCTACACCTATCATGTCGAAAAGCTCAAAGTAAGTAGTAATCAAAGAAATGCAAAATGAAAGTACTAGTTACTCCTTCACATAAAATTGACAAATGAAAAGTAAAAGAATGCTCATTGCTACAAAGGATGATGTAGGAGGGTCCCCCTCATTCGCCCTGACGTGAGCCTACACCAGAAAAGGTTGCCTTAAAAGCAATTGATCCATATGTGTCAAGAGCCCTAAAAAAGGTTAATTCCTTTAAACCCAATGATCCTAGGTATAGTAATTTATTCTAAATAAATAATGAGATAACTGATCAAAGATATATACACAAAGACATTCATCATAGCATTATTAGAGCAAAAGATGTGAATTCACCCAAATATGCCAAATAGGAGACTACATACATTATATTTATAAATCATATACCCATACATATGGAAATTACATAGCCATTAAAAATTGGATAACTCAACAATATATATGGAACTGCTCATTTGATAATTTTAAGAGAAAAAAAGTTTGTAAAATATATGTGTATATATATTTTGTATATATGTATGAATTTATATATAATTATTTTAATATATGATATATTTATAAGTAATAATTATATATACACAAAATAAGTTCATTTTTGTTTTAAAAAATACCCTACATATTCATATTTACAAACTGAAAAGATGTAAGGAAATATGCTAGTTTTTTTATTAGGTTGTTGAAATTATTTTTCTTCTTTAATACCTGTACATATTTTTCTAATTTTCTGCGATGAATACATGTATTACATTTATAATAAATTACATTTGTTTTATTTTTAAAAAGTACTAGCAAGCAAGATGTCACACACACAGAGAGAGACTTGAATTCTAGGAACAAATAGGTGGGTGATTTTTCCTAATCCAATGTATAGCTTGGTGTCAAAGGAAAGGTTCATTCCTATGCTGGGAAGAGGACCAAACTTGTTGCCGCTAAGTTGATTCCGACTCATAGTGACCCTATAGGACAGAGTAGGACTACCCCATTGGGTTTCCCAGGAGTGGCTGGTGGATTCGAACTACCGACCTTTTGATTAGCAGTTGTAGCCCTTAACCACTACCCCACTAGGGCTCTGGGATCTGGGTGACTACGTGATTTCACAAATATTTCCGAAGACCTTTTTCCAGGTTAATTTCATTTTCTATTGGGAAGCATTGTGACTGAGTTTATAGACTAATTCAAATAACGTAAAGCCAATTATCGAATGGTTGAGTAATTTGATGCCACCTCATAGTTCATTGGCATCGCTGCATTAGATTCCACCAGATTCTCCTATTCTGTACCCTCTACGCCTTGAGTCTTTTCCTTGTGAATGACACCACCCCATCCCTGGTCCTAATGACTTTAACAAGCAGAAGAAAAAGGCCTCAGTGTGCTTGTCAGAGTTAAGCTTGGCCGGTTGGTATTAGTTGGTGTGAAGTCAAATCCAACTCCTGGCGACCCCATGGACAGTAGAAGGAAACATTGCCCGGTACTCTGCCATCCTCATGATAGTTCATATGTTTGAGTCCATTGTTGTGGTCACTGTGTCTTCCAGCCTAGGGGGCTCATCTCACAGCACTAGGTATACTGGGCAATAGTCTGTCGTGGTCCATAGGGTTTTCGTTGGCTAATTTTCAGAAGTAGGTTGCCAGGCCCTTCTTCCTATTCTGTCTTAGTCTGGAAGCTCTGCTAAAACCTGTCGACCATGGGTGACCCCACTGGTATTTAAAATACTGGTGGTATCACTTCCAGCATCGCAGCACTAGGCAGACCACCACAGTGTGAGAAGCTAACAGAGGAGTGGTGGCAAGTCTGGCAGAGAGTTGATAATAAAGCGGTAGGCCGATTTGTTTATTCTTAGAGCCCAAATAAATCCCCAAACAAGAAAGTTACAAAAAAGTTCAGACGGATTTGAAAATGTCTGAAAATTCAGTAACTACAAAGCTTCCTCTGTGGCTCTCACAATTAATTTTGTTTCCAATTAAGCAAACCAGAAAGCCGCTGAGTACTCATTCCTACCAACGTCAGTTACTTAGAGTTCTTTTGTTCACTCCTCCTAGTTCTTCCAAATGCAACAGTCTAACAAATTTGGAATAATCTACACGCTAGAAAATGAGAAATTAGTGTATAGAATATATTTGTGTTTAATTCAGAGTTCTCACTTATCCACGTAGAAAATACATTGTTTATTGAAATGTAACTACTAAAATTTCTTCTTTAAGTTAAAATACTATTCAAGCAACCTAATATTCAAAAGTATAAAAAAATCCTTAGCAAAATGTCCTATTAAAAAGTAACCACTCTTTTTAATCAAATGAACAGAAGAAGCTAGTGAATTTGATTCAATTAAAAAAAAATTACTTCAACAACAAAAAGATAGATAACCCAATTAAAAACTGGGCAAAGGATATGAAGAGACACTTGACCAAAGAAGACATTGAGGAGGCTAACAGACACATGAGGAAATGCTCGCAATCATTAGCCATTGTTGTTGTTAGATGCCTATGAGTCACTTCTGACTCATAGTGACCCACTGCACAACAGAATGAAACATTGCCCAGTCCTGCGCCATCCTCCCAATCGTTGTTATGCTTGAGCCCGCTGTGACAGCCTCTGTGTCAATCCATCTCGTTGAGGGTCTTTCTCTTTTCTGCTGACCCTCTGCTTTACCAAGGATGATGTCTTTCTCCAAGGATTGGTTCCTCCTGATAACAAGCCCAAAGTATGTGAGATACACTCTCATCATCCTTGCTTGTAAGGAGCATTCTGGTTGCACATTTTCCAAGACAGATTTGTTGGTTCTTTTGGCAGGCCATGATATATCCAGTATTCTTCACCAACATCACAATTCAAAGGCATCAATTCTTCAGTCTTCCTTTATCATTGTCCAGCTTTCACATGCATATGAGGTGATTGAACATTAACTATTAGAGAAATTCAAATCAAAACTGCCGTAAGATACCATCTCACCCCGACATTACTGGCACCAATCAAAAAAACAGAAATAACAAATGTTGGAGAGGTTTCAGGGAGGTTAGAACTCTTATGCAGTGCTGGTGGGAATGTAAAATGGAATGACCACTGTGAAAAATGATATGGTGCCTCCTTAAAAAGCTAGAAATAGAAATACCATATGATCCAGCAATCCTACTACTAGGAATACATCCTAGAGAAATAAGAGCCATCACATGAATAGACAAATGCACACTCATATTCATTGCAGCATTATTCACAATAGCAAAAGATGGAAACAACCTTTTGCCTATCAATAGATGAAAAGATGAACAAAGTATGGTACATGCATACAGTGGAATACTATGCAACAGTAAAGAAGAATGATGAATCTCTGAGACATCTCAGAACATGGATGAGTCTGGAGGGCATTATGCTGAGTGAAATAAGTCAATCACAAAAGGACAAATATTGTATGAGACCACTACTATAGAAACCCAAGAAAAGGTTTACACAGAGAAGAAAAACAATGTTTGATGGTTATGAAGGAAGGGAGGGGGGAGGAGAAATCACTAACTAGATAGTAGAATACTGAATATACCGTGGACTGCTAAAGGAACGAACAAACCTGTCTTAGAAGAAGTACAACCAGAATGCTCCTTAGAAGCAAGGATGGCGAGACTACGTCTCACATACTTTGGACAGGTTATCAGGAGGGATCAGTCCTTGGAGAAGGACATCATGCTTGGTAAAGTAGAGGGTCATCAAAAAAGAGCAAGACCCTCAACAAGATGGATTGACACAGTGGCTGCAACAATGGGCTCAAGCATAACAACAATTGTGAGGATGGTGCAGGACCAAGCAGTGTTTTGTTCTGTTGTGCATAGGGTCTCTATGAGTCATAACTGACTCGATGGCACCTAACAACTACAACAACGATAGATAGCAGACAAGTGTTACCTTTGGTGAAGGGAAAGAAGACACAAAGTGTAGGGGAAGTCAACACAACTTGTCAAAGGCAAAGTCCACCTTGAGGGACTGAGTTACTGGGGCTGAGGGCTGGGGACCATGGTCCCAGGGAACATGAAGGTCAATTGGCATAACATAGGCCATAAGGAAAATGTTGTACATCCTACTGTGGTGAGTAGCGTCTAGGGTCTTAAAAGCTTTCGAGCAGCCATCTAAGATACATCTATTGATCCCATCCTGTTGGAAACAAAGGAGAATGAAGAAAATGAAAGACACAAGGAAAATATCAGTCCAAGGAACTAATGGGCCCCATGAACCACAGCCTCTACCAGCCTAAGCCAGGAGAACTAGATAGTACCCAGCTACCACCACCCACCTCTCAGACAAGGATCACAATACAGGGTCCCAGACAGAGGGGGAGAAATATGTAAAACAAAATTCAAATTCACACAAAAAAGATCAGATTTACTGCTCTGACAGAGACTGGTGGAACCCCCAAGACTGTAGCCCCCAGACACCCTGCTGACTCAGAACTGAAGCTACTCCTGAAGTCAATCTTTCAGCCAAAGATTAGACGGCCCTACAAAACCAAAAATAGCACACATGAGAAACATGCTTCTTAGTTCAATCAAGTATATGAGACTAAGTGGGCAACACCTGTCCAAAAACAAAAACGAGAAGGCAGGAAGGGACAGGAAAACTGGAGGAATGGACACAGAGAACCTGGGGTGGAAAGGGGAAGGGGGAGAGTGCTGACATATTGTGGGTATTGCAACCAATGTCATAAAACAACTTGTGTATACATTTTCGAATGAGAGACTAATTTGTGCTGTAAACCTTCACCTAAAGCACAATAAAATTTTTAGAAATATTAAATGAGGAAGAACAATGCACATTAACAGAGTTGAGGAGACAACTTACCACCTTCCCCTGAAAAAGGCACAGAGATTTTAGATAACCATATGTTCATTTAGAGCCAAAAATGGGTCATGGCTGCCAAAAAAGAGCGAATGCAATTTTAAGCTGTGTTAATAAAAGTATAGCGTCTGTTACAAGGGTGATAATAGTGTCATTGTTCTGTGTACTTGTCACAGCCCACCTCACCTAGGGGATCTGGGTCAGCTCTGACAATTGAGGCCTGCCCAGGGCCAGGGGCCAGCATGCTGGGCAGCCAGAATGCATGTCAAATGAGCAGATACACGGGCTGGAAAAGCTAGCTGGGAAGTGGGGTGGTGGGTGACATCCGTACTCTAACATTTGAAGGGTTGTCATGTGAGAGATGGATTCAATTTAATATGTGACTTCAAACAGCAGCACCCATCACTGAAGGATGGAGCTCCACATAACCAGGGCTTTCTGGTCACTGGACCGAATGGGAGAGGAGCCCTCCATCAGTTAGCAGTTGGGTATCAGGGGGGTTTCAGTACCCTGGGAGACCCTGAAGGTCTTCTGCAGCTTTGGGTACTTTGATTTTTCTTACAAGAGAGGAAATCCCAGTGTTTATTAACAGAATTTCAGAGTTGGAAGAGACCTTTACAGGTCATCTGAAACAATCTCCTCTCCTTACAAATGGGAACAGTGAGGCTGAGGGAAGCCAAGACACAATCACAGGAAATTAATGAACGGGAGAATGGAGACCAGAGTCCCCAGGTGGTGCGAACAGTTGACGTGCTTGGCTGCTAACTGAAAGGTTGGGGGTTTCAGTTACCCACAGGCACCTCCCAAGAAAGCCCTGGCAATCTACTCCAGAAAAACCAGCCACTGAAAGCCCTCTGGAACACAGTTCCACTCAGATACACATGAAATTGGCTCAATGGCATCTGGCAGAATGGAGACTAACACCAACATTCCCGATTGCTAAGGCAGTGTGATTGCATGACTAACCAAACCCAACACCAAACGCATTGCCATCGAGTCATTTCTGACTCACAGCAACTCTGTAGGACAGAGTACAATAGCTTTAAACCCAAGCCTACTGCTGTCGAGTCAATTCCGACTCAGCCACCCTGTAGGACAGAGTAGACTTTCCCACAGGATTTCCAATCTTTATGGAAGCAGACTGTCACATCTTTACCCACAAAACAGCTGGTATGTTCAAACTGCTGACTTTTAGTTCGCAGGTGAGTGCTTAACCACTGCGACACCTGTAATTTTCATTGGAAATGGACAATATCTGCATCTCCACTTCTCGTCTTGATGATGGAATGTGGGTTGAATTGAGGGTGAACAAATTGTATTAAGCCCCTAGTATTTGCAAAACATGATGCTCGGCCCTATAATGTGAACAAAAGATAAACAATACCAATCCCTGATGATGAAAAGTTTATTGTCTGGTTGGAAAGAAGAGATATACATACAAGGGAAAATAATTTCATTGCAAGGCAATTTATGAGTCAAATGGTTGGTTTGGACCACAAATGCTCTAGGAATTCCGAGGAGGGAGAGGCTAGACTGGACAGGAGGAGATACGGGCCTTGAGGTTTGCGTAAGATCTGCACAGTAAGCTTAAGGGAGGGAGGGAGGATGACATGAGAGAAGGTTGGAAGGGCAGATTAGAATCAGATAGAAAGGGATGAGGAAGGCAGCCCACTGTCAGTACCTCCTTTGCCTGGAGTTGCTCTCATTAAACAGTCCTGGAGTCATTAGTGAGCAGTCTGTCCATTAGAGAGAAGTTAATAGCAATATAGATAGCCATGACGACTGGCCCTTATAGTGCATTTCCTTATTGACTGCTTCTCAGGAGGCTGATCTGATCAAATTCTGGCAGGTGCCTCAGGATCCAGGAGTTGGACATTTACGGCCAACTAGGTTTGGGTGGCGCTACCTGAAATGTCAAAGCCTGTGTGTAGCAATTGTCCATTTGGCCTGGTAGCACCTAGTTAAGGGGAGAGGAAAAGAGAAGGGGCTGACAAATGGAAAAAAATATTCACTTCACCTCCAACTCAGTTCAAACAATAGATAAGGGTTTGTGGTCATCTGATAAAGGATCTCTGTAGGATTTTTTGTAGGGCTTCAGAAACTCAAATTTACATTGTCTATTATTCCTAGCAATCACCACCTGTCAGTTTGTTGTACTGTAGTTGCTTGCGTGTTGCTCTGATGCTGGAAGCTATGGCACAGGTATTTCAAATACCAGCAGGTCACCCATGGTGGGCAGGTTTCAGTGGAGCCTCCAGACTAAGACAGACTAGGAAGAAAGGCATGTCCATCTACTTCTAAAAATGAGCCATTAAAAGCCCTATGGATCGCAACAGAGTATTGTCTGATATAGCGCTGGAAGTCCCCTTGGTTGGACGGCACTCAAAATACGTAGTAGCCACAACGGACCAGAGCAGACAAATGATTGTGAGGACAATGCAGGACTGGGCAGCGTTTCATCCTGTGGAACATGGGGTCGCCGTGAGTTGGAGACAACTCAGCAGCAACTGACAACAATTCCTAGGACAAATGTGGAGACTTTCAGGATGACTTCCCCCTAATACTCACTCACTAGGCATAGCCAAAGGAAGCCAAGTATTACACCATCGTTAGCTAGAAGGAGACTTCTCTTACTATCAGGCAAAGTAGAGAATAAACAACACAATCTGAGAGGAGAGGCAAAGAGACGACTCATCGGGAACAGTCAGATTTCTTCTTTACCAAAGCTCTTTCCTTCCCCCAAATAGAATGGAGACCACACAAGCCGCCTCTTGAAAGTGTTACATTTCCTTTTTTCTAAAGTGGGGTGGGGGGGGAGAATGACCCCCGCAATCCTTTATCATGAAGTAATAGCAGGAAGCAAAGCTACACGTCAGCATTCCAGCTGATTTTCAGAACAGACCATCCAGGCAGGGTGTCTATAAAATGGCTGCGAGCTAGGAGAAGATTCTTGCAAATGAAGAACAAACAATTCCAGGTGTGCAAATGAGGGACATTCCCTCAGATGCTACTGCCCAGACCAGCTTAGAGTGTTTTCTGGGCAAAGCTGTTGCTCTTAGTTCTGGGAACAAATTAAAAATGAGGTACTTATTTCCACCCCAGCTTAGCTCTTCCCTGGATCCTGAAAGGGCTGACTGTGGAAGCCTCGCTGTCAGAACTTCCAGGCTTCTTGAGAATGGCACTTTTCTTCCTGTTTCAACACGTTGGTTTGTATTTATCCCCAAACAACACAGTGGCGGTTTATTTCAGTGAAATCAAAATCCGAGTTTCTAAAGGGTCCAGATTCCAGGAAGAGAGGGCTCTATTGTTGTCTGCTGTCCACATGCTCAACTGCTTTGAGAGGAAATTAATGACTTTGGAGACTGACATTTCTGGAACTCCTGAGAAAGGGGAAAACTTACTGTTTTTGCTGAACAGAAAGTGTTAGTGTGAGATTTCTCTACCGCAGATGAAACTGGCCTGCCACAGGGTTGCCACTTTACCGTGCCTGGGACAGCAGAGAACCCAAGGGGCAAAGGAGAGGCGGTGTCGCTTGCCTGCCCTGCATGCTTGTTGTGTTGCATCCTGTCGTAACGATGAGCCACTGTGCAGTGAGCAAGCTGTCCCACATACCAGAAGACAGATCCCACTTGTTCACTCTCAAGAAGCTCGTGCAAACTCTATGCCCTTTATCATTTGTAATGAATTAAAAAAAAAAAAAAACAGCAAAAACCCATTGCCATCAAGTCACTTCCAACTCACAGCCACCCTATAGGACAGAGTAGAACTGCCCCAGAGGATTTCCAAGGAGCAGCTGCTGGATTCGAACTGCCGAACTTTTGGTTAGCAGGCGAGCTCTTAACCACTGCACCGTCAGGGCTTCTCTACAGCATAAGAAGTCTGAGTGTAAGGATCACGGCCATGGACTAGAGCAGCTGCGTCTAAGTGAAAAATTCGCTAGACTTGGAGTCAGAAACCTGAGTGCAAACAGTGCCTGGCAAGTAGCAGGTGTTTCATTCAGACAAAGTCATGGCCGAAGAGGAGGCACAAAAATTCACATTTTTAGAGAAAAACAAAGTATCAAACAGGATGACTCCGGGATTCTGCTTCCTCCCTAAGACGGACTTTCTTTTTATCCAGCTTTTCCCCAGGTTTCAACATGCAGGGCCAATTCCTGCTGTGGCTTCTGCGTCAGTTTAGTTTCAATCTGAGGAAACCTGCATTCAAAGCCTGGCTCTGCTACTTGCTAGGTGTGCAAGTTGGGACCACTAACATCCGGGAGCCTCAGCTCCCTCCTCCGCAAAGTGTGGATAGAAACACCTCCCAGACAGGACTGTGAAGATTCAGTGGGAGAAGGTATGAGACAGTGTTTTCTAAACTATAATGTCCTGTGCACATCTAGGGACCAGCTCTATTACATAATGAAATGTGAGCAGGAGGGAGAATAGAGAGACCTGCCTCTTCCAGACGGCCCGGGTGCATTAGTCACACACGGACAGGGCTGCAAGCAGAACAGTCACGCACGTTTTGCTCACGCCTGCCTTAGCCTCTCAAGGCAGCAAAGGAGGCCGAGTCTCTTTTCAACCTTTCTGGTACCTTTCAAAAACCCAAACCAGCTACTGTCCAGTCAATTCTGGCTCACAGCAACTAACGCCGTGTGTTTCAGAAGAGAGCTGTGCCCCACAGGGTTGTCAATGGCTGTGACCTTTTCGAAGCAGATTGTTGGGCCTTTCTTTTGAGATACCTCTGGGTAGACTCAAACCACCAATGAACCACCGACTAAGCCACCAGCCTTTTGGTTAGTAGCCTAGTGCTTAAACGTGTGCACCACACTGAAGTCATCTATCTGCAGGAGATAATATTCAAAACCTCCTCACTGGAGGGCTTGAGAATTCATGTTGCATTGCTCATGTGGTCCCTCTGGAGAGATGTCCCACAGAATGAGTCTCTCAGGTCCCTGACTCCCATCCCCGCACCCACAGTTACCCTACAGTGAGGGGACCTGACGGGACTCCTGGCTCCCTCCCCTCCTGGCTCAGGAGTCATAGGGAACATTTACTGCCCCACCCCGGCCTGGATAGTTTATCCTTTTCATCATCTGCTAGAGAGGAAACCATGGCCTTTCTCCCAAGGCCTGACAGGGCCTATTTTGGAAGCAGAAATCCTGCTCCAGAGTGTTAGCAATGTTCAGTCACCTGCACTGTGGAGCAGGCTTGTCATCTGCGTGGCCCCGTCAGGGCTTTCAGTGACCCGCTCCTGAGCCGGCAGCTCTGTGGGGCAAAGGGAATTTGCTCAGAAAGCAAAATTCAGTTATCACATCCCTGTAAAACCTGTGGGAGAAATCTTATTCAATGAAGTTGTCATTTAAACAGAGAGTCTTGGGTTTTTCCTTGTCTTCAAAATCAGTATCACAAGGATGTCATCAGGTCCAAACGAGAGATGAGAAAGTGCTCTGGAAATGCTAAGGTGCATTATAGAAACGGCCCTTGTTATTCTCCTTACCACACTGAGCCGGTTTGTTTGGCCGGTTTCCCTCTCTAGATTACAAATTCCTGGAAGGCAAGGTGGGAGGTGGAAAATTCTTATCTGTCTTTGGATTTCCATTTTCTAGCACATGTCTGGTACATAGGAATAAATAAGGAAAGAATAACTAATGGGGTAAATGAATGAATAAGACTATTGTTATGAAATAAATGCAGAATCCAAATAGTTAGCAAGCGGAAGTCTTTGCCAATCAAAAAGAGACAGGAGACATTGAAGCCAAGCCGTCAATAAAAAAAAAATAAAAGCCATTTCCATGAAGTCAATTCCAAGTCACGGCAACCCCATGTGTGCAGAGTACAACTGCGCTCCATAGAGTTTTCAAAGCTGTGATCTTTTGAAAGCAGATTACCAGGTCTTTCTTCTGAGGTGTCCCTGGGGAGAGCTGAACCGCCAACCTTTCAGTTAGTAGTCAAGTGCTTAACTGATGGGGCAACCGCAGGACTCAGCCAATACTCTCTGTTAACCATGTGCACAGCATATTCCAAAGAGACCTTCAGTAGGTTCCCCTTGTATAGCTTAGACTGAAGTGTTCCAAAAATAGTTTTTCCAAAGTATTTCTCTCACATTGGTTTCTCAGAAAAGGTATTTCTATAATGTGTATGAGAGATGGAAGAAAGGCAGTGAGGAGAGAGAAAGGAAAGCTGGAAGTTACTCATCTAGTCAGGGGTCTATTTTAAGACTCTGTTTGACTAAAGGATGCCGCCTCTCATCAAGCTCTTAGTTCACTTGACTCATTATGTCCAATGAACTTTGCTTGCTCTTTTCCTGGAGTTGTGAGGTTGTTGGGTTTGCTCTGCATGGGAACTTGTTCATATACACTGTTATTTCAACAGCAAGTATGTATCATGGTATGACAAATGCCACAATAAATTCTGTATCTTCAAGCCAGCCTATTAAGGGCAGCTGAGAATCTAATATCTCTCCACACTGATGAGATCATTGATCTCTACCACCCTGATGATGGATCAAAACTATAATGCTTAAGATGGGCCAGGAAGGACTCTACAACTTTGCTAAAATAAGTCCTGGCAGTGACATGCTCCCAGTCTGGTGAGAAGATCTGTGTAAGAGCAGAAAACATTATTGATTTATTTTTAGCTATCTATCACTAGACTGCTCTCTAATGATTAGAAAGAATCTCTTGGAGTGAGGGCTTCTGCTTCTCTACCTTCTATTTGCATGTTGGAAAGTCTCTCAAACCTCCAGGTTTAGGGTTGCAAAATGGGAAGAGTCAAGTGCTTTGACCACAGTACCAAGTTGTTAAACTGACAAAGGGTCCTGAGGGCATCAGGCATCCCAGAGGCATTTCTGGCTACTAGCGGAGTTGCCATGTAGTCTAATGTTATGGTTCCCAGACTTCAGTGTGCATCACAAGGGGGTTTATAAAAATATGGAATGCTGACCCCACCACCACCAGGTTTCTGATACAGTAGGTCTAAAGCGAAGCTGAGAATTTCCATTTCTAACAAGTTCTCAGGTGATGTCCCTCTGCTTGTCCGAAGGCCACACTTTGAGTTTCCCACGTCTACTGGGTCTAGTGGACTAGAATCATTGGTTGAAGTCTCAGCTCTTCCACTTCCTGGCGGTATGATCTTATTCTCTCTGAGACTTAGGTTCCCTTCTGTAAAATAGGGGTAATCACCTACCTGCCTCATAGGGCAATTGTGAGAATTAAATGAGAGAATATGAATAAAGCTCTTGGCCCAAAACCCAGCATATATTCAGAGCTCAGCAATGTTTGTTGTTATTATCTCCCATTTCAGCTAAAACTAAGAAGGATGGGGAATTTTAGCAACTTCCATCCCCCCAACTGAATTCAAGTATTGCTCAAGAATTTTGCTCTTGAGGAGTGAGTAGAAAGGAACCAAAGTTAGGACCCGTGTGACTGGTGAGGCTTAGGATGAACAGAAGAAAGGAAGCCAGGCAGGGTGGCAAAATCAAGAATATCTCATTCCCCAAAAGCCAACGAAGGTGTATAGTAAGAGTCCCTGGGGATTGGATCACGAGCTGGAGAAGAACTATCACCTCAGGGACATGAGGCCTGAGCTCTGGTCCCAGCCTTCCTGCTGACCTGCTGTGTGACCTCAGCCACGCTTAACTTCTCTGGAAACTAATTTCCTCATTCACAAAATAAGGAGGTAAAACTGGATGAACTCTTTGCCTTTAAAGCTGTAAGAGTCAGACACTGAGAGCCCATAGCTTCAGCGGGGAGTGCAACGTAAGGAGAAAGAAATTCCTGAGAGATGGAAGAAGGAGTGAGAAAAGGGGCCCAGGGCTCTGAGGGAAGGAGGATGTGCCTGGGGGGGGGTGGAGAGGGAGGAAAAGGGGCACAGACAGGGATGGCAGGACAGTGAACTTCGTTCATTTGTCCAGTCTCAGATCGCTGGAGGGGAAATTCCACGGGGTAGGGGGGAAGGACCATCTTGTCATGTCTCAGGCTTGAGTTAGACTGAATTCTGCAGATGGTCCTCAAATTCAGTGGGTGCTCAGGCTTGACATAGCTAAACACAGGAAGAGTTGAAACCTGGGAAGTTACCGGAAGACAAAACAGGGCCACGGACCACACATCAAGAGCAATGTCAGAGAGGGGGTATGATAGAACTTGGTTGTCACCATAGAGCCTGCACCTTCTTGGAAGTACCTGAAGATGTTACTAAGCGCATGCTCAGAGACCACTAAGTGTTGAGACATAACCAGTATTGGGAAAAAAAAAAAAAGTTGAGCTTTTTGAAAAATATTCCTATTAAGGTTTTAATTTTGTCTTTTTTTTTTTTCAAATGGAAAAGGACACGCAACATGATGTGATAATAAATGCACAAGCCACAATTTTCCAATGGGTTGAGTTCCAAAAAGCTCTAGATTTGTTGTTAGGAATTCTTTACCCTTAAACCCTATAAAAAGAAAGTCATGTCTGGAGAAGAATAAGGGGTCTTTGGCAATGAAAAGGGACAAAAGTAAGATTTCCTTATATTCCAAACGGAAGCCAGTCTTAGGTTGGGCAGAGTATTCCATGCTGGGAGCTTAAACGGGTGAGAAGCTCCTGGATGAAGAACTGTCTTACATAGAGAGGGAGGGAAGGCAGCTAGTGGTACTTCCTGCAAGACCACTGATGGGACCTAGGCGTCAAGAGGAGGAGGAAACCAGAACTGCAGGTAAAAGAAGATGTCAGGGGAGAGAGGGATTGGTTTTCCCAACCTTTTGCTACCGTAGCTCACCCTGGACAGACCCTAATTTGAGACTAACAATACAGTATTTGACATGTGTTACTGGCTCATTTGGAGTCCTTGAGTGGTATGAATGGTTAACGTGCCCAGTGGCTGAACCAAAGGTTCAAGTCCAACCAGAGGCTCCTCGGAAGAAAAGCCTGGCGATCTACTTCTGAAAGCCATTGAAAGCTCCATGGAGCATAGTTCTATTCTGACACGCATGGGTCATCGTGAGCTACAGTCGACTCGATGACACCTGGTTATTAGCTCGTTTGGTCCTCCAAGCAGCTTCATCTTTATCAGCCCTAGTTTATGGGCAAGAGAGGTTACACAGCTTGTGAGGGACAGAGCCAGGGTTTGGTTCCAGAACACCAAGTCAGACCCTTCTCCAAGCTAGAACTTCTTGAGCAGGTCACAGGTAAGATCTGGCAGTAGCCAGCTGAGTAGCAGAGGAGAGAGAAATGCTTCGTGGCTGCAGACATCTCACCTTCCTTCTTGGTCTTTAGAGGTAAGGAAATTCCCTGTGAGGGGCCCAAGTAATAAATTTGAGTATATATAGTTAGTGGAGCTCTGGTGGCGCAGTGGATAAGAGATTGGCTGCTAATCAAAAGGGCAGCAGTTCAAATCCACCAGCCTCTCCTTGAAAATCCTATGGGGCAGTTCTACTCTGTCCTGTAGGGTTGTTATGAGTCAGAATTGACTTGATGGCAACCAGTTTAGTTTTGGTTATATGTAGTTTGAGTCTCTGAGCAGTGTAAACCTTTAAGTGTGCTACTACTAACCAAAAGGTTGGCGGTTTGAATCTACCTAAAGGTGCCTGGGAAGAAAGGCCTGGTGAACTGATTCCAACAGGAAACCCTATGGAGCATAGTTCTACCCTGAAACACATGGGGTTGCCGTGAGTCAGAATTGGCTCAACAGCAACAGGTTTATCCATAGATGAAGTTTTTCATATTGATCCACTTCTTTGCAAATATTTTTTTCCAGCATACCAAAGGGGGATCTGGCAGGGGAGTCAGCTGTGAGCCAGAGCTAGGCAGGAAAACAGTCCCTGTTCAACCTTGAGCTGGGGCGTGGGAGCAGGTCAGGGACAGCATATTAAAAAGTGAATAAATCATCTGCTTCATTTAAGCATTTGCCTGTCCTGGGTGTTTTATCAAGCAAATTAAATAGACAGAACCTTTGTTAATTAGTAGCAAAGAAAGATCATGGGTGAGGATTCAGTCTGTTCCTGTTGGGTTAACCTTCACAAGGGTTTTACAGGCAGGAAGGTGAGAGCCAACCAGGAAAGGAAGTGACAGGAGGTGGGGCTACGTTTGTAGCAGCACAGTTAGGTGCAGCTCTGCCCCTTCCTATAGCTCCTCACACTTCCCTCCCAGCCTACAATTAACAGGGCAATGTTCCTCCTCGTTTGAGGTTTTTTAATCAAAAGCCTACCTTCCCTACAAGGCATTAGATTGACAGACCTTTCTTCCTAGTCTTAGTCTGGAAGCTCCCCTGAAACTTGCTGTCTTAGTCGGGTTCTCTAGAGGAGCAAAACCAGTGAGGCGTATATAAATATACATAGAGAGATTTACTTCAAGGAAGTGGCTCACGCAATTGTGGGGGCTAGCAAGACCCAAATCCGTATGTCAGACACCAGGCTAGAGACCTCTGCTGGCTCACAGGATTGTAGGGACTAGAAATCCAAAATCTGAAGGTCAGGCAGCAGGTCAGAGGCTTCTGCAGGCTTATGTCCCAAGATCTGGAGCTCAGGAGACAAGAAAAGTGCAGGGTCAAGAGAGTGCAAGCTTTGCCAGAACATCCATTCATATACTGGGAGCAGGCCACACCTCCAAGGAAACTCCCCTTTCAACTGATTGGCTGATCACATCATGGCTGTAGATTACATCATATCACGTCATCACAGAACAGCAACCAGTCCAGTATCTGGCCAAACCACTGAGAATCATAGCCTAGCCAAGTTGACACATAAAATTCACTATCACACCTGTCCAGCGCGGATGACTCTGCTGATATGTGAAATACCGATGGCGTAGCTTCCAGCATCATAGCAACATGCAAGAGTATGACAAACTGACAGATAGATGA
The DNA here is from genome assembly GCF_024166365.1 of Elephas maximus indicus. Lineage (NCBI taxonomy): Eukaryota > Metazoa > Chordata > Mammalia > Proboscidea > Elephantidae > Elephas > Elephas maximus. The sequence continues at coordinate 79,932,958 of NC_064835.1, read as the reverse complement.
TGGCAACGAACTCAAGCACACCAATGATCATGAAGATGGAGCGGGACTGGGCAACATTTTGTCTGTTATACATAAAGCCACCATTAGTTGGAGCCAACTTGATGACAAACAACAACAAAGTGCAGGTATAGATGTACATATTCTTTTTTTTTTTTTTTCATTTTGTAAATTCAACATCTTTGCCCAAGAGAGGTGTTCTATTATCAAATTTTTGTGTTTCCATCTGCTGAATCCTGCCAAGGCCTTTCCACCCTGCCCTCTGTGGCCTCTTTCCCTGAAATTGGCCAGCTCCTCGTCTGTGCAGGGTTCATCCTTTTCCTCCACTACTCTACCCCACCAAGCTCTCCTTCCATCTGTCCAGCTGCTCCTCCTTTGTCCCTCCTGTGGTCCAGTTCGTCCACCATGTCCTGAATGAGGAGATGTCATATCTGGTCCAGGGCTTGACTTCCCAATGACCGGCACTCTGGGGAAAGCACTGTTTTCTCTATTTTGGTATTTCTGCAGTGGGGACTTCTCCCTGTCCCTCACCTCTGTTCCTACTCCTTCCATAACACCAATTCCTGTATTTAGAACTGCCTTCAGACCCGTCACAAGCAATTCTATCTCAAAGTGTCTAACACTAAGTCCTATTACTCATTTTCCATCAAACTCCTTTTTTTCTCCCCATTCCCAGATATTTTTTAGGATTCTGGAATAAATATTTTTCATCTCCCACCTGAAGTGGCCCCTAGCCTCCTCAGACCCCTGGGGCCTTCCACCTCCCCAGCTATAGCCCCCCGTTAGGTCGGATGTTGTTGATATTGTTGTATACCATCAAGTCGATTCTGACTCACAGCAACCCTCTGGGATAGAGTAGAACTATCCCACAGGGTTTCCTAGGCTGTAATCTTTTACTCTTCCCCGATCTCCCTTTTCTTCATGTGTCTTCCCATTCATAATCCTCTCCTTGCTCACAAGTACTGATTCTTGATGAAAGAATTTAAAGTGTCTGACCACTGTGCAGAAACCCTGGTGGAGTAGTGGTTAAGTGCTACGGCTGCTAACCAAGAGGTCGGCAGTTCAAATCCGCCAGGCACTCCTTGGAAACTCTATGGGGCAGTTCTACTTTGTCCTATAGGGTCGCTATGAGTTGGAATCGACTCGATGGCAGTGGGTTTGGTTTTTTGGTTTTTTTGGGTCCACTGTGCGAGGACCTCCCCCTCTAACTCAATCTCTGTAGCCTCCTGAGTTCTTTTCTCATACACCATCCATTCAGTCTCAATTTCAGTCTGCCACCTGGCTTGGTTTCACACATCGTCTTCTCCGCCTGTCCACCTTCTATCCACATTATCATCTCAGAGTCGTCTCTGCCCTGGGAAGAAACCTTTCTTGGTGACACCACCTCTTCCATGCGTTGTCGTTTCTCCATGTCGTTGCTGTTCAGTTGATTCTGACTCCTGGTAACGCCACATGGGCAGAGTAGAATGATCCATAGGGTTTTCAAGGCTTTGGTCTTTTGGAATTGCCAGGCCTATCTTCCAAGGCACCCTTGGGTGGGTATGTACCAACCTTTCAGCTAGTGGTCAAGTTCTTAGCTGTTTGTGCCATCCAGGAACTCCTTATTCTGCATAGCACACGGTCAACTCTTTGTTATATATTGTCCTGTTCTCTCTCTAAAGGCCCTGGGTGGTAGAAACAGTTTGTGCTTACCTGCTAACAAGAAGGTTGGCTATTTGAATCCACCTAGTGGCACCATGAAAGCAAAGCCTGGCAACCTGCTTCCATACGATGACTGCCATTGAAAACCCTATGGAGCACAGTTCTACTCAGAAACACATGGGGTAGCCATGAGTTGGAATTGACTTGACGACGTGGGGTTTTTAAATCTCTCTCTGAATTGTTCAATTTAGCAAGCTGACCTATCTAGCTAACTACGTATATAATTATATCAAGGTAGATGGATAGTTTACCATCTTATTCCATAGTTATTTTATGTGTGTGGATAAAAAGCTGGTTTATGCTTTGTGGTTTATGCTGGGCTATGCTTTCTAAGAACTAGCACAAATGTGAAAAAAATAAAAGCTAACAGAGATTGAGGGCTCTCCTTTGTCTTCATATAAAGCACTCTGTTCATGTTAGCCCATTTAATCCCAACAACCTTCAGTAAGGGAGATACCATCATAAGTCTCATTTTACAAATATGGAAACCAGAGCTCAGGGGGATTTAGAAACTTGTTTAAGGCTACACACGAAGTATTGGTTCCACTTAGGTGAGAAAAAGTGGCCTTCTTCAAGTGTATAGAGAACAACGTTAGTAATTACCAGGAATCCTGGTAGTGCAATGGTTAAGCGTTTGGCTGCTAACTGAAAGGTCTAATGTTTGAACCTATCCGGTGGCTCCACAGGAGAGAGACCTGGCTATCTGCTACTGTAAAGACTCCAAACCCATTGCCATGGAGTCGATTCCGACTCATAGCAACCCTATAGGACAGAGAAGACCTGCCTCCATAGGGTTTCCAAGGCTGTCACCTTTACGGAAGCAGACTTTCACATCTTTCTCCTGCAGAGCGGCTGGTGGGTTTGAATGAAAGACCTTACATTTAGCAGCTGAGCACTTAACTACTCCACCACCAAGGCTCCTTAACAGCCTAGAAAACCCTATGCACTAGTTCTACTCTGTCACATGGGATCACTATGAGTTGAAATAGACTCAACAGCATTAATAACACCACCAGGCCGAGCAGGTAGGAGAGAGAGGGGAAGAAGGCTGAGTGGTTATGGACACCGAGCTGCAGTTACGGGCGATGGTATAATCTGGAAAAGGGTAAGGGTGATAGTTGAACCACACGATGAGCATAGTCAATGGCATTGAACTGCCATTGAACTGTACATGAGAAGATTATTGAAATGACAAATGCATTATTACATATATACTTACCACAATTAAAAAAAAATTTTTTTTAAGTGATTCTATCCCCCAAAAGTGGCCTTCTTTTACCTTCTGTTAGCCCAAGACTGGAACCATTCCAAAGCCAACTCTTCAGACAGGGATTAGACTTGACTGTAAGACAGAAAATGATATTGGTAAGGAGTGAGCTTCTTGGCTCAAGTAGACACATGAGACTATGTGGGCAGCTCCTGTCTGGAGAGGAGAGGAGAAGGCAGAGGGAAACAGGAGCTGGTTGAATGGACACGGGGAATACAAGGTGGAGAGAAGGAGTGTGCTGTCTCATTGTCAGGAGAGCAACTAGGAGTACATTCAACCCCCCAGTGCCGTCAAGTGCGTAGTAAGGTGTATATAAGCTTTTGTATGAGAGACTGACTTGATTTGCAAACTTTCACTTAGAGCACAATTAAAAAAAAAAAAAAGGTGGGCTTCTTTTAAAAATGGGCATCTGGGCCAGGGTTGGTGATTCCAGAAGATTCCTGGGAGTGTCGGCTACTGCGCTGCACTCATGAGTGTCCGGCTGTGCTGTCTCCATGTGACTACAGCTGAGATTTATCACAGAAAATGCAAAAGTATCCACTCCTCGCCATTGGTAAACAGTGAGTCACTGGCTGGAGCCTGATGGAAAATAAGATTACAGGTACTGGCATTTATACGTAAACAAGTGTGCTTCCTCCAGTCATGACAATGATTCATTTTGAGCAAAGAGCTAGAATTTCTATTCCCACCAGACCTAACCTGTATTTTCTTGTGTGGTCTGTCTGCCTCTCCCCTGTTGTTTAGGGTGAGCAGCTTCTCAGGTGGTTTAGCCAACTCTTGATTATTTTTGATAGATGTTTTATCTGGTAACTTTTGGCACTTGAGTTTTCTTTAGAGTTCTTCTGGAAAGCTCTTTTCCTGCTTCTTTTAGTCATTAATACTTGGTCTGTGAAGTTTACCATCTCGGTTCTTTTCTGATTTCGGTCAAATGACTGAAGGACCCAAGTTGTGAGAAGAACAAGACTGGATGTGTTGAGTGATGATGGCTTACAAGTCTCCCAGCCTACCCTGGTAGGCCCAGCACGGAAGGGACTTTGGAACCCATTTGATCAGGGTATATCTCAGCTCTCAGGTGAGAAACAGGGCCCCGGGGGAGGCCTTCTGACTTGGATAAGTCCCACAGTCAGGGGCAGAGACAAGGTTAGAACTCAGGGCTTTGAACTCCCTGTCTAGGGCTCTTTCCCCCAATTGCCTCTGAACATGTCACACTTCCTCCTGCTCTTTAATGTGGGTTTAGTTCCTAAGCCCTACATCCATGCTTTGGCAGGCTTCCCTGGTCCAGCCTACAGGCCTGGAAATAGCCCTCCCCCACCTCCTCTCAGCTTCCTGACCTCCAGCTGTCAGGCTTCAGGGTGGATGTTTAAAAAATTCATCAGCCCTGGGAAGTGCAGTCTCACCAATTGCTGGATCAACTCCTGAAGAGGAACCTGAGTTAATCGCAGGCAAGTGAAATTGAGTAGAGGCCTTGTCTGACTGTCTGGAATATTTGCTCCCGGACTTGCTCCCCACCTCAGACACAGGATAAAACATTTATTCCATTTAGAGGAGAAAAAAAAGTTTCTATAAATCGCCAGCACAAAAATATATGTTATATCTTAAGAAGTGGCGTTAAGTTGATTGAAAGATTTCCTTTCCTCCATTTGAGAAATAAAGCAGCGTGAGTGAGCCAGCCAGGGGACGAGGGCATGAGGGCACTGTAGCCCAGGGAGAGCCACCTAAGGACGCACAGAGATGTGGCTTTGGAATCGAAGGGTCAGTTTAAACAGAGACGGGTGTCGCCTAGATGGGAAGGGCTGTTGGCAATCCCCAGTTCCCAGAAAAGGTTTGGTTTTAGATAAAATAAAACTGAAACAAGTTTTCTCTGCCCTCAGGAAGCCTGAACTCTCCCTTAGAACAGCTGGAAGAGGCTGCTTGTTCAGTTGAGTGGGGTTGGTTTGGGTGGGATTCCCAAGCGTCTCTTACTCCTCCCCTCATCCCATTCCTAACACCTCATGTTTGGAAATCCTTGCTCATCACAAAACCAAAAACAAAACCAGTTGCCCTTGAGTCAATTCCAACTCATGGTGACCCCATGCGTGTCCCAGTAGAACTGTGCTCCATAGGGTTTTCAATGGGTGATATTTGGGAAGTAAATTGACAGGACTTTTTTCCTAGGCCTTTGGGTGGTTTCAAACCTCCAACCTTTTGGTTAATAGCCAAGTGCTTAACTGCTTGCTTCACCCAGGGACTCTCTCCATGGCAGAAACAGAAATCCTTAATAGGCTTTAGCACTAAAGACATATGCCGTTTGACTGCCATAAACTGGCTACCACCTTCCACCACCATGACTGCGCCCCTTGACTATCCTACTTCCTGCTGTACCAGTGATTACTTTGTTCTATTTTTCCAAATTTCAGCTTTTTGGAGATGCACATTCTGGGACTAAGAGTTATAAGAAACCTCATGCCCATAAAATAAGGTACCGCAAGCTCATGATTCATATTGAGTTAACCTTTAAACATTATTTTGATTAAAAGCAGGGGGTGGTGGATCCTAAGTTACATCGCAAGAGTGAGTGTAGCACTGGAACAGTGTGTTGCAAATGGGTTTCAGTTTTATACCTTAAAAAGTAGTATAAGGGGCAGGTGTACCTGTGCTGCGGATAGATGGGCAGTGGGTGAGGCCAGGAGGCAGTAAGGGACATAATATTAGTGTCACAGTTTGCTGGGACATGGATTTCTGTTTTTGAGAGCAGAGTCTATGCTGGAACCTGAGGCTTTTGTCTGCCAGGAAGTTGCAATGGCCTAAGGCCTGGAAAGATAAGGTGTCATGTTGAATGTGCTCTTGGGCTAGCCAATGGCATGCAAGCAGATGTGGTTTCCGTGGGTAAATGAAACCAGACCCTGACAAGATGACCTCCATAAGATAATCAGCAGAGAAGGAAGAGAAATTGGTTTTAAAAAAAAGGCAAAGGTGTCCTGAGTTTTCAACTTGCTGCCAAAGCAGTGGAAAAATACCTGAACCTTACTTTTTTTAAGAAAATCAAGTTTATAGATGTTACTCTCGTCATTCAATAATACAAAGGTTACCCAAATCCAGACCCCAGAATTAAGTTGCAAGTACGTCACTGCAGTGATAGAAAGCTACCTGACGGGTGAGAGGGTAGTTTATAACTGTTTGCTTGGTTTTTGTTTTAGACTATGTGTTTGTAGAAATTCCTCTTGGTTTCCAAATGGAAGGCCTACACATGCCGTTGTCTATTCTTAGCGACAGATATCAGCAAAATCTGGTTTCTGAAACTAATGTGTTCATTGGAGAGTGAAAAGGAACAGCCTTGAGGAAAACCTGAGCAAAATCCAGCTTTCTTTACACAAACCTAACTAGTTCAGGAAATTCATGTGACATTATGACCATGGGCTGTAAACTAAATTTTTAAGACGTATCCTTTTGTGTAAATCTAATACTAAGAGGAATTCCTTGTAACTGTATGATCAGAGAAGACAGTCCCTTTGCTTTTATTATGGCTAGGAAGGAAATTCTGACAAAAATTTCCATTGCCCTTTAGCATGCTATTATATGGGGGAAAAAAAGTTTACCTTAGTCTAATTTCTATCTTCTCTGACAAATAACTTAGCTCTTGTTCTAAATTGTATTGCATTTTAACTTAAGTATTTGGTAAATAATGTTTTCTATAGCATGCTACATTTATTATCTGAAAACTTTAGCATATGTTTTAAAAACCAATTAAGTGTGGGTTTTTTTTGTGTGTGTAACCGTATAATTACTTGGAAATATGTTTAACTTAGTAAAAAATCACTAATGTCAAATATGAAGAAATTGAAGATTTTTACCCACTTCTGCAGTCTGAAACTGATCAAACACACAATCAAAACGCACTGATAATTATTGGTGATTGGAAATAGAAAGTTGGAAATAAGAAGAATCTGTAGTTGGAAAATATGGTCTTGGTGATAGAAATGATGCTGGAGACCACGTGATAGGATTTTTTTTTTTTATTAACGTTTATTGAGCTTCAAGTGAACGTTTACAAATCAAGTCAGACTGTCACATACAAGTTTATATACACCTTACTACGTGCTCCCACTTGCTCTCCGCCTAATGAGTCAGCCCTTCCAGTCTCTCCTTTCTTGACAATTTTGCCAGCTTCCAACTCTCTCTATCCTCCCATCCCCCCTCCAGACAGGAGATGCCAACACAGTCTCAAGTGACCACTTGATATAATTAGCTCACTCTTCATCAGCATCTCTCACCTACCCACTGTCCAGTCCCTTTCATGTCCGATGAGTTGTCTTCGGGGATGGTTCCTGTCCTGTGCCAACAGAAGGTTTGGGGACCATGACTGCCGGGATTCCTCTAGTCTCAGTCAGACCATTAAGTCTGGTCTTTTTATGAGAATTTGGGGTCTGCATTCCACTGATCTCCTGCTCCCTCAGGGATTCTCTGTTGTGCTCCCTGTCAGGGCAGTCGTCGATTGTGGCCAGGCTCCAACTAGTTCTTCTGGTCTCAGGATGATGTAGGTCTCTGGTTCATGTGGCCCTTTCTGTCTCTTAGGCTCTTAGTTATCGTGTGACCTTGGTGTTCTTCATTCTCCTTTGATCCAGGTGGGTTGAGACCAATTGATGCGTCTTAGATGGCCGCTTGTTAGCATTTAAGACCCCAGATGCCACATTTCAAAGTGGGATGCAGAATGTTTTCATAATAGAATTATTTTGCCAATTGACTTAGAAGTCCCCTTAAACCAACATGATAGGATTTTTCAAGACCAACGATTTCTTCATTGCAAATACCTTTTTTCAACACCATAAATGGTGACTATACACTTGAACCTTGCCAGATGGAATACAATTGAATCAAATTGACTATATCTGTAGAAAGAGACAATGGAAACGCTCAATATCATAGGTCAGAATAAGACCAGGGGCTTGTTTATATGGCAAGTTCAACCTGAAGCTGAAAAAAATTAAAACAAGTTCATGAGAGCCAAAGTACCATCTTGAGTATATCCCACCTGAATTTAGAGACCATCTCAAGAAGAGTTTTGACCCAATGAACACGAATCACTCCAGATCAGACGAGTGATTGAATGACATCAAGGATATCACACATGAAGAAAGCAAAAGGTCATTAAAAAGACAGGAAAGAAAGAAAAGACCAAAATGAATGTAAAAAGAGACTCTGAAACTTGCTTTTGAACATAGAGCAACTAAAGCAAATGGAAGAAATGATAAAGGAAAAGAGCTGAACAGGAGACTTCAAAGGGCAGCAAAGGCAACTCGAGAAGACAAAGTAAAGTATAATTAAATGTGCAAACACCTGGAGCTAGAGAACCAAACGGGAAGAACACACTTGCATTTCTCAAGCTGAAAGAACCGAAGGAAAAACTCAAGCCTCGAGTTGCAGTGTTGAAGGAGTCTGTGGGCAAAATATTGAACAAAGCAGAAACCATCAAAAGACGATGGTAGGAATACACAGAGACGCTGTGTCAAAAGGAATTGGTCGACGTTCAGCCGTTTCAGGAGGTAGCATATATATGATCAAGAACTGATGGTATTGAGGGAAGAAGTCCAAGCTACACTGAAGGCACTGGTGAAAAACAAGGCCCCAGGAATTGACAGAACACCGATTGAGATGTTTCAACAAAGGGATGCAGCACTGGAGGTGCTCACTTGTCTACGCCAAGAAGTTTGGAAGACAGCTTCCTAGCCAACTGACCGGAAGAGATCCATATTTGTGCCTATTCTAAAGAAAGGTAATACAAGAGAATGCGAAAATTATCTTACAAAATCATTAATATCAAACAGAAGTAAAATTTTGCTGAAGATCATTCAAAAGCAGTTGCAGCAGTACATTGACAGAGAACCGCCAGAAATTCAAGCCAGATTCAGAAGGGGACGGTGGAACAAGGGGTGTCATTGCTGATGTCAAATGGTTCATGGGTGAAAGCAGAGAGTACAAGAAAGATGTTTATCTGTGTTTTATTGACTCTGCAAAGGCATTTGACTCTGTGGGTCACAACAAATTATGGATAACATTACAGAGTGGGAATTCCCGAACACTTAATTGTAGTCACAAGGAACCTGCACATAGACCAAGAGGCAGTCATTTGAGAACAAGAGAACACTGTGTGGTTTAGAATCAGGGAGGGTGTGCATCAGGGTTATATCCTTTCACCATACTGATTCAATCTCTATGCTAAGCAAATATTCTGAGAAGCTGGACGTGGCATCAGATTGAAAGAAGACTCATTAATAACCTGTGATATGCACATAACACAACCGTGCTTGCTGAAAGGGAGGAGAACTTGAAGCACTTACTGATGAAGATCAAAAACTGCAGCCTTCAGCAGGGATTACACTTCAACATAAAAAAAAAACAAAAATCCTCACAAATGGACCAATAAGCAACATCATGATAAATGGAGAAAATATTGAAGTTGTCAAGGATTTCATTTTATTTGGATCCGCACTCAACACTCATGGAAGTAGCAATCAAGACATCTAATGATGTATTGCATTGGTCGAATCTGATGCAAAAGACTTTTTAAAGTGTTAAAAAAGAAAGATGTCACTTTGAGAACTAAGGTGCCCTGACCCAAGCCATGGTATTTTCAATTGCTTATGCATGTGAAAGCTGAACAATGAATAGGAAGACTGAGGAAGAACTGATGCCTTTCAATTATGGTGTTGGCAAAGGATATTGAATATACCACGGACTGCCAGAAGAAGAAACAGGTCCATCTTGGAAGAAGTACAGCCAGAATGCTCCTTAGAAGTGAGGATGGTGAGACTTCATCTCATGTACTTTGGATATGTTATCAGTAGGGACCAGCTGGTAAACTCAGCAAAAGAGAGGAAGAGTCTCAACAAGATGGTTTGACACAGTGGCTGCAACAACGAGCTCAAGCATAACAATGACTGTGAAGATGACACAGGACTGGGCAATGTTTTGTTCTGTCATACATAGGGTTGCTATGAGACGGAACTGACTCAATGGCATCTAACAACAACATTGTCTTCATAAACTTCCTGCCACATCTTCTTTGAAGGGCACTGTCTTAGTTATCTAGTGCCACCGTAACACAAATATCACAAGTGGGTGGCTTTAAAGAGCAGAAAGGTATTTTCTCCAAGTTCGGGAGGCTAGAAGGTTGAATTCAAGGTGTGGCTCTAGGGGGAGTTCCTTCCTTGTCTATTCTAGCTTCTAGTAGCTGCCAGCAATCCTTGTAGATGCATCTGTCTCTGTCATCTGTCTTTCTCTTCTCCCTGCGTGTTTCTCTGTGTCCATTCTGCTTATAACTCAGAAGTGATTAGATTTAGAACCCACCCTACTTAGCTGTTGCCTAATTAACATAAACAAAAGAAAACCCCTGTTTCTAAACAGGCTCATATTTACAGGTATAGGGACCAGGATTTCAATACATTTTTTAGGGAATACAATTCAACCCATCTTTCAATCAACAAGAGAGTATAGAATGCATTTCAATAAAATAAATCTCTGTGATCCACAAAGTGTTTTTAAAGGCAACTGCTCAAATCTACTTCACCTGAATTTCATGCTAGTAAAATGTTATAATAGCAAGTCTTTTTTCCTTCTCGTTAAAAAATATATATATTTACCTTAACATGGCAATTAAGGTCCTGGGAAGTGAAAATCATATAATTACAGAAAATCATTGTCACAGAAAGAATGTCTACCACTTTTAAGGACAAAAAAATTGAGTGACTCAATGGATTACACGCATATTGTATTCTAACTTAACATGTTTGATAATATTGTACAAATAGAGGTAGACGGTGAGTACTAGTGCATTTGTTGGATTGGGAAAGGAAAGAATATCCAAGTCCACATTCTCTGGAATTTCTTATTGGAAAGACCTTTGTCTGTTTAGGAGAAAAACCAAAAAACCAAACCCATTGCCAATGAGTCAATTCCGACTCATAGTGACCCTATAGGACAGAGTAGAACTGCCCCCCATAGAGTTTCCAAGGAGCACCTGGTGGATTCATATTGCCAACCTTTTGGTTAGCAGCCATAGCACTTAACCACTATGCCACCAGGGTTTCCCTTTTTAAGAAAAGTTGGAAAATACTCTTACGTAGGATAGCATTAGATGGCATTATCCCAAATCTCATTGAGCTGGTTTGACTAGAATCTCAAGATTCTGCAAATTTGTTGGAGTTGTAGCCAGCTTCTTCTTTTATTATAGAAGGTAGTTCTGCGCAGAAACTACGTGGGGCAGTGTCCAGCAGGAAGCAGCAGGCCAGTAGGAGTCAGAAGACCTGGTATCTAGTTCCATGTGACTTTGGGCAAGAATTTAACTCCTTAAGATCTTGGTTTCTAATCTGTAAAATAAGATGATAGGCCTAAGGCCCTTTCCAGTGATAAAATTCTATTAGACTTTAAACAAAATCAGAAATTATGCAACAAATAGAGTAGACCCAGTTGCCAAACCAGTCTCAAACTAGGCAACCTTTTTTTTTTTTTTTTTTAATAATTTTTATTGAGCTTTAAGTGAATGTTTACAAATCAAATTAGTCTGTCACATATAAGCTTATATACACCTTACTTCATACTCCCACTTATTCTCCCCCTAATGAGTCGGCCATTCCAGTCTCTCCTTTCTTGACAATTTTGCCAGTTTCCAACCCGCTCTACCCTCCTATCTACCCTCCTATCTCCTCTCCAGACAGGAGATACCAACACAGTCTCAAGTGTCCACCTGATACAAGTAGCTCACTCTTCATCAGCATCTCTCTCCAACCCCTTGTCCAGTCCCTTCCATGTCTGATGAGTTGTCTTCGGGAATGGTTCCTGTCCTGGGCCAACAGAAGATTTGGGGACCGTGACCACCGGGATTCCTCTAGTCTCAGTCAGACCATTAAGTCTGGTCTTTTTATGAGAATTTGGGGTCTGCATCCCACTGATCTCCTGCTCCCTCAGGGGTTCTCTGTTGTGCTCCCTGTCAGGGCAGTCATCAGTTGTGGCCAGGCACCAACTAGTTCTTCTGGTCTCAGGATGATGTAAGTCTCTGATTCATGTGGCCCTTTCTGTCTCTTGGGCTCATAGTTATCGTGTGACCTTGGTGTTCTTCATTCTCCTTTGATCCGGGTGGGTTGAGACCAATTGATGCATCTTAGATGGCTGCTTGTTAGCATTTAAGACCCCAGACGCCACATTTCAAAGTGGGATGCAGAACTAGGCAACCATTTTTAAGCCATTAATTTATATCTATGTTAAATTTACTAGACTTTAACTTCCTTAACTTAATGAGTTAATGGGAGGAGACAAAAGTTGTACAAAGAAAGCTGAAAGAGACCACCATGGAATCCCAAAGCCAGAAGTCAGTACGTAGTATCCGAGGTATTAGGACCGGGGCCACCACATCCCATACTTTTTGTATAGAATATGTGCTTTCATGGTATGATTCATTGCAATCTTTTAGTTAGAAGGAAAGTATATTTTTCCTATTGCTTTCGGAGTCTTTTCTTCTCAGTAACCACTGTCTTCAACAAAGAATTTCTCTTTTAAAAAAATGCTGCTTTAAATCATGCATTGTACACATGATAGATTTTTAAACATGAAAAATCAAGGATTCCAGATTTTTATTGTTTATATACTCTCTTCTAGTCTTTTTCCTTGTACGCATATATTTTTAGAGTTATCGTAATAAGATACCCACACTTTGAGTGTTGCCTTTTTTACTGAACACCAGAAATCTGGGGGGCTGTGCTTTTGTTTAAGTGCTTGGGGATGAGGACTGGTTTCTGTCTGGTGGCAGCTGGGATGGGAGATCTTACTGAGGCAATTGGGAGAAGACAGGAGCCAGGGCACCAAGTACCCAGAAGAAAAAGGAAAGCCACGTGCCTGAGAGAACAGTGTCAGTGCTAGATTCAGAGGAGCTAGACGCAGGCATCAAGGCGGAAACCCACATCCAAGGCTTGGAACAAGAATTAGATGAGATTGGAACTAAAACAGCCTGGACTGAGCAGGGATCTGTTCCCAGTCTGGGAAGAAGATCTGTGTTATACTGGTGAACATTATTGATTTATTTGAAGACAGTGTGGCTTTCATTTATTTTAGGCTACTTATCTTCAGGCCTGGCCCGAGGCCAGGAAGGGAGGGACTGCTATCTGGTGATCAGAAAGAATCACTTGGAGTGAGGGCTTCTGCCTCTTACCTTGTGTTTGCATGTTGGAAACTCTCTAACCATTCTATAGTTGTAAAACGGGGAGAGTCAGGTGCTTTGCCCACAGTCCGGAGTTGTTAAACTGACAACGAATCCTGAGGGTATCAGGCCTCCCAAAGCATTTTTGGCCACTGGTGGAGCTGTCATATAGTCTAGTGTTGTGGTTCTCAGGCTTCAGTGTGCACGGAACCACAAGAGAGCTCGGAAAGACAGGCAGTGCTTGCTCTCCCCTCCCGCTTCCTGGGGTTTCTGATAGTGTAGGTCTGGGGTCAGGCTGGTGATAGGGATATTGCTGGTCCAGGATTTTATGTGAAGGAACTATCCATCTTTGCATGCAGCATAGTGGCTTGCACTGAGCAGTTAACTACTCAATAAGTATTTGATAAAAAAAAAAAAAATTATTTGATAAACCCCAATAATTAGATGAGAGTGAGGCACTGTGGGGAAAAGACCCCAATCTGGTTATGTGAAGGGGAGTGGAGGCAGGTGGAGCAGTGGTTAAGAGTGGTGAAAGCCAGACAATCTGAGTTCAAGTCCCACCATGATCTTGGGCATAGGCATGTCAAACCACAGTTTCCTGTTTTGTAAAATGAATGGTGATAGTATCTCCTCTACAGGGCTGTTCAGAGCAAAATTGTAATAATGTAAACAGTATAAAAAGCGTTTAGTGCATGGGTTGGCTACAAGTTAGCACCCCACAAATACTACTAGAAAGGTGGAGAAATGGGACTAGAAGTAATAGCAGTAGCATCAGAACCCATATAACTTTAGGGCGTGTAATGCAAACCAAGATCAGCCCAAGACTGATCCCTAGGAGGTGGAGGTCAGGCATACCTCCATTCTCCAACCTTTTTACCAATTCTGATACCTGCCGCCCCTCCCACAGCACTCTCTACTTCTCTTCTGGGTTTGCTAATCCATTGCAATGACCACACAGACCTCACACACCATACTTCCAGTTAAGTGGTTTATTAAGGAACAGGTACAACTCAGGAATCAGGATCAGCGTGAGGAAGCATGCAGGCAGTCTCCATTCTTCAGTGCAGGACAACTATCTCAGCTCCTCTTGGCCCCCTCAGGACAGGCCTCATCTCGATCCCCTCAGGACAGGCCTCCTCTGGCCCCCTCGACAGGCTTCTCTTGGCCCTGTCATCTGTCACCACCAACTCTGCCACAGGGCCCACTGCTGGACCGCTTCTGAGCTTATCACTGTCTTCAGTGTTACAGCCCTTGACCCATGTTATAGCTCTTTTGGGTGGTTCCTTGCCTCCTCTCTATCTCTGCTTCTTCTTTCTGCTTTCTTCCTGCTTCCTTCTATCTCAGAAACCTCTGTGGGGTTGGCTGCTTATACGTACAACTGTTTGTCAGTTTGAAGGTATGGCCCTTCCCTGAGTGGGCCACAAACTGACCAATCCCCTCTCCATAGGCCACAGACACTTCATTTGTATAGTAGGCTATAGTCACTTCATTTGCATAGCCCATAGTCACTTCATTTGCATAATATATTGACCATTCACTGCAAGATGCATACCAATCACAGGGCAGGCTGCAGCCCAGGACCAGACAAAAATATCAAACCACAGGTTGTTTACAGCTTACCCAGGAAATGTCAATCAACCTGGACAAAAGTAAGAAATCCTCCGGGGTAGAAAACAATGGCAAAGGTAACTCCTCAGGACTTAGGGAAAAAGCCTCTCAAGCGTTTTCCAAAGAACCAAGGCAAAAGGCCACATAAAGGAACTCGTTTCACCACAAAGGTAGAGAGGAAAGGCCTAATGAGCGGCCAAGTAGGCATCACTAAGACATTGCTACCTAGCAGGTCTGCCTAAAGGCAGCCCTCCTTCCAAAAGTCAGTAGGTGAATCAGTAATGTGGAGAAAGCTTGAAGTCCCTTTTGTTTACCATAGAAATCCAGTGTTGAATGTACTGAAAAACTGATATAAAATATCATGCTACATTGTTACCAAACCCAGGAAGGTGGGTCTTCGTCCCTCACTCTCAGACCTGCCAGTAATCTGGACACCAGCCTTTGAGAAAGAGCAAGTAACTTTATTGCATTGTGCACAGAGAGCAAGGAGCCTGGAGGAAGTTCCTCAGATCCGACTCCCTGAGCTACCGGGAAGAAGGGCTTATATGTGATTTGGGTGGCAAGATGGCAGCTGTGCAGGCATACTGGGGAGGGAAAATTCTGGAAGACTGCCAGGAAACAGAGGAAAAAAAGTGAGGGGGGTGTGTGTGTCTTGAATTAAATCTTTGGAATTCAAAGTGAAGGAATACAACTGGCCTAGGGGAACTCAACAGTGCCCTCACAGAGGAGCATAGAAGCAAATAATGTGAGAGATCTGTGCAAGCAATTGGCATCCTCACAGTAGGAGAGGCTGGCGGAAGTCCTGAACAGAGCAGTGCAAGCGTCTCTCAGGGCCGTGTTTAAATGCCCTGGGAAGACCAGTCCAGCAGGATATGGACATGGGAAGTAGGCGAGGAACCTTGTTATTGGGGTTGAGCTCAGAGCCCAGAGTGTCAGTTTCTGAGGGATGCCATGAGAAAACACCAGAAACTGGGTGGCTTGTAAGAACAGAAGTTTATTGTCTCATGTTCTGGAAGCTGGAAGTAGGAATTCGGGGCTTGGCTCTAGGGGATGATTCTTCTTTGTCTCTTTCAGCTTCTATTTGCTGTTCCTGTTGCTAGCCGCCGAAGCGTCAGCCCCCAACTCGCGGTCAGCCCCTGCACAATGGGACTGGACCGTTGGGATCCGTAGGGTTTTCACTGACTGCTTTTCAGAAGTAGAGTACCAACCAGGACTTCCTTCTTCATAGTCTGGCAGAAACCACCTAGAAGGCTGCTGGAAAGGAAGTCAGGAGAATGTAGTTAGCAGAGTCCTAGAGCCTGTCTCGGAACCCTGGTGGCTTAGTCGTTAAAAACTCAGCTGCTTAGCAAAAGGTCAGGAGTTCGAATCCACTGGGCATTTCTTGGAAACCCTATGGGGCAGTTCTACACTGTCCTATAGGGTCGCTATCACAGGGCAATTGCTGAACTTGGAGCTTAAAGCAAAGGAACCATGGTGGTAGGTGAGAGGGCAGCTTGTACTGGAATCCACTGTTACTGCCTACGTGAGAATATGTACAAGGAGGGAGGTAAACATTCTCCTCACATCACCAAAAACTGTCCTGTCACGTCAGCACACGTACAAGCTGGCCGTACATACATAGAAAATGTCTAGAAGAATATGCGCATTGAGTTAACAGCAGAGAGAAAGGACAAGACACACAGAGTAGTTAATATTATTCTGTATTGTTGGATTTGTTTACAATATAAGTTAATATTATGACTTTTTAACACCAAAAATCAAAACACACCCTTTGCCCTGAAGTCAATCGGACTCATAGTGACCCTATAGGACAGAGTAGAACTGCCCCGTAGGGTTTCCAAGGCTGTAAATCTTTACGGAAGCAGACTGCCCCATTGTTCTCCTGTGGAACGGCTGGTGGGTTTGAACTGCCTGCCTACCTTTCGGTTAGCAACTGAGCGCTTAACCATTGTGCCACAAGGGCTCCTACTTTTTAAAAACGGTATACCCGATAGTGGGCTTAGAGTTTCACTCTGTAGTGTGCTGGCCATTTATAATCACTGAAGTTGTCCTGGGTGGGTGTGGAGAAGGAAGCCTATGGGCAGTTGCTGTTGTTTTTCAGTCTTTTTCTTTTTTTTAATGGTGAAATAAATGACATAAAATTTGCCATCTTAACCATTTTTAAGTGTATAATTTAGCGGCATTAATTACATACACACTGGGTGCAACCATGACCACTATTTTCAGAACTTTTTCATTACCCCAAACAGAACTTCTGCACCCCTTAAGCAATGACTTTCCGTTTCCCCCTCTCCCCAGCTCCCGAGAACCTCTCTTCTACTTTCTCTCTGCATTGGCCTAGTCTCCATATTTCACTTTAGTGCAGTCACACAATGTTGGCTCTTTTGTGTCTGGCTGCTTTCACTTAGCTTAATGTTTTCAAGGTTCACTCATGTTGTAGCATGTTATCAGAATTTAATTTCTCTTTGTAGCTGAGTGATATTCCATTGTATGTACATACCCTGTCATGGATTGAACTGTGTCCCCCCAAAATGTGTGTTAACTTGGCTAGTCCATGATTCCTGGTATTGTGGGATCGTCCACCATTTCATGATCTGATGTGGTTTTTCTATGTCTTGTAAATCCTACCTCTATGATGTTAATGAGGTGAGTTAGTGGCAGTTATGTTAATGATGCAGGACTCAATGGACAAGATTAGTCTTTGTCTAAAGCCAAACTCTTCTGAGATGTAAGAGAAGCGAGTGGAGAGACAGGAAGACCTCATACTACCAAAAAAGCAGCGTAGGGAGTGGAGCGTGTCCCTTAGGCCCTGAGTTCCTGCTCGGAGAGGCTCCTGGACTGAGGGAGGATTGATGACAGAGGCTTTCCTACAGAGCTGACAGAGAGAGAGGGCCTTACCCTGGAGCGTCGCCCTGAATTCGAACTTCTGGCCTACTGGACAGTAAGGGAATAAACTTCTGTTTGCTAGAGCCCTTAAATTGTGGTATTTCTGTTACAGCAGAGCTAGATGACTAAGATAATACCACATTGTTTATCCATTCATCTGTTGATGGACACTTTGGTTATCTCCACTTTTTAGCTACTGGAAATAATTCTGTAGCGAGCATTGGCACACAAGCATCTGTGTGAAGGCCTGTTTCAGTTCTTTTGGGCGTGTACCCTGGAGTGGATTTGCTGAGTTATGTGGTCACTTTGGAACCTTGGTGGCACAGTGGTTAAAGGCTTGGCTGCCAACCAAAAGGTCGGCAATTCAAACCTACCAGCTGCTCCTTGGAAGCCCTACGAGGCAGTTCTACTCTGCCCTATAGGGTCACTATGAGTCAGAATCGACTGGTCAGCGATGATTTTTTTTTTTTTTAAATAGTAATTTTATAGTTAACTTTCTGAAGAACTGCCAGACTATTTTCCACAGTGGCTGTACCACTTTACATTTATGGGCACTTGTTCTGGTCCAGCGTTTCCCAGTGCTTCCTGCCTGTCGTCTCAGCTGTGGCTGCGTCTTGGTGGTGAGAAGAGAGGATGAGTGAGGGTGCAAACCTCATGCAACTTTCTACACAGAATGGCCACGTGTCACCCTGGAGTAGACTGAGCATCCCTGAGCATACATACACAGGAGGTGTGTGTCTTCTGACGACCATATGAAACACCTGATGTCCAGAGTGTTAAATACAAAGAAATGTACTCTGCTCGACAGGAAATGCTGTGGGACACCTGATACCCCTTTTGGTTTTTCTTATTTACCAAATTTTCCCGATTCCACCTCTTCGGTCCATCCGAGCCTCTTGGTGTACTATCTCGTTTTATGTCTTTTTAGTGTACTCCAAATCTGCAAATATTCCTGGGCCTTACTTGTGTTGTTTGTTGTTAGCAGCTATCAACTTGGCCTCTGACTCATGGTGACCCCTCGCACAACCGAACAAAAGGCTGCCCGGTCTTACACCGTCCCCATGATCAGTTGTGGATCAGGTTGTTGTGATCCATAGGGTTTTCAGTGGCTGGTTTTCTAAAGCAGATCGCAAAGCCTTTCTTCTTAGTCCATCTTAGTCTGGAAGCTCTGCTGACCCCTGTTCAGCATCCTAGCAAAACTCAACTCCACTGATAGATGGGTGGCGTGAGATGCATTGACTGGGAATCAAACCGGGTCTCCCACATAGAAGGTGATAGTTCTACCACTGAGCCACCAATCCCTGGGTGGTACAAATGGCTAACATGCTCAGCTGCTAACTGAAAGGCTGAAGGTTTGAGTTCACCCAAAAGAAAGGCCTGGCAACGTACTTTTGAAAAATCAGCCATTGAAAACCCTGTGGATCACAGTTCTACCCTGACACACATGGGCCTACCACGAGTCAGACCTTACTCATAAAAAATAAATAAATAAATAAAGACCCGATAAAGGAGGGTTATGTGGGGCCCAGAAATCTGCACCCCAAACAACCAAAGAGATTATGATGCAAATGTTCAGGGAAGAGGATTTGAGAAAACGTCCTCAGAGTAAAAAAAACGAGTTCGGGAATTAGGGTGATCTGTCACGACCACGTGGACGGCAAAGCTGTAACTACGATCCAACTATATTGGCTCTATTTCTATCACTATTCATTTAAAAAATGGACGATATTTAATGTATTGTATAGAGGATTTTAATGTCTGATTTGGTCAATATACTTGAGCTAAGTGAAGAAATTGCCGGCTTGGTTTATCCTGGCTCATGTTGCCTTGCCCACATCAATCCGCATCAGCACCGCACTGGAGCGGGCGGCTGTTCTAGAACTCCGTGGCTATGAGAGAAAACATGACGCTAGCAAGCCTCTCCAAACATCTCATCATAAACATGTAAATGTGTTCACCTTTTATCTGCACTGCACATGTTGCTTACTCTCTTGCTGATATTCAGGGGGGTTTTTCTTTTAAATTATGGCTTTTTAGCCTACAATTAATTTTCTCCTTTCATCTTATGCTGGACTCATATCCCTGGAGTTGCATCACTGAGTTATTGCTACTTTCATCTCAGCTACCCGTGATGGTGGATGCACGGAAGTATAATTTTTATTGAAGGCTAAGTGGAGGTAAAATGAATTCATCCCTGTGGATGTGTTTATCATTATTGTTTTGTACAGTTTGTGTGCCTGCAACACTCTAGGCTGTAAAAAGACCTAGAGGAGCCATGTTTGCTGTGGAGGAAGATCACAGAGCGAAGATGGTGAAAGAGGCAAGGATTTCACAAAACATCGAATGTGTTCCTTAAGAGTAATACTCTCTTGCTTTGGTTTCAATTCTAATCAATTGCTAGAGAAGAAGCCCCAACAAAGACTTCCATGGCAACTTGTCTATTGAAGACACTGCAGAATTGGTTAGAGAATATTACAAAATGTCAACCACGTGCCTTGTCGTTGTTCTGAGTTGCCATCCAGTCAGCTCAGAATCATGGTGACCCCATGTACCACAGAGCAAAACGTTGTCCAGTCCTGCACCATCTTCTTGATGATTGGTATCATTGAGTCCATTGTTGTGGCTACTGCGTCGGTCCATCCCATCGAGGGTTTCTTTTGTTTCTTTTCTTTACCAAACATGACGTCCTCTTCTAGCGATTGGTCCTTATTCATTGCCTTATTTGGTGCTAAACTTTCACTTCAGGGATACGAAAGCTTTAGACATAGCCTTTGGCTTGTAAGTATGGAGTATCTATATGTCTAGTCTGTCCATATATGAGAATAATAATATACAATAACACAATAAGTAAGTGTGGGCGTCATGGTTTGAAGTGCCACTAAGTTCTGAGTAGAAAGGTCATTATGGGTAGAGACAGAAGGCTTTTGGGCAAATGGAGGGAAACGGAATGTGAAAACACACAGAATGACAACAGCCTATGTACATATTACCTACATACTGAGAGAGGGAAGAGACATAAGAGAGGGGGTTTGGTGATAAAAAGATGGTCAATTCAGTTTGAGCCACAATGAGTCTTTGATACTGGGAAAATGTACCCTGAGGGATAAAATTTTCACCCTCTTTCCCCCTCACATTGAGAACCACTGAATACACATAAAAGAGACCCACAAACGGCAGCTAAAACAAGAATGAATTTTTTCACAAAACAAACATTCCAAATGTGAGAAGTCCAATTTGGTTTTTAAGGTGCCTCTTTTCTTGCTCTACCATCCTTGTTCTCATAGTCACAAGATGGCTGCTCCACCTCCTGCCATCACATCCAGAGCAGGCAGAACAAAGGGAAAACAAAGCAAAAGACACATACCAGCTGACTATCCACTTTTATCAGGAAAAACATACCTTTCCCTGAAGCCCCCACCCCATAGTCTTCTCCTTATATTCCGCTGGCCAGACCTACGTGCCATTGCCACCCCTAGCTGCAAGCAAAACTGGACAAAAGGGTGTTAAAAACCTAGGAAATATTTTCAAATTGCTCTGAACAAACAGAGTTTTGTTAGAAAGAAGGGGAAAATCAATATTGGATGGGCATGTAGCAGAGTCTGACACAAGCCATTCACGTCCCTTTATTAAGTAACTACTTTATATTGGGCACTGGGCTAGGGATTGAGATAGCTACCATCTACTGAGCATCTAATACGGACTATGCATACACTGAACTCAAGACTTGGCCCACATTAAATCATACATTATTTACCTTTATTTACATAATATTTTATCCTTTACAGTGATTTTTTAAAAATTAGAACTCAAGTCAGTCTGTTTCTGAAACTGTATTCTTCTCAATATGATACATTGTCTCCAAAACAAATTTCTTATCCTCAAAATGTTAACCTTGGGGCTGTAGGCAGACGGGTGTACCGTTACTGTAACTGGTGATAAATGCCATCATAGCTAGTGAAGTAGGCAGGGACAGAGGATTCAGCACCTACTTTACCCAGGGTGAGACTTTATAGAGGACATTTAGTCTTAAAGGATGATTCGTGGGGACCAGGTGAGACAGGCATTCTAATTCTATACAGATGGAACACTGGCCACAATGGTATTAAGGCATAAGAAACGGTTTTCATCCTCCGGCTACAAATAGTTGATTCTGACTAGGGTGAAAAAGAAATATGGGAAGGAGGCAAGACATAATTTCAGGAGACCAGATGACCAACCAGCTGGCTCTTTCCAGGCAAGAAATAATGAAGCCCTGAGCCAAGGTGGTGGAAGCGGGAATGAAGATGAGAGAACGTCTAAGGCAAAAACAGCAAGGCTTGTGTGTATGCACAAATGTCTGTGTTTGGTGGGGAAGCAGGTAGGGAGAAAAATTAGGGTGACAACAAATTTGAAAATATTTCCTGTTTTTAACACAGGGGAAGTAAATTCCTTGTTAGAGAAAAAATAACGAAGTCCATTTTTTGACACTCTGAGTTTGGATGACCTAGGTAACCTAAGGACCCCCGTAGAGTGTGTGCAGCCCTGAGCGAATTTTTCTTTTGCGGAGTTTTTCTCTTTAAGTTCCGTACTGGCAAATGCACCATTCCTGCCCAATACTCTTCAGAGCCTGTTTGCACTGAACAATACACACTTTTTTTTAATTATTGTGGTAAGATACGTATAAGGAAGCACTTACCACTTCAACCATTTTCGTGTGTACGTCTCAGTGACATTAATTATGTTCAGTGTGTCGTGCAGTCAACACCACTATCCATTTCCTGATGTTCTCCATCACCCGGAACAGAAACTTGGAGCCCCTTAAGGAATAACTCTCCTTTTCTTCCTCCCAACCTCCACTGGTAACTGTTAATAAACTTTGTCTCTATGATTTGCCTATTCTAGATATTTCGTGTAAATGGGATCATATGATATTTGGCCTTGTATGTCTAACTTATTTCACTCAGATGCTTTCACAAGTTTCATCCCTGTGGTAGCACGTATGAGGACTTCATTTCTCTTTACGGCTGAGTAGTATTTATTGTATATATATCCCACATTGTTTATCCATTCATCTGTTGATGGACACTTGGGTTGTTTCCACCTTTTGGCAATTGTGAATAATGTCGCAATGGACATTGGTGTGAACATAGCTATTTGCACCCCTGCTTTCTAGTCTTGTGGAATGTGCATCTTTTTGCCTCTGTGGCTCCCTAATACCATTTATTTACTGCCAGTTCCATCGATACACATAACAGTGCATCATTCACATGTAGTTAGCCCATGAACACTGGCTTCCAATGACTCTCTCATGAAGAGATGCTGATAACCCCAAATGAAAGTATTACCCAGAGTATGCAGGGAAGTGTAATGATAATTCATCTCCTGGACATGTTGTTTGGTATTTTACAGTGAAAATGTAGACAACACATCTCCCCACCAGGGCTCCTCTTGACTGGAGTGAGATTCTTTCCGTGTTGGCTGCACCCCTCCCTCCATCAAGGCCACACCTGGGGAGGGAGGATACTTTTTTAGATCACTTAAGCCCTACTTTAGGAGTCCCTGGGAGATATAAACGGTTAACACACTCGGCTGCTGACTGGAAGTTCGGCAGTTCAAGTTCACCCAGGGATGCCTCCGAAGAAAAGGCCTGGTGACCTACTCCCCAGAAAATCATTGAAAACCCTATGGAGCCCAGCTATATATATTTTTTTCTTTTTTAAAATTATGCTTTAGATGAAGGTTTACAGAACAAACCAGTTTCTCCTTAAATAATTAATACACACATTGTTTTGTGGCTTTGGTTGCCGACCCCATGACATGTCAACACTCTCCCCTTCTCAACCTGGGGTTCCCCGTTACCAGATTTCCTGTCCCTTTTTGCCTTCTTGTTCTTGCTCTTTGTCTGCTGTGCCCATTTAGTCTCGTTTTGTTTCAGGGGCCTGTCCGATCTTTGGCTGAAGGGTGATTCTTAGGAGTGACATTTTTACTGATTTAAAAGAGTGTCTGGGGACCCTTATCTCGGGGCTTCTCCAGTCTCTTTCACACCAGTAAGTCTGGTCTTTTTGTGTGTGTGAGTTGGAATTTTGTTTTACATTTTTCTCCAGCTCTGTCCAAGACCCTCTCTTGTGATCCCTGTCAGCAGTCCATGGTGGTAGCCAGGTACCATCTAGTTGTGCTGGACTCAGTCAGGTGGAGGTTGTGGTAGTTGTGGTCCATTGGTCTTTTGTACCAATCTTTCCCTTGTGTCTTTGGTTTAGCACAGTTATACTTTGATACACGTGGGGCTGCCGGGAGCCAGAATCAACTTGATGACAACTAGAAAAGGCACTGCTTTCACCACAGAAGCATTTAGAACCAAATGGTTCTGGTTCCTTTTATGTAAGAAGTGAGATTTTAAAAAATAAATTATTCTAGAATAAAGGAGAATAGTCTGGTAAGTCCTGGAATTTTTTCCTTACTTCTCTGAAACACTGAGGCATTTAAACAAAACAAAACAAATTTCCCTTTCACTCGAGCTTGCTGTTGACCAACCAACCAGTCTTTTCTAAATGCCAGAGATGGGAGTATAAATAGGTCATAGCCTACATCACCAACATCAACGAATTCAGAGCCACATCTAACTGTTTCTAATTTGGTCACTTATTCCTTTCAGAGGCTGTTAGAATACAGAAACAACTCAAGCACTGCCAGATAGGACTCCTGAGGAAGTATCTTGGGGACTTTACAACTCTCTGATTATCTGCCATCCATGAGTTTTATTTTCAGTTCTAGTCTGTAGGGTGATATCCACGTAAGCTGATCCTGGCCATCCAGGATGAGTTACTGGGCTCTGGCAATGAACACTCCACGTCCAGATGCTGCCTTCTATCCCCCACTGGAGAAAATAAATGTGTTTGTCCATTTGGACAGATGCCTGCTCTTTTCCTTCTTATCACTTCTTCTTCAAGAATTCTTTTAGGGATTCTACTGAAATGTTCTAGTCAGGCCAATCTTTCACCTTAACAACAAAAAAAAACCAATGCTGTCGAGTTGATTCCGACTCATAGCAACCCAGTAAGACAGAGTAGAACTGCCCCATAGGGTTTCCAAGGAGCAGCTGGTGGATTACGAACCGCTGACCTTTTGGTTAGCAGCCGAGTTCTTAATCACTGCACCACCAGGGCTCCAATCTTTCACCCAACCTCCTAGAACTGAAGGATAAATATGCAACAATATTTCAGCGTAGTTGCTTCCTTTGTTCGCTGTAAACCAAAACATAGCACTGCTGATGTTGCAGCCCATAGAAAAACGCCCGTGTCTACATGGAAATCAGCTTTAGTTTCAGACGAAGGACGTATGAACGAGGACAAGGCAACACGTTCAGTGGGTGCCGTTTCCATAGTGTTGGTGATCCCCCTGAACAGGGTGGTTCCTGGAAGCCAGGAAAATAGGATCCCGTAGTCTCTCACCGCAAAAGTCAGGAAAACAAACTCAGGCTTCTCAGTTCTGACATCAGCAGCATTTCCTGAGCCCTGTGTGCTGCCTCCTGAGCTCTTTGCTGGGGTGGAAGGAACCACTCATCACCTCCTCCCTCAGCTGCCAGCTTCTCACAGCTTTGTTAACTCTGAGCCCTCAGATTCACAACTTCTGCTGTGAAGACTTTTCCTAGTACAGATAACGCAAAAAAAAAAAAAAAATGCTTAAGCTTTCCTTTGAAAAGGTCCTCTGCTAACTGTCTTGTGAATTTGATTAATTCATAGGCCAGGACATTATGGCATTCGTTTGGATGACATCTTGCTTCGTTACAATTGAAAAGAAAAGCATTTAAGCTAAATCATGGGCTTTTGTATTTGAACACCCTTCAAAGGGCCCTGGATCTCAGTAACGGAAACCTGGAAGTCATCTTTGGTACTGACTGTCTTCTTGTTACTCTCCCAGAAGGAGATCCTCAGACAAGGACTCTAGTGCAAATACTGTGAAACCTGTGAGAGCCGGAACTCGACGGGACTGCCTTGTTTCCCACGTCTTGCAAGTTTTCCGCCTTTGAGAGGGTGCGGTCCTACCACTTTTCTGTCACTCATTTCACTGGAAAATATTTGAGTTTTCCTTTTCTGACTGGTTTCCACCTTCCACAGGTTCCGGCTTTCTCAGGTTTGACTGTAGTTTATTTGCAAGGTGATCCCAAGAGAGGAGCAGGGACTTGACAGAGAAGAGAAGGAAATCAAGAAAGCATATGCTATTAAACAACCTACCACTGAGGGCAGCTGGACTGACTTCATCTCAGGCACTCTGGGAGAACATTTGGAACAGGTTCCGGCCGAGGGCTGAGAGAACTGGGGGATTTACCCACCAATTGAGGCCTGAGGTTGAAGGCGGGTAGGGTGTGAATCGCTGGTGCCTCTGGTTTGCTGAGGCTCTGGACTGAGAGATGCAGACACTGAAGGTGGGTGTCCGAGGGCCCCCACTACAATGGCAAGGCCTGAGGAAGCAGCACAGGACAGCGGCATTGTCTGCCACACTTCCCCTTTCATGTTTACTTTCCTTTCTAAATATTCACAAGGTATTTAGAAAGAAAATGTTCTTGATTTTCCACTCTCTGTCATCTTACCTCACTTTGATATTGCAACATCACCTCCTAACTGGAATGGCTGATGTGTGTATGTGTCTATAGGTGTGTACACTGTATTTCTGCTATCTTTATCAGATATGAGGTGAATGTAGGTTAAGTAAAAAAATTGCCATTGAGTCAATTCCAAATCATAGCCACCATGAGGGCAGGGTAGAACTGTCCCATAGGATTTCCAAGGAGTGGCTGGTGGATTCCAATGCCGACCTTTTGGATAGCAGGCTCTTTCTTAACCCAAGCACCACCGGGTAAGTCAGGTAAATATTATGATATGGCCTTTGCTTGTAGTGCTCTCTCCTCCTGGAAGTCAGCCCCTCCCCTTTTGCCTAGCTACCCTCCACTCTTCCTTCTAATCTTAGCTCAGTCTTCACTTCCTTGGGGGAGTCTTGCCTAACCTCCCTGGCCGGGTTCATTTTTGCTAATGTTTGCTCTTATTACACCATATATCACTCCTTTGCAGTACTTATTGGAGTTGTAATTTTTATTTTTGTGTTCCCCAAACAGTTTGTTGTAACATCTTGTTACATCACAGAAAACCCTAGGTGCCTTGAGACACATAGACTTTTTATATTTTCCTTTATCAATGTTTCAATTGAAGAAGCAGAAGGCAGAGAGATGAAGCTAGTGATGATCATGGGGGAGAAAAAGGGAAAATTGATGGGTGTACACATCTGTATGTGTGTTCACCCTGTGTCTGTTGTCTTTATCACATATGCACTGAATGTATATGTCAGATAAATATTATAATATGATCACGTGAGTGCCAAGGGCTGAAAATGGCTGAACAAGGCTTTGTATTGTAAGGCCTACTTATTTGTTGTGGATTTAATCATTTTGGAAAGCACTGTCCTAAACTATTGACCAAAGCAATTTCATCCCACTTATATGCAGAATCGACTCGACAGCAATGGGTTTGTTTTGTTCTCTATGTTCTTCTCCTTTCTTCTCCCTGTTGACTACCTTCTATCCTAGGACATTTCTACCATACTTTTATGTTTGAAAACCCAAAAGAGTTCATGTAAGAAACGATGATGCAGAGTAGGAATTCCACTCCCCAACTTGTAATCAGATAAACACTGAACTGGCCTTCAGGGCCCAATGCCTCTCCTCCTCCCATAGAGCAGACTCTGACAGTCAGGTGGCAGCCCACCACCACATCCCCAGGGCACTCACCACGCCCCTGTACACTGGCCCCCAAATTCCTGGACATTTTGCATGAGGGCTTCTCTGCCTGCCTGAGCCTACGGGGTGCACCCTCAGGGAAAACCAGAGGCATCTGAGAGTTGGTGCCACCCTACCCTGAAGCAGTACTCTGCCAGTGATTAGTTGATTTGGTGGACGAAGCCCCCATTCCCCTTGCTCCTCTGGAGAGGTACCTCCGAGGCATGTTCTATGCTGTCTCCCATAGTTGGGGGCAGGGAGGGGGCTGGTGTTAAGCCCCAGACTCCCCCACGGCAGCTTCAGAACTGGTTGTGAAGTCAGGTCCAACTCAGGGCAACCCCACGTGTGTCAGAGTAGAACTGTGCTCCACAAGGTTGTCCATGGCTGACTTTTAGCAAGTAGATGGCCAGGCCTTTCTTCCCAGAGGTGCTTCTGGCGGACTAGGTTAGCAGCTGAGCACTTTAAACATTTGCATCGCCCAGGGACTGGCAAAGTGCTGCTCCAGGCTGGGGTGGCATTAGCCAGGGACTCCAATTTGCTTGTTGTTGTTAGGTGCTGTCCAGTCAATTTTCGACTCACAGCGACCCCATGTGACAGAGTAGAGCTGCCCCATAGGGTTTTCTAGGCTTTAATCTTTAGGTAAGCAGATCGCCATGTCTGTCTTCCATGGAGGGACTGGGTGGGTTGGAACTCCTAACCTTTGGGTTAGCAGCCACCGGGCCTCCTACACGCTTCATAATGCACCCTTTATTGGCTTTTCCCTTTTATATTTCCCTTCCTCACTTCGCCAACAGTATTTCCAGGAATCCCCTTCCAAGTGACTGAGCTTGAATCTTTGTATCAAGTTTGCTTCTGGGAAACCTAGAAAGGGAAAAGGAGCTTTTTGCTCTGAGCGAAAACAGAAGTCACTGCAGAACTTTGAGAAGAGGAGTGACAGGCTCTGACACACGATTTAAACGGATCACTTGCGTTGAGAATATATCGTAGGGAGCAGAGTAAAAGCAAGGAGACCACTTAGGAAGCTATCGAGCTGTGATAATAACCCCCCTCAAGACAAAGATAGTGGATCGAACTAGAGTGTACCTGGAAAGGTCATAAAAAGTGCCACATTGTAGTTGTATTTTGAAGGACAATTGCATGCAGAATATACATCAGAAAACACATGATAAACTTACCAGCTGTCTTAGTCATCCAGTGCTGCCATAACAGAAATACCACAAGCAGATGGCTTTAACAAAGAGAAATTTATTTTCTCACAGTGTAGTAGGCTACAAGTCCAGATTCAGGGCTTTGGCTCCAGGGGAAGGCTTTTTCTCTCTGTTGGCTCTATGTCCTCAATCTTTTCCTGGTCAAGGAAATTCTCAGGCGCAGGGACCCTGTGTCCAAAGGATGTGCTCTGCTTCTGGTGCTGCTTTCTTGGTGGTATGAGGCCCCCATCTGTCTGCTTGCTTCCCTTCCCTTTTTTCTCTTGAGAGATAAAAGTTGGTCCAGGCCACACCCCAGGGAAACTCCCTCTACACTGCATCAGGAGGTGACCTGAGTAAGCGTGGTGTTATAATCCCATCCTAATGTTCTTACCATAAAATTACAATCACAAAATGGAGGACAACCACACAGTACTGGGAATCATGGCCTAACCAAGTTGACAGATATTTTTGGAGGGGGGGAGGGACACAATTCAATCCATGACACCAGCTAAACATGATAAACAAGAGCTGTACTTGCTGGTGGGAGGGGAAAGTGGGGTTGGGGTTTATTATAACAACTGACCTTTAGACATGGAGTTTAGCCGCAGCTCAGCTTTTTACCAAACATTTTGGTTACATGATTTGGATCAAATCCATTTATTGCTTTGAGCTCCAATTTTCTCATCTATAAAATGAAAGAGGTCCTTCCCACTTCAACAGCGCCATGGTTCCTTCTCATTTGCAGCTTCACCAATATGGTAAACCTGCCTTGAATTTGCCCCTATTTCTGTCATTACCTGAGGTGGCAAAGCCCTGCTGTCCTGCAGGCTTTCCTCATGTTCTCTGGGTCTTCAGCATCTGAGGTGCCTGCTTGTGTCTTGGTCTCCTTCTGATATATTTACAGTTAAAATGAAATGTATACTGTTAGTTGAGAGGTAAAACATAAGCTAGTCAGAAGAAGCCCATATATAGTCTCAACTGTTTTAAACACTCAACCTGTGAGGGAAGGCATTGAAGAAGGGATGAAGGGACCACGGGAGGGAGCATGTCACCAATACATTTTACAAAGTAGAAGACAAGGGATATTGTTTGTGGTGGATGAAATAAGAACTAGAGACTTAAGAATGTTAGTTAAAGTTACAAACGTTACCAACAAAGAAAATAAAAAAGGTGACGGAGACTGGAGAAACCCCAAGAATATGGTCCCCAGACACCCCGATAGATCAGTAATGAAGTCACTCCTGAGGTTCACCCTTCAGCCAAAGATTAGACAGACCCATAAAACAAAACAAGACTAATGGGTATGCCAGCCCAGGGGACAGGAAAGCTGGTAATGGGAAACCCAAAGTCAAGAAGGAAAGAGTGTTGATATGTTGTGAGGTTAGCAAAAATGTCATAAAACAATACGCGTATTAATTGTTTAATGAGAAACTTGTTTGCTTTGTAAAGCCTCATCTAAAGTACAATAAATATAAAAATAAATAAATAATGGCTTTGTAATGTAGCCCAGATTATAAATGGGTCACCTGCTCCTTTGAATACTAAGTCAAGGTTATGGTTGCAAGAAGTATACAAATCTGTTAGGTACAGCCTATGAGAGCAATTGGCAAACAACTAACCTTTCAGTGTGGTAGAGTCCTCCCCTCACCCTCCCCCCGCCCCTACTTTTGGGCAATTAAAACATCAACAATAATGACAACAACAAACAAAGGGTGAAGAGAAGCTAAAGTTCAAAAAAGAAAAGAAAGTAGGGATAGAATCTTCTTGGGGGAAAAGGGAGGGGAGACGGGTTGTGGTATAAGTGAGCAAAATCCTCACCAACTGTAGCGAGCCATCAATAATAGTGAAGTCTGAATTTGGTAAATAGTGAAATCTTGGTAAAAGCATATAATTTGGAAGTGTTTCAATACCCACTGAAGAACCAAAGCCAGAATGGTTAAAAGTGATTGCCTCTGGGGAGTGGGGCTCCAGCAGGAGGGTAAGGGCTAGGCTATGAGCTTTCAGGACCCTAAGAAAAGACCAGCTATCTGAAAAGAATGGTAGCAGAGGTACTCACGGATGCCATCTGTGAGCGTTGACTGTGCCAGGTATGATGCTCAACACCATGTGCTAACTTACCTCATCCTTTTAAAAACAATGTTGTTGTTGGTGGCTGCCATCGAGTTGATTCTGACTCATGACCTCATGTGTTACATAGTAAAACTGCCCCATAGGGTTTTCTTGGCTATAATCTTAACAGAAGTAGGTAGCCAGGACTTCCTTTCAAAGTATCTCTGGTTGGGTTAACAATTGAGTGCAGACCATTTGTGCCACCCTGGGACCGTTAACAATCCTATGAGGTAGCTATTAACCCATTGCTGTAGAGTTGGTTCTGATTCATACTGACCCTATACGACAGAGTGGAACTCTCCTATAAACCTCTAAGATTTCCAAGGAAGAGCTGGTGAATTTGAACTTCTGACCTTTTGGTTAGCAGATGAGCTCTTAACCACTGTGCCACTGGGGCTCACAAGCCAAACCCATTGCTGTCAAGTCAATTCTGACAGGTCTGCAATTCCTTATTGGAAACTCTAAAGGGCATAATACATTTCGGAATTCAGAACTTTTTTGATTTTAGAAAGGTAATATAGTACATATACCCTATATTTTATCCTATATTACCCAAGACCTTCAGCAGAGTCTAGGGCAGTACCTTAAACAAATATATGAATATATTGAGATTGAAACATATGATATTTACATTCACTGGGATAAATACCCAAAAAACCAAACCTGCTGCCATCAAGTCAATTCCTACTCATAGCAACTCTATAGTGACTGGGTCACACTGGGTCTATAGTGACTGTGATAAATAAAGAGAATAAATAGCCTCACACTGGGTCAAGGAAGGCTTGGCTGCCAACAGAGTTAAAAAATCTCTCAGTTTTCAAACTCTTTGGGTTTATAAATTACAGATGAGGGATTAAAGAACATCACTATTCCCATTGTATAGATTATGAAATGGAGATACAGAGAACAAGTAAACCGCCCAGGGTCACAATCTTAGAGAGCCGGTAGGAATGGGGCCGAAGCCAGGCAGCCCAACTCCACAGCTCTCATTCTCTCAGCTGTGGATTCAAACAGAACAAAAACAAAAATAAAAAAGAAATCAGCCAAATTAAAATTTATAAATGTTTAATTAAATGTCTACAAAACATATCATCAACTTCATTAATTGTTAAATTCAATATACATAAAAATTTTATTACATTTGAAAAGAATTTGTAGACTTTTCTCTTTGAAAAAAATCTCCTAGCAGGTACCATGATTGCTCAGTTGCTGAAGATCGTTTTAAGAGTAGAATTATAAAAGTTTCGGAGAGCAGAAAAATTCTATTTCATGGGGATATGGGAGTATTTTAATATGTTTGATACAATGTATGTTGGGAATTCAAAAGATAATTGTACCTGAGATTACAAATTTCTAAAACCTGTCTTTGGAAAAAAGTGGGGCAAGGAAATATTACCTTTTATTATAAGCTCTTTATTCTAATTTTAAACCATGTATTACATTGAGGTTTTTTTTTTAACATGGGAAAACCCTAACCTTCACATATTCCAAGATAATTTAGAAGTACAAGTATGCAGTTAGAATCTTTTATGATATACTTTGTTAAAATATGTTTTAACTGCCTTACTGAATAACTCACACTGAATCTGAATGAAAACTTGATTTGTTTTATTCGTAGGAAATCTTTTTTTCTTTTTTCCAGAAGTATTTTGTCACAGCAGCAACAGTAAGGCTTTGGGTTTGTGTGGTCATTCATATCTCTTTCTGATCAACTTTAATTCAAGTTTTATATCAGGCTGAGTATGTTGTAGTTTTAGAAGATAAATCATTATGTTACCACTAAATCAACTGTATAAATACTTGAAAAATTAAACTCTTGTTGCCTTCCTAGAACTTATTGGCTGGGTTCTATTAAAATAGAACCTGAATAAATCCCTGGGTGGCACAAACAGTTAAACACTTGACTACTATCCAAAAGGTTGGCCGTTCAAACCCACTAAGAGACACCTTGGAAGACAGGCCTGATGATCTGTTTTCAAAAGGTCACAGTCTTGAAAACCCTATGGAGTGGTTCTACTCTGCACGCGTGGAGTCGCCATGAGTCTGAATCAACTCGATGGCAGCAAACACAACAACACCATTATCGTTGTTTGAACCAAACAATGTTAATGTGTCCAATTTATTTTAAATCATTAGAAAATCACGCACAAAAACTGTTGATTTATGACAATCTGGAAGGCACCCATGTATTTACTCATGACAGAAATCTGAGAATCGTCTTTGACACCTCCCTCGCCCTCACTCTCACCTTCAAGCCATCTGTCAGTTATGTTGTTCGATCCATTCCTCTCCACCTCTGACCATGTCACCTGCCTACCTCAAACCCTGTGACTTCCCAGTGTACATGGACAAAACTAAACCCCTTAAAAGGCCCGTAGGCGCTCAGCATTACCCTGGCTTTTGCCTTAGCTCTCTCCCCTGTGTCATCGCATGCAGCCACAGTGTCTTTTCCTCACACTTCACCCTTCCCCTTTAAGCCTCAGTTTACCTTTGCTGCCTCTGAGAGGCTGTCTTCCCTCCCCATTCCCATCTAGACAAGTTTTCATTCCAGTCCTCTGTCTACACGGTCCCTAACCTGTACGTTGTGAGGCCTCCCCTTTGTGAATGATGCAGTTCTAATAAAATATCACTGTTTCAGTTTAATCAAAAATGTATACCAAAATTTATAGCATACCTGGAGCCCTAGTGACGCAGTGATTAAGAGCTATGGCTGCTAACCAAAAGATCAGCAGTTCGAATCCACTAGTGGCTCCTTGGAAACCCTATGGGGCAGTTCTACTCTGTCCTATAGGGTCGATGTGAGTGGGAATTGGCTCGACAATAGTAGGTTTAACAGGTTTTTATTTTTAATCAAAAATGTATACCAAAATTTATAGTATATTTATGTCATTTCAAATATTTTATATTACCAGTCATTGTAACAATAGCACAATTCAGAAGGAACTTTTTTATATTTAGGTGAAATCAAACAAGTTTCTATGTATGTA
The DNA here is from genome assembly GCF_024166365.1 of Elephas maximus indicus. Lineage (NCBI taxonomy): Eukaryota > Metazoa > Chordata > Mammalia > Proboscidea > Elephantidae > Elephas > Elephas maximus. The sequence continues at coordinate 79,899,306 of NC_064835.1, read as the reverse complement.
TTTCTTGCAGGGAAGTATGATAGAGATATCAATAACAGACTTTCAAATATAAAATACGTTACATTAGGATAGACTCTATAAGGAAAATGGAATGGAAAGTTGAGGATAAAGGGGAATGATATTAAATTTCTGAATGTTAATTAAGAGCGTGTCCATGTGCTTCTTGATGGATGAAAGTAGTCACCAAATTTCAACGCATTTAGATTCCATTGGATACATTTAAGAGAGTGATGTGCCAGTTTTTTTTAAAAAGTAAATTTTTCCAAATGCTGGAAATTGAATCCTTTGTAACTATTCAACATGAGGGAAAATCAGGAAAAGGTCAAGTATATGAGCAAGAATAAATTGCAGACCACTGGTGTATGAGATTTCCTTTGGCATTAGTTCTCAGATTTATCCTGTCCTCTGCCAGTGGGAACCCCCCAACAGGGCAGCCATACCTGCCTTCAGCTATGCCAAAGCTACCTGCTCAAATTCTTCTCTGGGTAGGATCCCCCTCCCTTAGCTCAGCTGCCACCTGGCAACCCCAGCACTCCTACCCACCCCTAACGTCCAGGCTCCTTCATCCAGAGCCATGGAAACTTCAGGGTCCTCCTCCATGGAAAGTTGCTTGTGGAATTCTGCTCAATAGATGCTGCCTTGAATTGCATCATGTGGTCACCCACATCATCTTTCAAGCATATCACAAACTGCAGAGAAGACATGTCCAGTCCTCCCAAGAGGCTCTCACCAAGCTGGCCTCCAGCAGCATCTCCGGGTGGCTTCACACTCTGCAGTTCTGTAAACACCCCGGGTGGAGAACAAGATGTTAGGGTTCCCTTTGGGAGGCACCCAGCAATGTCCACATGAGATTCTCTAAAACCCCACCTCACAGAAAGACAAGGGAAAAGTCTCCACGGCAAGCCCAGCAGCCACCGAAAGTCATTGACAGCTCCCCTATCTCCTCCTTAGTGTGCGTGCTGTGCCTGTGTGTATGTAGGGAAATGAAAGAACCCTGCCTCCTCATACGCTCTCAGCTCTAAGCCCTAATTTCTAACTCTGACACTGAGTAGCTTACATCCCCTTGAAATACCTTTTCTTTCTGTGTCACGATTTGTAATTTTGTGTTTATTTATGGCAATACGTTTAATGTGTTTCCTCCATTTGCACCAGGAGGGCAAACACAGCATCTGTTTTATTCACCCCTCCGCCCTCCTTGCTTTGTGTGGTGCCCAACGCTTAATAGCCAATGAATGAATGGATGCATGAATGAATTAGTTCTGCATTAGCCTTTGTAAGTCAATACCACATCCTTTTATACCTGCCAAATATATTTACTTTTTAAATCTGTCATGGTTGAGGAAATGTTGCTATTATTCTTCACTACTTAACAGGTATTTAGCACTACTCATTCAAGACTAGTTTTACAACACGTCAAGGTGGTGACTTTCACTTCAATGTGTCTCTGCCATAGAAAAATGAAAACAGTTATTTATGTTTATTTGTATTTTTAAGAATTTTAAAATATGTCAAAATCAACACATACCTGTGCAGGAAATGAGAATCACATGTGTTTTTCTATAAGCCTTCATGTTTTCTGCACTTGTCTTTTCCACCATGCATCTTGAGAACAAATTCAGATCCATTCTCACACGTATTTTTCAGACACAGCCTAACGACACATGCCTGTTTAGATGAGGCCAAACATTTCATATGGGATGAGGACAAGAATTTGATGATTATAAACCTAATTGCTCCTACGTGTCCCTGGAGCTGCAAACCCAGGGCACCTCTCCCAGTGCCTACTCCACTAGGGTAATCAGCCGTGTGGCTAGTACACGCGGTTCTCAATTCTGTGCCTGAGAGAAAATCGGGAGTGGATTTCCCTGGGGATAACTTTCCTTCCTTTCAGTGCAAGAATAATGTAATGGCACCAGAGCTACCGGGGTGTTGTTGTTAGGTGCTGTCGAGTCGGTTCCGACTCATAGCGACCCTATCTACAACAGGGCAAAACACTGCCCGGTCCCATGCCATGCTCACAGTCATTGTTACGCTTGAGCTCATTGTTGGACCCATGGTGTCAGTCCATCTCGTTAAGGGCCTCCCTCTCTTTCACTAACCCTGTACCAAGTATGATGTCCTTCTCCAGGAACTGGTCCCTTCTGATAACATGTCCAAAGTACAGAAGACGAAGTTTCACCATTGTCAAGTCTAAGAGGCGTTCTGGCTCTACTTCTTCCAAGACAGACCTGTTTGTTTCTCTGGAATTCTTCATCAACATAATTCAAAGACATCAATTCTTCCGTCTTCCTTATTCATAGCTCAGCATTTGCATGCCTATGAGGTGACTGAAAATACCATGGCTTGGGTCAGGTGCACCTTAGTCCTCAAAGTGACATCTTTGCTTTTTAACACTTCAAAGAAGACTTTTGCAACAGATTTGCCCAATGCAATATGATGTTTGATTTCTTGACTGCTGCTTCTATGGGCGTTGATTGAATAGGTTGGCCGATTCAAAGGAATTAAGTAGATATAAAATCATCTATTGCATGTTTTGTTTCACATCCCCCCAAATGATCTAACAATAAAACATAGATACCAAGTAGGTGATTTTTTAGTGGGAATTGTACACGTGTTGTAAATTTTTTTAGAGATTTACACGCTAAGACGTTTATTGCTTTAATGAAAAGAGTGGGAGGAAATGACTAACCTTTGAGTTAGCCACTGGATTCAGTTTTGCCAGTAGCAAAACAGATTTAAAATTATGCGACTGGCATTCTGAAATAGGGAAGTGAACAATTTATTCGCTAAGAAGTGAATACACTCACACCGGTATTCCAGGTCAGATTTTATATAGACCCAAAGGAGTCCTGCTGGCACAATTGTTAAGCGCTTGGCTGCTAACCGAAAGGTGAGTGGTTCAAACCCACCCAGCAGCCTCAAGGGAGAAAGACCTGGCAGTCTGCTTCCCTGAAGATTACAGCTTAGGATACCCTATGGGGCAGTTCTACTCTGTCGTATAGGGTCACTATGAGTCAGAATCGACTCCCTGGCATACAACAACAGCAACAGGTTCCTTTTTATTCTAAGAGAATAGCCACAAGATTCGTTTATGCATTCAGTTCATTTAGCAAGTGTTGGCTGAGCACCTACTCTCTGCCAGGTTCTGTTTTAGATGTTTGGAATATGTCAGCACAAAGAAATCTCCGCCCTTTATGGGGCTTTCACTCTAGTGGGGAGGAAAGATAAACAGCAATAATAAACATAACCAATAAAAAAGAAATTTGAGGTGTTATGTTTGAAGGTGACAAGTGTTATGAAAAAATTTTTTTTTTTTAAATTGGGTCACAGAGGAAGATTTGGACTGGGGGGCAGAGGCAGATTGTAATTATTATTATTTTTTTTTTTCAAAAGGTCAGGAGAGATTTCAAGGTGACATTGGAACAAAGACTTGAGTGAGATTGCCAACATGGATATTTGAGGGAAGAACGTTTCAGGCAGAGGGAACAGTCAGTGCAAAAGCCCTAAAATTGAAAGCGAGGATGTCCATGGGACAAGGGACAGTGCAAGAGTGTTAGAATCAGTCGTTTGCTGATCCTGGTGGTGTCTAAGGGCTTCTGGAGTTGAGACATTAGAGGGAAAAACCTAGAAAGACAGGAGGAAGTCAGAACATAAAATGCATGCAGCCCACCCCTGTGTGTGAAGAAACATTTGCCTCTGGTCCGCATAAGCAGCAGGGTGCACCCACATTCTGTCCACCTCCTCTGCTTTAGGTGTGGAAGTCTGGCTGCTTCTACAGGAGCCCATAAAAATAACTTCTGCATCATTTTTTCCCTTTGGGGAGAGAACTGCCAAGTGTCTGCTGCCCAAGATACAGACTCTGCTGGTGGCTGAATATTGCAGGGATGGCCCTGCAGCCTCGGACACTGAGCTTCCCCCACAAAGAACAAGAGTGTGTGATAAACCAGAACCAGGCCCTTGAGACTTGAAATCTTAGAATTTCCCTACAATTCTTCTCTGTTTAACAAAACAAAGCCAACCTCAATATGAGCAATGGGTAGGTCAAACTATATTTACTTTATTCATGGGGTAAATTTCTAAATAAACGCATGGCCTTCTGGAGTACACTGTACTTGTACTTTCAAATTCTAGATACAGTGCGTTTCAACTACTGCTCGTTTTCATGCAAGTCACCTCACTAAAAATGCTGAAGGCCCTGTTCCATGTGGAAAACAAAATGACCAAAAAATGAACAAACAAAAAACCCAAGAAAAACAAAAAAGGAATGACCTGCAATTATTAATTATTACAATAAACTATACTTTAAAAACAGCCTAATAAAGACATCTTTTATATCATTTGTTGTTGCTATTAATTTCCCTAGAGTTGATTCCAGCTCATGGCGACCCCATGAGTACACAGTAGAATTGCTCCATAGGGTTTTCAAGGCTGTGGAAGCAGATCACCAGGCCTGTCTTCTGAGAGGTACCAACGTTTCAGTTAGTAGTCAAGCACTTAGCCATTTGCGCCACTGAGGTACTCTGTGTCTTGAAATATACCTGCTCCTAATTGTTCATTTAAAATAATGAAATGACAATGCTCTATTGGGGCTTGGGGATACCTCAAATAGCAAGCCAGTGTTCTTGGTTTGTTAGGTTTCTGATATCCTTTAAATTGCTCTACCCAGCTTACTTGCACTAAAAAAGACAAAATGTCTCTCTTAAGGAACGTTTGTATTCATATGGTCAAGAGAAGGGACAGAACCAAGAAAGAACTAAATTTTAAGGATTTTTTTTTTAACCAGTTGCTGCAGGTTAGGCCTCAAGTTCCTATTTGGGGGGCCATTCTCATTCTTATTTTCAATTTCATGAGCCATACAGATTTCACTACCTGAGAATCGGCTATTTCAGGAGAAATTTCTGAATCTCCTGATCTGGTCTTTAATTTAGGTACTGAAATTCTAATATCAATAATTGTGTGCCTCTTCATCATGTTATATTGCCCCTCTTGACTTTTAGACATTTGATCATGGGAAATAGGGAAATTGTAAGTTTATTGATATGTCAGCATAGTCAGACTGATCTTGGAAACATTCAGGTGGGAAAGGAGGTAAAATCTTCTAATAGTCTTTTTGACTATCCCACCCTGATTTTTTTTTTTTTTTTTAACCTGAGAATTCTGAGTGAAATTTGACCTTCAAATTTTTATATCAAATTAGCCCAACACAGAGCAGGCACTTTGCAGTCATCAGTAGAATGGTTAAAGTTTAAAAGGTGAACCTTCTAGCCTATCTGGGCTAAAAAAATTTTAATATATGAACATCAACTCAGAGCAACACATTAAGCTTGATTAGAACAAACTTTTTAAATTGGGAGTAGAAGTATATGAAAATCAGTCATGTATGTCTCAATTTTCTATTTTTTATTGAAAGATATTAAAGAAGAGATTATTGAGTATGTTAGAACTCTATTAATTTGTTTCTGGGCAATTAATTCAGTGAGAAGAACTGGTGTTTCATGGATGAGTAGAATATAAAGTTATAGCACGTTAGGGCTGGAAGAAATGATGACATGGTTTTGTCCAAGCCCTCCTTTCCAGATGGAGGATCTGAAGCTCAGAGTCAGTTCTTCCAGAAGCTCTATGAGGTTTAGCTATTTCTCTGTTCCAAGGCCCCTCATCTGCGAACCTATCTCTCTACTCTCAAGTGCATGAATCTGAAAGGAAATTAATGTTTGTGAAGAGGCCTCATCTGCTTCCATGCACAAATGTGCAGAAGAACCTTAACCCCTCTCCAGATCCAAGCCTCCTTACCATGTCTCACTGCCTTTCCCTCTTGTAGATCCTGTACACCCAGGTCTTCTGATGCCCAGACCAATGCTCTTTCCAAGTTACCATACTTTATGAAAAAAATAATAAAGAGACATGGAATGAGAGGCCTTCAACAAGAGAAGGCCATATCTCTAGGAACAACTGCCTCTTTTGCCATGAGACCAGAAGAACTGGATGGTGCCCGACTACCATTGCTGAACATTTTGATCAAAGAGCCTATGGAAAAGACCTGATCAAAAGGGAAAAAGTGCAGAACAGAATTTAAAATTCTCATGGACTCCAGCTTTCTGGGGCCATGGAGGCTAGATGAACCCCTGAAACTATTTCCCTGAGATAATGTTAAAACTTCAACCAAAAATGCCCCCTCAAGTTTTCTTAAAACCAAATAATAGTTTAGCTTAACTAGTAAAAACTGCCTGCCTTGGGCATTATACTCTTTTAAGGACTCTTTATACGCGATCAAATTAACTAGCGCAACTTGAGAGATTAGACAGACACCTTAGGGGACAGCGAGTTTATGTTAATGGGGGAGGAATGGCTCAGGAAAGGAGGGTGAGATGGTTGCACAACTCAGAGAATGTAATAAACGTCACTGAATTGTACATGTAGAAACTACTGAATTGGTGTATGTTTTGCTGTGTATATTCTCAACAGCAACAACAAAATAATAAAATTAAAAAGAAAAAAAGAGAGAGAGAGAGAAGACCATCATTGTAAAAAGCCACTTTGGGCTCACCATCCCTGAAACTGCCCCAGGAACTCCAAGGCAGCAATCGTCTCTGGGCTCCTACAGCATGCCCCCTTCTTGGGCATCCTCATTTCACCAGTCTTGTGCCTGATAAAGCAGAGATATATATTTTTTTTAATTGTGGCAAATACATAGGTAGCAAAACATTTCCTTTTTCTACAATCTTCACATGTACAGCCCAGTGACATTAACTACACTCACCATGTTCAACCAGCACCATAAACCATTCCCAGTTTTTTTCATCAGCCTTCATAGAAGACTTGTTTTAGACATCAGGAACACTCTGAAGACTCTTGAAGTTGTCCCAAAGTGACTGTTACTCAGGCTGTTTTCCTTTCACTCATACTCCCAACACCAACGTCTCCAATTAGTTTTCACTCCTGTTCTCACCCCTTCACTGAGTCCAGTGCTCATCTGACAAGTGGTGGCTAACATCTGCTCGACAGAGCACCTTTTTTTGCTCCCCTCATGAGTTAGCCATTGAAAGCATCTTAAATAAATTTGGAGTTAAGCCTTTTGTATTCAATTTTGACTATCATGCCCTAGGTAAATGAATCCAGCTGACCCACTTTTGGCAGAAAGACATTTCTTCATCCCCATAATGTGGAAACTCATAGACTTCTAGAGAGAGTTGTCGATAAAGTATCTGTCCCTGAGGATCCACAAGCTTGCTTTGATGTTTAGATTTTACAGCCATATGAAAAACAAGAATTCCCTGGCAGACTCTCACAGGCTTGTTAGACTTGCGTAAGTAGGGTTTATCAGGCAACATCTTTGTGGATACGTGGGTAGTCGGCTTCTCCTGTCCTTTCCAACCACCTTTGTCATCCAATATTGAACCTAACTAATACAAAAAGAAGTGGAGATTTGGTGATTATCCTGCTGATTTGATTAATGTAGACAGATTACTTGAGTAATTTAGACTGCAAAGTGGATTTTTTTTTTTTTAGACACTAAACCATCTACTTTGCTAGTAGTGTACATTTATCAAATTAAATGGAAAAATACCAAGATTCCATTTCACCTTGTGTTATGAGGGTATATAGCCCAAGAAACTGACTCGGTCCTGAGTTACTTTACGTCTGGGGTAAGGATTGGATGAGAATATAAATTCTTGATATATACTTCAAACTAGGGCATAGTTTTCTTTTCACCATAGGTTTTCAAACTGAGTGTTTGTTGTGAAATCCATTATACAAATGGAATTCTAGGTAAGAACCCAATAGGTAAATGAAACTACCCTGATTGGCTAGAAGTGGCCACACAGGGAAACCTTTCTCCCACCCTTAAAATGCATTTCGAAATCCACTGCTTTCCAGAAAACTTATCATTGATCACATTCCACTATGGTTTTTTGCATGTGGGCGGGTCGGGGTCCCAAGAGGAAATATGGAACACTCAAATAAGGATCATTCAGGGAGGTTTTTATTTACAAAGTGAGAATTTATAAAGGCGTGGCACAGTGTAGGGGAACCATAAGGGATAGGGCAGGAATTCAGGCCAACAACAGTGGAGCTGCCACTATCCCTAGACCTGAAGGGATGAGGGAAGGGAGAGGTTACCAGAACCCCGGAAGGACAGAGTCATACAGAGCAAGCCGCTTTGAGAGGATCAGTGACCTTCTGTTGAGATGACCTCCCTGTTGGCCAAACTCAGTCAAATGTCAGAGGGCAAGGGAGCCCACTGATGTGGTCCACACAGTTCAGCTTAATTGAGAAACAAGCAGAATGATGGTGGGGATGTATCTGGAGGAGCAAACAGAAATGGCTGTCTTCACTAGCTCTAGCTCTTTCTTCCTACGTTCCTAATACATTGTCATGATGACCTACAGCATCCCAGTACTGAATTATTTCAGTGGTTTCATAACAGGCCTTCCTACCTCAGTCTTACCATCGTGAAACTAATTTTCCTAAAACATAATGAAGTTTCAAGGTTGGAAAGTTCTTAGGATTTAGTCGTTCATCTCTGTTACGATGCTTGAATCTTGCTAGGACATTCCCACGAGTTACTGTAAAGCCAATGCTTAAATACCTTTTTACCCCTGAAAGAAGCCTATTTCAGCTCCATGGAACCATAAGGCTTGAAAGGTCCCCTAATGTTGCGTTAAAATCTGCTTATCAGAAACTTCCACCCATTGTTCATAGTTACACAGGTGCAGAGAAAAGTCAAATCTCTCTTCCACACAAGAGCCATTTGCTCCTATGTTCCAAGACCCAGATACCCAGCAGTCATCTGCCTGGGTAGCCCCTTGCCTGTCCAGCTGCTGTGTAACCCCAGCTGTTTCCATGCAGTAACCCTGCCTTCTGAAAACAGGTCAGCTGATTGTTAATAGCTTTGATTTGATGTTCTTGGCAGGTAGAAAGCCCTCGACAAATATTTGTTAACGAATAAATACATCCTAAATGTAATTCCTCCTTTCTTCTCTGTGATATCTTCCTATTTGAATTATTTAAGAAACTAAGTAATATGCAACTGCAGCTTGGGGCTCCCGTTGTTTTACTAAATGTCAAGACATGTTATCTTTCGTGTTATTCTGCATTCCAGTGTATAAATTATATTTTCAAATCAAATTGTAGAATCTTGGAAAGAGATATTGAGGGTCACCTAACTCAACCTTTCCTCTGATCACTTTGCAGGAACATCTTCAAAAATATTGATTGTATAGGTAACTACCAAGCATCTGCTTGGGCACTTGTGAGGATGGGGAGCTCACTATTTCACAAGGTAACTATTGTCAATTGAACCATGTCCCCCCAAAATATATGTTGAAGTCCTAACCCCTGCTACCTGTAAATGTGACCTTGTTTGGAAATAGGCCTTTGAAGATGTTATCAGCTAAGTTAACATGAGGTCATACTGGAGTAGAACAACGCTTATCTACTCTGAGTGGTGTCCTCATAAAAAAAAAAAAAAGAAGAAAAGACACAAAGAGACAGACAGAGGAATGACAGTCATGTGAAGACGCACCTACATGTCAAGGCACTTCTGGGGTTGCCAGAAGCTGGGAGAGACAAGAAAACATCTTCCCCTGGAGACGTGGAGGGAGCACAATCTGGTGAACATATGGATTTGGACTTTGAGCCTCCAGAACTGTGAGACAATGACATTTGTCCTGATAGTTGGTGGTATTTTGTTATGGCAGCACTAGGAGGCTAAAACAGAAACCCATTCCTCTGTTGGGCAACTTCCATAGGTGGAACTAAAACAAGCATTCCTTTTTTCAGTCTTAGTTCTTACTCCAGAAACAACAAGGAGAAGGTCTGCTTCCTCTTTCACATGTTAGCTCTTCATGTACAGACAGACAGTCTCGCTGCTGACCCATATCAGGCAGAAGGAGATGCTTTGATTGGATCCCAAACCCAGAGCACTGGATTCTGTCAGAACTTGATTCCTCCATTCAGACATGCTCCCTAGCTAACCTAAAGGAGTCCCTTTTCTTAGGCAAAACTAGACAGCCATGTTGCTGGACCAGAATTCTCCACGTAGTTTCTTCTTCCCCGCACTGTATTTTCCCAGGGTGACTGCAGTTGAAAATTGACCCCCACTCCCTCCCACGCATCCACCAAGAAATCATCCATTCCTGAGTCCCACGCAGGAATTCAGATCTACATGTTCCTGTGTGTCAGCCAACATTTCCCTAGTTCTTTAATGCTGACACTGGATGAATCAATTCCATAAACCCTGGTTTATTCCCTTAACAATTCTACGAATAATTAACACAGTGCTTTGTTCTTCAGGACCGAATAGTTGCAGCAGGCTGAAACTGTACAAGCAGGCCAAGGTCAGGGCAGCTGCAGGCAGCACACCTACTGCTCTTGGCTACCATTATCAGCCCCAGGGAGAGCCTCTCACCCACCAGAGAAGAGCCAAGGCCAGTGTGTATGTGACAAGTCTCCTGCTTCCTTCTGGCCTTAACCACCTACAAATCAATATTTCCTCCCACTTACATTATATTTTTAAATTTTATTTTGGCAGACTTGGTGATTCAAGCCCATCCAGCAGCTCCATGGGAGAAAGACCTGGTGATCTGCTCCTGTAAAAGTTACAGCCCAGAGATAGCCTCTCTAACAAACGCTGCTGGCAAAACTGGATATCGATTTGCGGAGAAATGATACAGGGTCTATACCTCAGACCCAGGGATGGATTACCCAATAAGCAAGGTACTTTGATGTGGTGAAAAATGGTGAAATTGTGCACTAGAGATTAGTAAGCAAGCAAAAGAAAGCGCGCGCGTGCCTTGCTTATTGTAAGCCTGTGCATCCCTTACTTACTGGTTAATCCACCCCTGTTCACACCGCACCCAAAAACTAATTCAAGATGGATACCTAGATGTAAAACCTAAAACCATAAAGATCATAGAAGAAAAAATAGGGAGAAACCTAGGAACCCTAATTTATGGCATAAATAGAGTATCAAACATAACCAAAAAAAGCACAAATAGCAGAAGATAAACTAGACAATTGGGATCTCCTGAAATCAAATACTTGTGCTCATCAAAAGACTTTTCCAAAAGAGTAAAAAGAGAACTCAGACTGGGAAAAATTTTTCGGCTATGATATATCCAACAAGGGGAAATCTCTAAAATTTATAAAAACCCCAACGACTCAAATAACAAAAAGACAAACAACCCAATTAAAAAATGGGCAAAGGACATGAACAGACACTTCACCAAAGAAGACATCCAGGCAGCCAACAAATACATGAAGAGATGCTCGCAATCATTTGTTATTAGAGAGACGCAAATCAAAACTGCAATGAGATACCATCTCACACTGGTAATAATGGCACTGACTTAAAAAAAAACAAAACAGAAAATAACAAATGCTGGAGAGGCTGTCGGGAGATTGGAACTCATGCACTGCTGGATGGGAATGTAAAATGGTACAACCCCTATGGAGAATGATATGGCACTTCCTCAAAAAGCTAGAAATAGAAATAGAATATGACCCAGTAATCCCCTTCCTAGGTATATAAAAATAGCCAAGAAAAATAAAAGCTATGACACGAATAGACATATGTACACCCATGTTCACTGCCACATTATTTACAATAGGAAAAAGGTGGAAACAACCTAAGGGCCCATCAACTGATGAATGGATAAACAAACCGTGGTACGTACACACAAGGGCATACTATGCAATGCTAAAGAATAACCAGGAATCTGTGACCCATCTCACAACGCGGATGAACCTGGAGGACATAATGCTGGGTCAAACAAGTCAATCCCAAAAGGACAAATACTGTATGACACCGTTACTATAAAAAATCAAGAAAAGGTTTTCACACAGACAGAAATATTCTCTGCTGGTTACCAGGGATGGAGGGGTGGGGATAGCAGATGCACACTAACTTTGATGAAGGAAGAGGTAATCCATATGGGGGAAGTCAACACAATATGGTCAAGGTTAAAGAAGACACTAAAAGGTATGCAAAATAAAAGGCGACAATGGTAAATACTGGTACATACGAATTCCTGCGGCAGCAGTAATAGCAAACAATAACGTAGGAGTGGATACGTAGGTAGTTATGTAAGCCGATCAAGGGTGGAAGGGTGTATGGAAGTATACCATGCCACAAATATACCCACGTATCCAATAGTGCACACAGAGGAGACAGTCACGAAAACTTCTTAGCCATAACCATACACTTCTCAGGACTGAGCTACTGGGCTTGAGGGCTAGGGACCATTGTCTTGGGGAACATCTAGGTCAATTGGCATATCGTAATCTATATAGACAATGTTCTAGAGCCTACCTTAGTAAGTAGTGACCAAAGTATTAAAAGTTTGAGAGCGGCCTTCTAAGATACAATTGGTCTCTTCCCATCTGGAGCAAAAAGGAGTAAAGAAAACCAAAGACTCAAGGAAACAATTTTCTCAAAGTACTAATGAATCACAACAAACACAGCTTCCACTAGCCTGAGACAAGAATAACTAGATGGTGCCCAGCTACCAGTACCTACGGCTCTGGACAGGACCACAAGAATAGGTCAGGGAGAGTGGGAGAGAAATGTAAACAAAATTCAAACTCATTAATAATACCAAACATACTCGTCTGATAAGAACTGGTGGAACCCCCAAGACTATGACCTTTAGACGCCCTTCAAACTTGGAACTGAAATCACTCCCAGAGATCACATTATAGCCATATGAAAGACAGGCCTATAAAATTAACAATAACACACATGACGAATGTATACCTCAGAACAATCGGCTATACGAGACCTAAAGGGCAGCATTTACCCAAAAGCAAAGTTCAGAAGGGTGGTAGGGACATGAAAGCTGGGCAAATGGACACGGGGAACCCAGGGAGGAAGAGGGGAGAGTGCTGACACATTCGGGGGTTTGCAACCGATGTCACCAAACAAGCTGTGTGTAAATTGTTGAATGGGAGATCAATTTGCTCTGTAAACTTTCACCTGAACAACAATAAAATATTCAAAAAAAAAAAAAAGATTATAGCCTGGGAAACCCTATGGGCTCATTCCACTCTGTCACATGGGGCTGCTATGAGTCAGAATCACTCCACGGCACTTACCAAGAACAACAACAAAATAGACATAACCCCAAAACTTGCCATTTTAACCATCTTTAATTTTAGAATTCAGTGGCATTACTCACGTTCACCAAGATGTACAACCATTACTGACATGCAAAAGTTTAGCATCACACCCAACAGAAAATACATTGATTTTTAATATTGTAGCAACTTAAACACTTTAAAGCCATGGTTCTAATCATGTCTTTCCTGCTCAAAAACCTCCAGTGATCCACCATTGTCTACCAAATTCAGGCAAAACTTCTGACAAGCCTTTAACACTGAGCTGATTATATTCCATTTGCCAACCCCCTTTTCCAGCCATTTGGTACTCATCTCTGTGCTCTAGGAAGCAGACCGCCATGGACAGCATCACCAGGGCTCCCCTCATCCTCGGGCTTCTGGTTGGGTTTGGCCAATGGGAAGTAACAGAAAAGATGGAAGGATAGGAGGAGAGGTCATGATTTTCTTAACTACTCCCTCCCTGCTTAGGGCCACATTTCTGACAGTGGCTGTGTCCCTCCAATACTACAGCCTCCATTGGCTGACGTCTCCTCCAGGGGTCTGGCTTTCACTGGGTTCTTGTAACCTCTTTCTTTCCCTTGTTCTTCTGGTCTAGGAGTGATGGCAGTCTCCCTCTGTTGATACTACCTGGGTGTCTTAATATTTCTTGTTGAGCCCTTTAACACGGCCCACAACCTCTGTGAATGATCCCTTCATCAAAGGTTCTTGATCTGGGTGAGCTGGATTCTGTTTCCATCCAAGACTCTGATATAAATGTTCTATGGAAAATGACCCTCATCTGCTTCTCCATTCTTCACTCTGACCTTTCTAACTTAGACCCTGAACTTCAGTGAAACGCTCCTATTTGCTGCACCAAAATTCAGAGGGCTCCAACTCTGACTAACAACTTAAAAAAAAAAAAAAAAAAAACCAACCCTCAGAGATTCTGACTCAATTGCCCTGAGGTGTGGATGGGTTGTATGAGCATGGGCCAGTCAGAACAAATGCAGATACTAAACAAACAGTATGGCCGTGCAGAGGCAGGCTGGATGGGATCAGTCCTGGGTCCGGGCATTGTTTGCTTAAAGCTTTCCAGGTGATTCTGCTATGCAGCCAGGACTGAGAAGCACCATCCTAAATATTGCATTGCCCCTACTACCTCTTTGCCTTAGCGAAATGCTTCTGCGTGGAATATGCCCCACCTGTCTCATCCCTATCACCAGATTATGGAATCCCACCTTCGGAGCCCATCTCAGATGCCTCCTCTTCCATGAAGCCTTTCCCTACCCCCACCCCAACCAGCTATGACGTCTCAGTCCTTTGAACGTCCATTGTATTTATTCTTCTCTTGTGGCATTTACCCTCTTAGTCTTATATGATAGTTGTTGGGCTGTGTGGCCTTACTGCTCAATGATATGTGAGAAGGGATGGATGCTTGTATTTGCAAAGACCCTCAAAGGTCATCCTGCCTAACTCAGAGCGAGAAGCACGGACTCAGGCAATATTGAGCCCCATGTCCCTGGTGTCACGGCTTTGTGTCCTGCTATCACTTCTTCAAATTAAAAAGGCTGAAATTGATTCTAGTTCAAATTCTCAGCCTGTTCTCCTTACATCTGCCTAGCTATGCAACACCACAACATGTCAAAATGTTTTGTTGAAAATCAATTCTATAATCATGTTGTAGAACAGAAGTGTTTTGTTTAGATGATACAACTGAGTGTTAATTAATTGTTACAAATCATAATCAATAGATATAAACACTCTGTTCAAAACAATCCAATATTTCCTATAAGAACCCTGGTTTACTTGGATTTCAGGCTTTAATGCTAATACACAGAAATATGCTTTAAAAAAAAAATAAACTGCTTCTTTGATTCTGGGAGATGAAGTGACGTAGCAATTCCATGCATTGGGCAAGCCCTAGGGCATTACTCAATTTAATGGTGAACAAGGCCGGCCTGTCATCTTTTTATGACCTTCCTTCTCCTCCCTACACAATTTATATTCCTTTAACCTTTCATTAAAGCCTTGTGTGCTAGCCCATCATGCTATAATTGCAATTAACTGGTAACTCTGTGTGTGAATGAAGCCACCTGCTCCTCCATAGTGTTCTGCATGCTTCACTCATTTGTACATACGTAGTAATGTTTCAGAAGACCTGGTGGTGCAGTGATTAAAAACTCGGCAGCTAACCCAAAAGCTGGCAGTTCAAATCTGCCAGCAGCTCCTTGGAAACCATACAGGACAGTTCTAGTTTGTCCTGCAGGGTCACTATGAGTCAGAATCGACTCGATGACAATAGTTTTTTGGTTGTTAATGTTTCAAGAAGCCCTTGCTTAAAGCTTTCCAGGTGATTCTGCTATGCAGCCAGGACCGAGAAGCACCATCTTAAATATTGCATTTCCCCTACCACCTCTTTGCCTTAGCGAAATGCTTTTACTTCTGCGTGGAATATCCCCTACCTGTCCCATCCCTATCACCATATTATGGAATCCCACCTTCAAAGCCCATCTTAGATGCCTCTTCTTCCATGAAGCCTTTCCCTACTCCTATCCCAACCAGGTATGACATCTCAGTCCTTTGAACATCCACCATATTTATTCCTCTCTTGTGGCATTTACCCTCTTAGCCTTATGGGTTTTTTGGTTGTTAATGTTTCAGGGAGCCCTGGTGGTGCAGCGGTTAAGCACTCAGCTGCTAACCAAAAAGTCGGTGGTTTAAACCTACCAGCAGCTCCATGGGAAAAAGACCTGGCAATCTACTTCCATAAAGATTACAGCCTAGAAACCCCTAGGAGGCATTTCTACCCTGTCACCTGGGGCCTCTTTGAGTCAGAATCTATTCTACAGCACCCAACGACAACATCCATATTTCATAAAATCTAAGACACCGTCAGGTGGGATATGCACCATTATTTTCTGTACCACTAAGGAAGAAAAGTTCCTTGATAAATAAACTGTGGCAAGCCATCAATTACATGATGCCATTGATTGTAACGTGTGTCCTGAGTTCACAGGTGTTAATATGTTAAAAAAAAAAAAAGTGTGCCTTGGAATCTATACAATATGGCATTTCAGAGCATCACTGCGTCCTCCCTGTCAGCAGCTCTTTGATCCCATTACTGCCTCCGGTGGTTTTCCAGAGTAGACTCTGGGTACTCAAGCAATGACGCTGAGTTTTGGCTACGTCAATCTCTTCCTCTCCTTGTATCTGTTATATCTTATTAGGTTACCTTGCACCCATTCTTTCAGAGGTGAGTTTCTTATTGGTACAAGAAGCCTTCATCTTGTGTGATTATAGCACAGTTAAGAACTAGAAGACACTGCCTTTGAAATAGTCAAGTTCATTGGTGTGGTCTATCAGTCCTTCAGGGAGCCATTATAGAAACACTCAATTACTTCACTGAGAGTAGCTGGAGTTACTTTCTGTGACAGAAAAATTTATTATGTTACACCATTTTGAAGTACCACATTGTTTCTCAGTCGAAAAAGGGTAGTAAATAATATTGCATACATTCTCATGTTACCCACAAGCCAATTTTATTTTAGGTTCAATTTTTCTCATCTAAACTTTTTTTACTCTGCAGAATATAATGGAAATTCTTTTTTTTTTTTTAAGTCTGTAATTTTTTTTTTCTTATAAGATTTCCCACTGGTTTCTAAAATACTCAGAAACATTAAAAAAAAAAATACCAATGACACAGGAATGTGCCTTTTGTGATTTGACATGGAGGGGCAGTCCCCTAAAAATAGAACTGGAGGCCTATTCTAAGCAAAATGATGCGTTCGATGCTGTGAGAAGACTCCAGTGCTGAGACCATCACTTGGCAGCAAATTTAGACTTCCTTTCCTAAACTTAGGTCATGTTCTGTCTCGATGCTTAAAAAAAAAACTGTTTATTTCTACAATTCTAATGTCTGGGACAAGAAAGGTTTGAAAACTTGCAAATGAAGTCCTTTTTTTTTTTATAGAGTAAGATCCGCCAGAGAGATAGAATACAAAATGCCTATAAATTAGAGACCCATCTTCCATTCTGAGCTCCTCCAATTACTGTGTACCATTGAGAAAGTTGCCATCAAAGCCTCAGTTTCCTCATCTTTGTAATAGTGACAACACTAGCTATCTCACAGGGTTAGCACGAGGGTGAAATGAGATATGAATGAACAAATCTGTCTTGGAAGAAGTACAGCCAGAATAGAATGCTCCTTAGAAGGGAGGATGGTGAGACTTTGCTTTACGTACTTTGGACATTGTCTCAGTTATCTAGCGCTGCTTTAACAGAAATACCACAAATGGATGGCTTCAACAAACAAAAGTTTATTTTTTCACGGTGTAGAAGGCTAGAAGTCCAAATTCAGAGCATTAGCTCCAGGGCAAGGCTTTCCGTCTCTGTCGGCTCTGGAGAAAGGTTCTTGTCATCAATCTTCCCCTAGACTAGGAGTTTCTCAGCACAGGGACCCTGGGTCCATAGGATGCGTTGTTCTCCTGACTCTTATTTCTTGGTGGCATGAGGTCTTCATGTCTCTCTGCTTGATTCTTTCAAAATATATTGACTTAAGACACAACCTAATCTTGTAGATCGAGTCCTGCCTCATTAATATAACTGCCGATAATTCCACCTCATTAACATCATAAAGGTAGGATTTATAACATAGGAAAATCACATCAGATGACAAAATGGTGGGCAATCACACAATACTGGGATTCATGGACTAGCCAAGTTGACATATACTTTGGGGGGACACAATTCAATCTATAACATTCCACACCTTGCCCCCCCATTCACATCCTTGCCACATGTAAAACACATTCACCCCATCATATCATAGCAAAAGTCTTAAATCAACTCCAAGTACTAAATCCAAAAATTCTTCCTCAACTGTGAAATCTAAAATCCAAGTTATCTGCTTCCAAAGTACAATGGTGGAACAGGCACAAGCAAATGGGAGAGATTGGAAGGAAAGAAGGGGTAACAGGCACCAAGCAAGTCAGCAGAACACATTACATTAGCTCTCAAGGCTTGATAATAACCCTGTTCTCTGAGAACATTTAGGCAACGGCCCTGCCCTCCAGGCTGTAAGTATTGGCTACTCTCTCCTGGTTCTGAGTAGAGGCCCCTTCGCCCTGTGGTTCAGCTCCACCTTCCAGGCCCACTGGAATGGCAACTTTGCCCTCAAATTTGGGAGACCCCATTCTCCTTGTCCATCTGAGTGATCCCTCCACCCTTAGAAACTCCAGAGGTCGTGGCCCTGCCCTTTGAGACTGAGGCTGCCCTGCTTCAAGTGTTCCTTGTCCCTTCAGCTTCTGCTTCCTGGTTCCCTCTGGCCTCCCTGCCCGCATCTCCCCTGTGGGAGCAAGTGTTCCAAAGCTCTTTAGCCCCACTGATAAGCGCCTGGAGGTACCCAACTCCATTAGCAAACTTCGACCAGAAGGCACTGAGCTCTCCTGCTCCATGGGTCGGCAAGCCCAGCTCCGGTAATACGTGCCTGGAGGCAGGCCATTCTGCCAGGAAGCCTCCTGCACAAAGGCACTCAGCTCTCTTGCTGCAAAGGCACTTAGCTCTCTCGCTCTGTGGGTCAGCTCCAGTGCTGTCTTGAGCTGGTCTTCTAGTTCTGCTGCTGCTCTTTTTCTGCTGCTGCTGTTTCTCTGCTGCTGCCTCTCACCATCTGTACCATCTCTAGTGTAACAGCTCTCCTCATTTCCTTCTGAGTCCTCATCAGAATTGTCTTTGATGTCCATAATTCCACCAACAGTCTCTTCAAGATAATCTGGGCTTATACTGCTAAAACAAACAAACAAACTCATTGCCATCAAGTCGATTCCAACTCACAGCAACCCTATTAGGCACTTTAAAATTTTTCCAGGCTCTATTCATTCACACTCATAGCGCATATGAGTCAGCAGTGGGGTTTTTTTTTTTTTTCTAACCATTCACAGTTTCAAAATGACTTTCTTGTTTCAGGTATCCGTTAGAGCAGCACCCTGCTCTTCTGGCACGAAATTCTGTCTTAGTCATCTAGTGCTGCTATAACAGAAATACCACAAGTGGATGGAGTCAATAAACAGAAGTTTATTCTCTCACAGTCTAGTAGGCTATAAGTCCAAATTCAGGGCATCGGCTCCAGGGGAAGATTTTCTCTCTCTGTCAACCCTGGAGGAGGGTCCTTGTCATCAATCTTCCCCTGACTAGGAGCTTCTCAACACAGGGACCCGGGTCCAAAGGACTTGCTGTTCTCCTGGCTCTTGTTTCTTGGTAGTATGAGGTACCCATGTCTCTCTACTCTATTCTCTTTCGTATCTCAAAAGAGATTAATTTAAGACACAACCTAACTTGCAGATTGAGTCCTGCCTGATTAGGTGCCGCTAATCCCACCTCATTAACATTGTAGAGGTAGCATTTACAACGCATAGGAAAATCACATCAGATGACAAAATGGAGGGCAATCACACAATACTGGGAATCAGAGACTAGCCAAGTTGACACACATTTTAGGGGGACACAATTCAATTCATAATAGACATGTTATCAGGAGGGACCAGTGCCTGGAGAAGGACATCATACTTGGTAAGTAGAGGATCTTCAAAAAAGAGCAAGACCCTCAACAAGATGGATTCACATAATGGCTGGAACAACGAGCTCAAACATAGAAATGATTGTGAGGATAGCACAGGACCAGGCAGCGTTTTATTCTGTTGTATGTAGGGTTGCTATGAATTGGAACCAACTCAATGGCACCTAGCAACAACAAACGAGATATATAATTAGTAGCAGCCATCACCATTTTGAGGAGCCTGGTGGTGCAATGGTTAAATCTCAGCTACTATTCCAAAGTTTGGTGATTCAAACTCATCCAGTAACTCTGTGGTGGAAAGCAACTGGTGATCTGCTCCCGTAAAGATTACAACCTAGAAAACCCTGTGAGGTAGTTCTACTCTGTCACATGGGTCATATGAGTTGGAATCAACTGAATGGCACCCAACAACAGCATCATCATTTTAAATATACCTACTCTTTGACCCTGTAATTCCATTTGTAGGAATTTATGTGATAGATACACTGGTACAATTGCATAAATATGTATGTATGTACACGCATACTAATATGAAAATATTTGATGTACTTCTGTATGTCAAAAAACATCAGAAAAGAAAAAAAAGTAAACTATAAAGTAGGTAAAATATGAAAAAGGATCAATATCCTGAATAGACAAGATCTCTTAAAGCAATCAAGAATACTGTATTAAAAAAATTCACCTAAGAATATAAACATTCAATTAATGAAAGAAAAAATTTAGATGACTGCTAAACATGTAAAAAGGTGTTAATATTTTCCAGAAATTAAACACATGTACATGTAATAAAAAATATACCACTTGTCCGTTACAGGAGCCCTGGTGGTGCAATGGTCAAGAGCTCAGCTGCTAACCAAAAGGTTGGCAGTCTGAATCCACCAGCTGCTCCTTGGAAACCCTATGGGGCAGTTCTACTGTGTCCTATAGGGTAACTATGAATTGGAATTAATAGCACACAACAACAACATCCTAATTCCTACTCTTTGAGATCTGAGCTTGTTTCCTGAAAATCCAGACTACGTAAGTCCTTATTTTATGTGCTTGCTGCACTTTGTAAGTCTTCTTTGAGGTATGCTTCATAACAGTAATTACTTATTTCGTTAGTTAGATTTTAATCTGTGTCTCCCTCTAGAACACAAACTTCAGGTGGGCAGCCAGAAGTTGGATCTGTTTTTCTCCCTGAAATATCCCAGTGCCTAGAACAGTGCATATGTGAAGGAGGTAAACTACACATGTTTAATTGATTCATTTAGGTGGTGGTGGGAGGAACATATGTGTGTAACAAGACAATAGGTTGAAGTATTAGTCTTCACATTTTTGTCTCCCAAAGTTCTTTGTATGGAAACTTCTCCCAGCTGGTTAAACCAAACCAAACCCATTGCTATCAAGTCGATTCCAACTCACAGCAACCCTATGGGACAGAGCGGAACTGCCCCATAGGGTTTCCAAGGAGAAGCTGGTGGATTTGAACTGGCAACATTTTTCAGTTAGCAGCCAAGCTCTTTAATCACTGCACCATCAGGGCTCCTCCAGTCAGTTAGTGTTATCCAAATTGCCAAGACAAAAATTAAAACTCGAGATTGTGGTAGCAGAAATGGAAAGAGAAAGAAGAAGCCAATGTAATTTGTTAATCTTCAAAATAGGTTTTTGAAGCTCACACAGGAAGTGATCATTTTGAAAGCCAGAGCCTTTGATTTGCAAGTACTGGCTTTTGTTTAAAGAAACAAACAAACGAACGCTTGAGAATCAAAAGGGAAGGCCCAGGAAGAAGTAAGGCATTGAGATTGTCTTCTCAATAAATAGAAGAAGACTAAGATAAGGTTCGCTGGGGGGAGACATGTAAAGGGAGTGAGCTTGAAGGTTGTTCAGTGAGGTGTGAAATGAAGGAATTAGCCTAGGTGGCCACATGGCTGAGAGCCCAGCCAGTACAGAGAGGTAGCCCGGTGCTGTTGGTCACCAGCACCAGGAGATTGTGTGAGTGATGGGCTGTACACCTTCCCCTATCATTGAGTTAGCAGCCATGACACCCACACTAAGGAATCCTGAGAGCTGCTATTTATTTGAGGTCAGGTGAGAGTAACTTTGCCAACTCTTAAATATACAAAATATGGTAAAATTACCTAACTTCCAGGGCCATTGT
The DNA here is from genome assembly GCF_024166365.1 of Elephas maximus indicus. Classification (NCBI taxonomy): domain Eukaryota; kingdom Metazoa; phylum Chordata; class Mammalia; order Proboscidea; family Elephantidae; genus Elephas; species Elephas maximus. Next base: position 79,877,500 of record NC_064835.1, on the reverse strand, counting down.
GAAGATGAGATCATTTATGATAGGGCTAGACTGGTTACATAGTGGTTAAGTACTACGGCTGTTAACCAAGAGGTCGGTGGTTCAAATCCACCAGGCACTCCTTGGAAACTCTATGGGGCAGTTCTACTCTGTCCTATAGGGTCGCTATGAGTCAGAATCGACTCAATGGCAGTGGGTTTGGTTTGGTTTTTTTGGTTTAGACTACTAGCTGAAAATTTTCAAGGCACCTGGGAAGAAGGGCTTGGTGATCTGCTTCTGAAAGTGTACAGTCTTGAAAACTTTATAGAGCAGTACTACTCTGAACTCATGAGGTTTCCATGAGTCGGGATTGACTCAGCGGCAACTAATAACAACATTTGACAAAATAAATGGTTGATAACAATGATTATTATCATAGCTTGTATATACTTTCAATGTTTAGTTTTTGTTAGTTTTCCATTGTACATGTAGCTTTCTGATTCATTGACTTTGTTTGCAATGATGTTTTATTACAAGCTCCCTGAGGGCCAGAATCTTTTTTCTCTCACTAGTCACTAGCTCCTAAGTGCCATTAAACTGTATAGACCAAGCAAAGTAATTGACCTTTATACTTTTTTCCTCTGGGCAAACTTCAAAAGACCTCAAAGACAGTATGAAATATGATAAAAACATTTTTGAAACATTAAAACATTGATGTTTCAGCTTTTGGTCATCTTAGGAAATAATTTTCCTATACTTTGTTTCTAGTAATGTTAAAGTATTTCTATTCACATTTTGGTCTTTAATCTACCTGGAATTGATTTCTGTGTGTAGTGTGAAAAAGGACCTCATTCTGTCTTTTTCCAAATTTATAAACAATTAACAACAACAAAACCAAACCCATGGCCATTGAGTTGATTCTGACTCATGGGGACCCTACAGGACAGAGTACAACTGCCCTATAGGGTTTTCAAGGAGCCGCTGGTAGATTTGAACTGCTGACCTTTTGGTTAGCAGCCAATCTCTTAACCACTGCACCACCAGGGCTCCTAGTTAATCATTGTCATCTATTAAATAGTCCAGGGGTTGGCAAGTCATGTCTTGTGGGCAAATCTGGCCCACTCCCTGTTTTTGTAAATAAAGCTTTATTAAACACAACCACACCCATTCCTTTACGTATTATCTATGACTTTTTGCACCACAATGACAGAGTCCTGGTGGTGCAGTGGTTAAGAGATCAGCTGATAACCAGAAGGTTGGCAGGTTGAATCCACCAGGTGTTCCTTGGAAACCTTATGCAGCAGTTCTACTCCATCCTACAGTGCCGCTATGAGTCAGAATCAACTCTAGGGGAATGGATTTGTGTTTTTTTTTTTTTTTTTGGCAGAGTTTAATAGTTGTGATAGAGACCATATGGCCCACAAAGTCTAAAATATTTGCTATCAGGTTCTATACAAAAAGTTTTCCAAGTCCTGGCATTATCTATTCTTTTGCTCAATAATCTGTAATGCCATGTTTGTCATATACCAAGCATCCCACATATTTAAAGTCTGTTCCTGGTCTTTCAATTCTGTTTAGTTAATCTAATTGTCTATACAAAAAAACCATACTCATTGCCAATGAGTAGATTCCAACTCATAGTGACCCTAAAGGACAGAGTATAACTGCCCCATAGGGTTTCCAAGAAGCATCTGGTGCATTCGAACTGCTGACTTTTTGGTTAGCAGCCGTAGCTCTGCCAAAAAAAAAAAAAAAAAAAAACCGCTGCCATTGAGTCAATTCCGACTCATAGCAACCCTATAGGACAGAGTAGAACTGCCCCATAGAGTTTCCACGGAGCACCTGGTGGATTCGAGCTGCTGACCTCTTGGTTAGCAGCCGTAGCACTTCACCACTACTCTACCAGGGTTTCTGCCATAGCTCTATACTTGAATTAATACTATATTTACCACTCACTTTTCTTAGCTTTACTCTAAGTCTTGATGTCTAGTAGGGCATACCCTTGTCCACATTGTTCTTCATAAGTGTTTTTGCAGGACTAATGGACCACATCTACCACATCCTCCACCAGACTGAGTCCAATACAACCAGATGGGGCCCAGCTACCATCACTAACTGCTCTAACAGGGACCACAATAGAGGGTCCCGGACAGAGCTGGAGAAAGATGCAGAACAAAATTCTAACTCAAAAAGAAAGGCCAGACTTGCTGGCCTGACAGAAACTAGAGAAAACCTGAAAGTATAGCCCCCAGATACCCTTTCAGCTCAGTAATAAGACCACTCCTGAGGTTCACCCTCCAGCCAAAGGTTCGACAGGCCCATGGAACAAAACAAGACTAAAAGGGTGCACCAGCCCTGGGGCAGGGACTGAAAGGTAGGAGGGAACAGGGAAGCTGGTAATAGGGAACCCAGGATTGAGAGGAGAGAGTGTTGACATGTTGTGGGATTGTTAACTAATGTCATACAACAATGTGTGTACTATTTGATGAGAAACTAATTTGTTCTGTAAACCCTCATTTAAGGATCAATTAAAAAAAAGTGTCTTTGCTATTTATGGCTGTTGCACATCCATATATATTAGAATAAGCTTTCCAAATTCCAAAAAATATTTATTGGGAAATATGGTATATTTACCTGTTTTATTTCAGTTTTCCATAGTCTTTCAATAAAATATAAAATTTTTTCCAACAATATTCTTGCACATCTTTTGTTTGATTCATTCCTAAATATGTTAATTTTGTTGTTATTTTATATAGTACCTTTCTTAAAATTATCTGAATTTTCATGTTTGTTGCTGGAATGCAGTGATGAAATATTTTTAAATATGGATCTTTTATTTGGCAATTCCTTCTTTCCTATATAGATGCTCATATTATTCAAATGCTTTTACATGTTATTTCTTTTTCTTACTGCACTGGTTGGGACTGCTAGTAAAATGTGGATTAGGAAAAGCGATAGTGAAAAATCTTGTTCCTTCCCAGCCCTGGTGGTGCAGTAGCTAAGCACGCAACTACTAACGAAAGGTCTGTGGTTTGAACCCAGCAGCCGTTCCTCAGGAGAAAGATGTGGCAGTCTGCTCCCATAAAGATTACAGCCTTGGAAACCCAATGGGGCAGTTCTACCCTGTTCTATAGGATCACTTGGAGTCAAAATTGACTCTCGTTGGCAACTTTTTTTTTTAGGAGATGAGGGAAGACTAATGGGTAGGGGGGTTCGTTTGGGGAGATGAAAGTGTTCTGAAATTGATCGTGGTGATGGCTGCACAACTCTGTGACTATACTAAACACCACTGAGATGTGCACTTTAAATGGGTGAATTGTGTATGCAAATTACATCTCAATAAAGCTGTTATTTAAAAAAAAAAAATCTTGTTCCTTCCTAATTTTAAGGGGAATATTCATATAATTTCACCACTAAGTATGATACTTCCTGTAGGGTTTTGATAGCTACTCTTTATCATTTTTATTAAGAGTTTATAAAATGAGTAGATGCTGAATTATAATGTATGTTTTTATAGTCAGCTATTAAAATAATCACTTTGTTTTTCTTAATCTGTTCATGCAGTAAAATAACAGTTGTCTATATTAATGAGTTTGCATATAATTTTCCTTTCTTATACTGTCCTTGTCAAATTTTAGCCTCAATTTTATACTTACCGCATAAAATGAGTTGGGGAAGGGTGGTCCTTTTTTCTGTTTTCAGAAAAAAATTATATAAGAGTGGAATTCTCTGAACATGTAGTAGAACCAACCTGCAAAAACATATGGGATTAGTGTTTATTTTGTGAGATTTTAAACTATTGATACAGTTTCTATAATAAGACTATTCCACCTTTCTATTTCTTTTGGAGTGAGTTTTTGTGATTTTTATATTTTTATTAACTTTTTTTTCCCCATTATTTTTTTTATGAATTATTTGCAGAAAATTCATCTGGGAGAGGGAGGGTAGTGTTCTGAACTAGCAAAAATTGTATATTAAACAAAATGAAGGTCCTCATAAGCACAATTTTCTGTGTGTTTGTGTGTGTGTGTGAGAGAGAGAGAATTGCTTTAATCTTTACTTTTTCAGCCAATATTAGCAGCAGCTATCAAGCTAGTCACAATTTAGACTCTCTTCTTTATCCAGCCTCACTGACAGGCTGCTTCCTACAAATATAGCATGTTTATGTGCTTTCTCTTTCACTATCTCTATCTGGGACAAGGAGTCTTGGTGGTGCAGTGGTTAAGCACTAGGCTGCTAACCAAAAGATTGGTGGTTCAAACCCACCAGCCACTCCAGGGAGAAAGATGCGGCGTCTGCTTCCATAAATATTTACAGCCTTGAAAACCCTTCGGGGTAGATCTACTCTATCCCATGGGGTTCCTGTGAGTTGGAGTCTACTTGATGGCAGTGGGTTTGGTTTTTTGTTTTGTTTTATCTGGGACAAGACATTGTCAATTCTTCTTCCCACAGGGCACCATTTTGGAAAAATATGTTCTGCTGATCTTTCCTAAAGACAGAACCCCAGACATTTTGCTTCTGTGTCTTGCCACAGCCCTGATTCTTGACACACCCCTAATTTATCTTCAATGCCTTTTGCAGCTCTTGATCATAAATTTTAAATTGGGTTTTCTCAATTTTTAATTTTTTTTTAAAAAGCATCTTCATATCTGTTTGTAGTTCTCTTTGTTTTGGGGGAATGTCAAATAGGAAAATGGGCCAGAGATATCTTCAGAATACTGTCTTAAAACAGAATGTTACTCACGTTCTAAAAGAAAAAGAAAAAAATACATCTTGTTTCCAAATAGTGTTTTGTAGTCATTTTAATTACTTTCCTAAACTGCCCTTCCCAACATTTCACCATTTGTTACCATTTCTACTTTACACCATTCAGTCATCACAAGTAATCTTTCCTTTTGTCATTTCATATCTGTTCATTCCTCTGAGAAGCACTTAGTCAGACAATAAATTCTTTCCACCTTTCTACTTACCTCATTCCATTTAAAAACAAGTATTAAAATGTCCACTATGCTGATCAATCCATTATTTTCAGAGGTTCAGATACTCAAAGTTGATAAGGGAAAGTTGATAAACAAAAGACCATTGGGTTTTCCCATTAGTGGTAATAAAATAAACCCACTGCTGTCTAGTCAATTCTGACTCATAGAGAACCTATAGGACAGAGTAGAACTGTCCCACAGAGTTTCCAAGGAGAGCCTGGTGGATTCGAACTGCCAACCTTTTGGCTAGCAGCTGTAGCTCTTAACTACTATGCCACCAGGGTTTCCAGTGGTCATAAGAAATGCAGAGAATTTGAATCGTAAAGATCTGGTTTAAATTCTATTTCTTCCACTTACTAGCAGTGGTGTTTTAGACTTTTTTTTTAACTTTTCCGAGTCTTACATTTACTTAGTTATAAAATAAGAGTGAACAATACAGAAATGTTGTGAGGATTAAATGAGAAAAATCTTTAGACAGTACCTAGCACGTGTTGTTTTTGTTGTTAGTTGCTGTCAAATTGGCTCCAACTCATGGCAACTTCACGTATAACAGAACAAAATGTTATCCAGCTCTGCACGATTTTCATGATCATTGGTATGTTTGAGTCCATTGTTGTGGCTTTTATGTCAATCCATCTCATTGAGAGTTTCCCTTGTTTTTGCTGGAAAATAACCATGATGTCCTTTCCTAGTGACTGGTCTCTCTCGATGACGTGTCTACAGTAAGTGAGCTGAAGTCTTGCTATCCTCATTTCTAAGGAGCATTTTTGTTGTATTTCTTCTAAGACTGATGTGTTCTTCTAGCACTTAGAGGTATATACAATATTCTTCTTCAACACCACAGTTTGAATGCATCAATTCTTCTTCTGTCTTCTAGCACATAACACGTAGGTACCTTGCGCATAAAAGGAAGTCATAAATGTTTCCCTTCGGTGCATTGCCCCACCTCAGCAGTTCTTGAAGTGCTTCCTGCCCTCCTTTGACTAGCTATGGAGCTTAGCATCTTTATGTGCTTTCATGCCTACGTATGCTAGATTTGTGTAAGTTAGAAAGAACATGTATGAGAGGAGGAAAGCCTGTGTCTACAAGGGCATGCCGAAGGGAAAGCATAGCTGACAAGCGTAGGAAGGGATTCTGAAGTTTCCATAGCCCCTTGCCCAAGAACTCATTCTGCTTAAAGGGGCATAAGGGAAAGGTGGGAACAGAGGTTTCTTCCACATCTTTTGCAAAATGAATTTGTCATTGAATTCATTTTATAGAACATCCAAAGACTCCGCATAGATTCAATTATATGAAACAGAATCTCCTGGTGAACGTAAGAAAAGTGTTGCCTGAGCTGTATGGGGAAAAAAAGATTTAATTCCCACTTCCTCTCAACAGCTACCTTCTGTTTTATAAACGCTGGAGAAGTTTCTGGGACTCTTATTTAGCATACTCTTTAGAAGCCTGTTGGTTTCATCAGAACAGTATCCTTCCCTTATTTGAGTTGTTTCCTTCTGCTATTTCAACAGTGGTCTAGCCAGCCTCTAGACGTTCATGATGGATTAACCCTCACTTTAGAGAATACTGGAGAAGTCCACCTCACTTCATTCTCATAATTTATCTAGTGACTCCCCCTGAGCTGAACTCACCTGTGCTTTGAGTGAAGACAGGTAAGAATTTGAATAACATAAAAAAACAATCATTTGGGTGGCTGGAGTTTAAACAAATGAGATATGGAAATGACTGAGCTCACTGGACAACCGGCAAGGGATTCAGCCATATTTCTGAACCTCTGTTCTTAGTCACTGCAGTTGACTCATCTCTGGCCCTATCCCAGTTTTCTCTTGGAAGTTATTACAGGATAGAGTTATCTGTGGGAGGCTTAATGGTGGGTCTGCTCCTCAGGCCACCACATAACTTTGTTTAACACTAGCGAATACCAGAACAAGCCAGAACTAAATTGTAGAGGCACTGTCACTAATTTGCCACTAATACCCATGAGATATTGAGAACTTTCAGACCAAATAATAGGTGATATATTTGATATAGGAGCCCCTTGAACAGTTAAGCACCTGACTCCTAACCAAAAGTTGGCAGTTCGAACCACCCAGAGGAGCCTCAGAAGACAGGCCTGGAGATCAGCTTTCAAAAAGTCACAGCCTTGAAAATCCTGTGGAGCACTTCTACTCTGCATACATGGGGTCACCATGAGTCAGAATCAACTAGATGACAAGTAACAACAACTTATTTGATATGAACTTCTCAATATGTCTGTGCCAGGATCCTGAGGCCATTTTCCGTTGTGGTCTGGTTAATATTCCCTTTTAAAAGGCAAAATTAATATAGTCTTGCATGTTGTGATCTAGTCAAATAGTAACCAAAGCAAAAAGGCAATGCTAATATAAACTAGATGGCAAATCTCCCAGATTCCTGGTTATTGGTGTGTAGATTATCCGCTTAAAAGGTGTTTCGGGCAGCTTTATAAGCAACCAAGGCTAATGTAGAGACATAGATCTGAGGTAGCAGAGATTCTATTTGCTAATACTTGTGGAATATTTGCAGGCTTTGTCTTCTTGCAACAACTCTGCCAGGTAGTTTTTATTATCCATACCTTGCAGTAAGTAAACTGAAGTTAAGTAATATTCCCAAGTTCACACAGCTGGAAATTAATAGAGCTGGGGTTCTATACTCTGGTTTGCCTTATTCCAAAGCCAATTTCTTTCCCAAATTCAGTTCTACTGTATTTATAGAAATTAGCAAAAATTCACAGTCCATATTTACATAGGCCAGTGATTCTCAAAGTGTGGCCTGTGGACCACCACCAGCAGCAGAAGCATCACCTGGGAGCTTGTTAGAAAAAATGTAAATTCTTGACTATCCCACACCTTCTGAATCAGAAACTCTGGTTATGGTCCCAGCAATCTGTGCTTCAATAGGCCTGCAGGTGATTCAGATGCACACTCAAGAATGGGAACTCCCGAGTAGACGATTCTGTGTTGACTGCATTCAGGTAACAGGAAGCAGAAAGCATGGAAATGGCAAGTACTGGAAATGAAGAGTATTACTCAAGTGCAGGCCAGACAGTATTTTGATCCCAAAGAGTTTTAGCTCACGTAAGATTGCATTTCATGATTGTAAGAGTGTTAACTCTGATCTAAATTTTAATTTAGCCAGTTACCCTCCTCCTCTTTACATGCCCCAGCTGTCACTTCCTGCAGCGAGTGACCTCAGGAGTTTGGCATTTATTGAATAGCTACTACATTCCATCTTTGAGGAATGTCAACTTCATTAGCAAACACTCCTCTGTGATCTTTTCCTATGCTCACACACGCAGGAATTTCTGAGCAAAGATTTTGGTTTTGTCTTTGCAAGGAGCTGAAGGAGGTTTCCTAACAAAAGGGACAACGCATATGGATTTACAACAGAGCCATCAGATTCGTGCTATTGGTTGACAGTCTCTTGAGCACAAGAAACAATAAGCAGGAGTAGTTCAAATGTTTGAACAAGATTCAAAGGCAATTTTCAGTCAGTCAGATGTCATCAGTGGGAAAATAGATGCGTATGGGGCCTTGACATTTCAAAGCCTTAAAATCTGACTGTTGTCCTTACAGGAATGCATTGAAATTTAATATCTTCCTGCATAACATAACTGACTTTGACATCCTGACACTTGTCTGTTGAAGGATTCAAGATATTGACTTTCCTGTGCTGATTGAGCCAAAGTGGCAAGAAGTTGAGCTTGTGAGATGGTTGCCTGAGACTGTAAATGATGAACCTCGAAGGGAATTATTTTCTGGAGTCACTCCTATAAAGTGGGGCCTTTCTAGGGGAGATGAGAGGGAGCTGTGGCAGAACTGTTGTAGTTGAATCCCAATAGTCATGTTGCTAATCTAGCTTCCAAGAACGCTGCATTGCATTCTGTATCCCGTGTTTGCCAATGTCATTGTGAGTCTAATAATAACAGGAAGGGTGAAAATAGCTGTGTTAGAGTCACAGTGAATTAAGATCTTTGAGTTTGCCTAATCAACAAGGCTGATTAAGCAGGAACTACTTGTATATTTAGAATATGGGTTCCCTTTGATATGGACATTCCCTTTGATATGATCCATAAAGAGAGTGTGTACTGAGTAGATAAAAAAATAGACACTCCAAAAAAGGTAGTACCGAGTTGTGGTTAAAAGCCCGGATAGCCTGGGTTCAAAACTTGCTTCTCCTAGTTGACTATGTGATCTTAGGAGAGTTAACTCTCTCTCTCTATGACTCTTGCTTTCTCATTCTAAAAGGATGACAATCACAGTTCCTGCCTCCTGGGCTGTTGTGTGAATATACATGAAGTACCCAGGACCCTGGCCGACGCTCTATAACTGTTAGCCATTGTCATTTAAAGTATTCAGCTCAAGTGTACATGCATATATATTCATATATACAATGAAACACACAAGGGCACAGTTACAGATACTTCTTAGACATAACCAAACACCTCATGAGATTGATTTTCTGGGTTTGAATCCTTAGGACCATAGTGTTGTAGGACAACTCGGTCAATTGCCATAATATAGTTCATAAAGTTTATGTTCTACATTCTAATTTAATGAGTAGTGTCCAGGACCTTAAAAACTTGCAAAAATCCACCTAAGAAACAACTATTGGTCTCTACTCACCTGGAACAAAAGGGAAAGAGGAAACCAAAGCCTCAGAGAAGAAACTAGTTTACAGGGCTAATAATCTACATGAATCATGGCCTCACCTACCCTGAGACAAGAACTAGATGGCTGCTACTACCGGCCATTCTGATCAGAGCCGCAATAGATGGATCCTGATACAAGGGGAGAAAAATGTAGGAAAGAACTCAAATTCTTATAAGGTCTGGACTTACTGGACTAGTTGAGTCTAGAGGATGCCCTAAGACCATTGCCCAGAGATACCCTTTAAAACTTAAGCTGAAACTATTTCCTAAGGTTGCCTTTTAGAGAAATAACAGATTGGCTCATAAAATAAAGAATATCACTTGTGAGTACCGTCCCATCCCATTGCCATCGAGTCAATTCTGACCCATAGCAACCCTATAGGACAAAGTAGAACTGCCCCATAGAGTTTCCAAGGAGCGCCTGGCAGATTCAAACTGCTGCACCTTTAAAATATCATTTATATGAGACCAAACAGTCAACAATTACTCTAAAGATGAGAAGGTAAGGGGGCAGGGAAACCAGGTTACTGGAAATGGAACAACCAGAACAGAAATAATGAGAACATTGACATACTGTGCAAAACATAACCAATGTCACTGAAAAACTTGTGTAGAAATTGTTAAATGGGAACCTAATTTGCTGTGTAAATTTTCATGGCAACAGAATAAAATATTTTAAGATGAATAAATAAAAGGCTCAGCTTAAGGCGTCTTTGATATCAACAGAATCTTTATAAGCCACTCAGCGTGTGGATTTATTAGATCAGTAACACATCAAGTATTATATTGTTACTGAAGTACAAAGAAAGAATATCAATATTTACCGAGAGCGTATGATGTCAGGCATGTGTATGCTCCAAGCTTTCTAAATCCTCACCAACAAACAAACAAAAGCATACATGACCCGTAGCTTATAATATTGTATTATACCTGGTTTATAGATCAAGAAACTGTGGCTTAAAACATAAGGAAGTTTGTCTGGGTTCAGAGAGAGCAAGAACCCCCACTCATACTTGTTAGGTGCCGTTGAGTCGATTCCAGCTCATAGTGCCTCCATGTACAACAAAAGGAAACGTTGCCCAGTCTTGGGCCAACGGTTATGAAATCATTGCTATGTCAGAGCCCATTGTCGCAGCCACTATGTCAATCCATCTTGTTGAGGGGCTTCCTCTTTTTCACTGATCCTCTGCTTTACCAAGCATGATATCCTTCTCCAAGGGGTGGTACCTCCTGATAACATGTCCGAAGTAAATGAAAAGTCTTGCCATCCTTGCTTCTAAGGAGCATTTTGGCTGTACTTCTTCCAAGACAGATTTGTTCATTCTTCTGGCAGTCTGTGGTATATTCAACGCTCTTCACCAACACCATGATTCAAAGGCACCAGTTCTTCAGTCTTCTTTATTCATTGTCCACCTTTCGCAAGCACACGAGGCAATTGAAAATACCATGGCCTGGGTCAGGTGCACATGAGTCCTCAAGGTGACATCTTTGCTTTTTAACACTTGAAAGAGGTCTCTTGCAGCAGATTCGCCCAATGCAATACATCGTTTGATTTCTTGACTGCTGCTTTCATGATCGTGGATCCGAGTAAAATGAAGTCCTTGACAACTTCAAACTTTTCTCCATTTTTCATAATGTTGCTTATTGGTCCAGTCGTGAGGATTTTTTTTTTTTTTTTTTTTTATGCTGAAGTGTAATCCATATTGAAGGCTGCAGACTTAGATCTTCAAGGGTAAGTGCTTCAAGTTCCCTTTACTTTCAGCAAGCAAGGTTGTGTCATCTGCATATTACAGGTTGTTAATAAGTCTTCTTCCAATCCTGATGCCTCGTTCTTTTTCATGTAATCCAGCTTCTCAGATTATTTGCTCAGCATACAGATTGAATAAATATGGTGGAAGGATACAACCCTAATAAACACCTTTTTCAATTTTAAGCTACTCACACAAAGACATTTTGATATTCTGTTACATTTCCTTTGAATTGTATCATTCCACCTTTCTTCCAGTTCCTCTACTACCACACATGGTTCCAACCAGCCACCTTGTAGTAAAGGAGCTGGGACTCAAATCTTTTTTTTTTTTTTGCTATACAACCAGAAACAAATACATCAAATGAGAGCCAAATCTCAACTTGGGAGAATTGAGCTCTTTGTCTAAGCAGCAAATTGAACATGCAAAGGCATAGGTTTTACTTTGTAGAAAATGCACTACTGTCCTTTTGGATTAATTTGTAAACTTGCCCATTTCCAAATGTAATAAGAACATTACATCACAAGCATTTAAATGAAGGTGGGAAGACAATCACAGCAGTACTCTTACAGAGTGTCTCTAGCAGTTGTATATAAACTCAAAGGACAGCATTCATGTAATACTTACATGATCAATCTTTCTGCAATTAATTTTGAAGAAAAGAACAATAATGGGCTTCTAGATTTTAATGTTGTTCAAACAATGTAATTCAATTACAGAATTTCTTAAAAATGGAGGGAAAAAGTAATATAATTCCATCACTATACCAGAGGTTCTATCATTTTGGGATATTTGCCTTCTCAGTTTTTTAGTACTTAATTCAACTGACACTTCATAAGAAGAAGGAGGTGGGACTCAGCATTCAGGGTGAGCAAAGAGACCAAAGTGAAGCACCAGGGATGTTTTGAGGAACTACAGGTAGATGGATTTAGACGAGGTGCAGAGAGTGTGATAGGAAAGTGACTGAAGTTGAGTTGAAAAGGTGGCTCAGGGCTGATGGTGAGGAGGTATCATCCACTCTGCTAGCCCATTTAACACCTCAACACTATAGACACAGTGCCTAGGGACTATAGACTTCTCAGGACCTTTGAGACCTGAAATAAAGTAATTGCCTCTTAAGTAGGGACAAAATTGCAATAGAAGTGAATAACATAGCATTACACTAAGTAAATAGCAACTCAACTCAGCCCTCAAATCGTTAACTATTACCTGTTAATATTGATACTAGTATTAATTTTGATTGTTAATATCAACTTATTTAATATAACTTATTTAAAATGTAATATGGTTGCATTTTTGATATTGCAGATTCATATGTTTACCTGCCTACTCAACATCACCACTAGGATGTCCAATAGACATCTCAAACCTTACATGACCATCACAGTTGGTGGCAAATGCATCCTTCCAGTTGCTCAAGTCAAAAAGCTGGGAGTCGTCCTTGGTTTCTTTTTTCTGCTCACAGTTTGCATCAGGAAATTCTGTGATTCTGCCTTCAAAAGATACTCAGAACTTGACCACTTCTTACCATCCTGGTTGGCGCCACTATCATCTTTCATCTGGATTACTGTAAGAGCCTCCTAATTGGTCTCCCTGTGTTTACTCTTGCCCCCTTCATTCCATCCTCAGCCCAGCAGAGAAGCTCCATCTCCAACCCAGGCTAGAGCTTGCCACCCACCTGCCCACTGCCAGCAAGGCTCTCCCCTCTCACTCAGATGAAACCTACAGTCCTCCTGCATGATCTGACCTCATCTCTCACCACATTCATCCTTAACCCACTCCAGCCACCCCAGCCCCCATGTTCCTTGAACATCCCTCAATCCTTGGAGCTGTTGCTCTGACTGTTCCCTGCTGGGAATACATTCCCCCAAATATCCACTTGGCTCACTCCATCCCTTCCTTGAAGTCTTTGCTCAAGCCTCCCCTTCTCAATGAGTACCTATTCCTACTACTCTATCCCCACCGGTCCCCACCCCACAGCCAACCCCTCTTGCAATGCTCTATTTTCCTCCCCACAGCATTAATAGTGAGGAAGCATGAACCACCTTCTAACATTCTGTACAATTTGCTGACTTAGGCTTTGTGTTTATTGCCTTTCTCTCCCCTGTAGAATGCAAGCTCTGTGAGATCAAGAATCTTGGTTTTGTTCAGTGAGTTGTTCCAAGCTCCTGGAACTGTTCCCGGGTAACGATTCCAAACCAAAAAACCCACTGCCATTGAGTCAATTCCGACTCATAGAAACCCTATATGATTAAAAAAAAAAAAAAATTAGTGTTCCATAAATATTTGTCGAGTAAACAGTGAATGAATTAATATGGCAGACCTCAGAAGATTTATTGGAGAAAGATAAGGAGCATACAGGTAGAGATACCCATCTGAAATTCAGGATTATGCTGAAAAGACAAATCTGGGCTGAAGATGCAGAGCTGGGCAATGTAGGTATAGAAAGTGTAACGGAAAAACAATTCATGTACGTATAGTTTTGAATGCTGTTTTTCCACTTTAAGAAAATGTATCAATCTTCTTGTCATTTGTTGCATTCTTCATCACTGTCATTTTAAATGATTGTACTATATTCCACTGAGTGGATACATAGTAATCATTTCTCTTTTGTTGGGTATCTTGCTCCTAATTTTTCCCTATTATTAATGTCATTGTTATGGATATCTTTATGCATGTAGCCTTTGCTTTGAATTATTTCATTAAACAGTTTGGCAAAGGCTAGTAAAAACAATTTTATGTTTCTCCAAAAGGGTTATACCCACTTTCATCATCTCAAGAGTACTGGAACGTATGCGTTTCACCATAATATTGGGAACGTTGCCAATTAATATAAGGAAATGTTGACTTAATGTTTTCAATATGTAGTTCCATTTCTGTATTTTTTATTTGTATCATTTCCTCGTTTGTTGACTTGAAGCTTACTTTTGCTGTTTTTTCAATTCGTATGAATTATTTACCAAAATCTGAGAGGTTCAAAAAAAATGCGACTTTAAATTGCTTTTTCTTATGAAGAGTAAATTAAGCATTCTTTCATATGTTCAAGAACTATTCATATTTCCTTTCCTGTGAACTGGTTGTATCCTTTGCCCATGTCTCTGTTTTTTGTAGTCTGTTATTCATTCCATTTGATAATGACTTTCTTATATGATGTCCAAAGGTTGTCAGGTGGTCTGGAGCAGGTCCAGGAGAGGAGGCCATGCTTCACAAGATTGTCTAGGAACCCAGGCTCCTCCTTCTGATTGCTTCGTCTTCCCTGGGTTGTTTTCCTCCTCCTCACAGCATTGCTGGCTTACCACCTGCAAGTCTGAAGTCTGATCTATAGGGAGGGAGAAAGAGAGTGAAGAACACACGGTTTCCTTTTTAAGGAAGTACCTGGGTATCCACACGGATTACCTACCTGCCAGGAAGGCTGAGAAACGTAGCCAGGCATTTATATGTCTTGCTAGAACTCAGAGGGTTTTATTATTAACGAAGAAGAAAATGGACCCAGGGGGAGGGGATTACTGGTTTTCGCTACAAATTCTAAAATGGATTTCCCCCTCAAAATTGTCAAACATTTATCTCAACTCCATTAAATACCAACAGTTACCATCAAGTTGCTTGCGATCAAGTTGATTCCGACTCATGGTGATCTCAGTGTTGAACTGTGTTCCATAGGGTTTTCAATGGCTGATTTTTCAGAAGGAGATCACCAGGCCTTTCTTCTAAGGTACTTCAGGTGGGCTCGAACCTCCAACTTTTTGGTTAGCAGCCAAGTGCATTAAACATTTGTACCCTCAGGCAGACCATTTGTTATATAAGATGCCCTTTTAGCTATTGTTTAGAATGACCCTCTCGTGACATAATATTGACTCCAGTAATAGTCTCTCTCTTTTTTTTTTGAAAATATTCTTAATACACTTTTGTAATTATTTGTTAATATTTATCCATTGCAGGGAAATGTAGAGTGTCAACTGATCAAATTTTACACAAGTATCAGGAAACCCTGGTGGCATAGTACTTAAGTGCTATGGCTCTTCACCAAGAGGTCAGCAGTTCGCATCTGCCAAGTGCTCCTTGGAAACTCTACGGGGCAGTTCTACGCTGTCCTATAGGGTCGCTATGAGTTGGAATCGACTCGACGGCAGTGGGTTTGGGTCAGTGGGTTATATTACTATCAAGTCATCTAAACAAAATTATTTACGTTTTCAAAGAAAGTACTTACCTCTTCTTACAGGTGCATCAACAAAAATAAAACACTATTTTAATCTCAGTGGATACTAATACAGACTCAAAAGACATCTTAAGATTACAAATCTGTTTTACCAAGAAAAGAATAACGTTAACAAAATAAACCTAGGACCAGGTTTAGGATAAGTATTAGATCCTCTCCTTAAGTCTTGATTAAAAAAAAAGCTCAACACATTGCCACCTAAACAAAGACATAATGTAACTAGGCCAAATTCATTTTCATAATATGAAAATAGAGGTATCATTTCTCTCTACACTAAAAATGAGCAGTGAAGGACTGGTAAGATTTGAAGTTTCCACAGCAAAGGTAGTAAGGAATGATAAGAAATTAACAGAAAATGAAGTTGTGTTTCTCTTTAGTTGCTCGAGGTCATGTCTGTTTCTAGTGGTAATGGTTTCCATCGCTCATGGAAAACTTCACCCTTGCCACTTCTTGCCAGCTTTGCCCTGGGGAGGGTCACATTGTTGCTGAGAATTAAGAAAATCTTGATATATAGACTGGTATGGTCAGTGGACTGAAAGGGAACATTACTAGAGATTTAAAAGTGAGAGTCTATTTCCTGAGCAAAATTTTGAAAACTGTGACTTCATGCTCTGCTTTCCACATGAAACCGATTGGGATTGTCCTTCCTTGTGTCCACTCTGGACAAATGGCTTTAGATACCCTGAAATCACTCCTTTGGAAAGAAGTCATTCAATCCCTTGCTTCTGTAGGGCAGGACAATAATTAAACTTTCTCAGAGAAATGGGAATCTATCTTCCTTTTTTAAGCCTTTCAGAGAAGGATAGTTTGAGAACTTTATTAACTGGTCGGAACCTCCTCGCTTATGGCCACATAAAGTTCCAGGAAGCAGGGATGACAGAAAGACGGAAAAGAGCTAAAGAGCTAAAGGGGAAGCTCTAAGGAGCCTGAATGGCCTTAGGAAGTGTCATGGTTCATTTTATATGTCAACTTGACCAGTCCGTGGCACCCAGTTGTGGAGTCAAACACTAGCCTAGGTGTTGCTGGGAAGGTGTCTTGTAGATCCAATTAACATTTACAATCAGTTGACTCCAAGTAAAGGAGATGACCCTGGATAATATGAGTGAGCCTCAACCAATCGGTTGAAGGTCTTAAGAGTAAAAGCAGGTCTCCCGGAGAAGAAGGAACTCTCCTCAATACTGTGGTATAGGAATCTTGCCTGTCTGCACGCTCTATAGATTTCAGACTTACCAGCACCCGCAATCAGATGAGCCAATTTAAGTTCTCTCCCTCTCTCCTTATATACATATACATACATACATACATGTATAACGAAACGCATTGCTGTTGAGTCAATTTCGACTCATAGCCAACCTATAGGACAGAGTAAGGCTGCCCCACAGGTTTTCTAAGGAGCGGCTGGTGGATTTGAACTGCTGACCTTCTGGTTAACAGTCGAGCTCTTAACCACTGCGCCACCATGGCTCCAGTCTATCTATATAAAAAAAATATAGATAGACTGGAGCCATGGTGGCAAATATACAGGTATATAGATACCTCCATGATTGGTCTTGATAGAAGAAGGCTTTCCACCTGTGTCCTTACCTCAGATGAAGGCAACACCCCAGGAACAAGAGCTGTGGGCGGAGCAGGGTGACTCCCACAGCAGCTTGCTTTTCCTGATGTCAAATCAGAAGGCAATTTCCCAGCTTGACACATCAGAGCTGCTGTAGCCTTCCTCATCTCTCCTGTCCTAAATCAGAAAGGTGCCCGATATTGCCACAGTCTGTGGATGACTGTGCCAGAATGTTCTAGTGGTTCTGTCAGAACTAGGCTGAAGTGAGCAGCTCTTCATCTAAGAGAGCACAAAGATGGCCAAAAGAAGGAAGGGCTCTCAGCGAGCCCTTCTCTAGGCCTGCCACGGAATCATTCCGGTCTCCGCTCCAAGAAGAGGATGAAGCATAGCACCACGTGGCTAGTGGAGGACTGATGAGACGGGCTAGGAAGGGAGCTGGCCATCATGTATCAGGGTTAGAGGCCCACAAAGAATAAATGTGTTCTCATTTACTTTAGACTTGATTTGAAATCCTGGGAGATTTAAACAGCTAAGTATAATCATAGGAGAAGCTTAAATACAATGAATATAATACTTACCAAAATTCTGAAGGATGAATAATATTCTAAGCTGAGAAGTAGCAAGAAAATTCTTAATAAAAAATAGGACTGTATAAACATTTAACACTTTTTATGAAAAATCCAAGACAAGAGAGAAACTACACACTGGGAAGAGTCTGATAGAAAAATGCTCCATATATTTATGAGATAAAGAGATCATATGGGTACCTAAGAAGAACATTGAAACCTTAAGAGCTAAAATGCAAACGAATGCAACCAGATCGTTTACAAACGGGCAAAGATAATTAGTAATAAAAATATGAAAGAAAAAAAAAAACAGTGACTCTCACTTGTAATCAACATTAGGTAAATAAAAACAGTGGAGTTAGTCACATTTTTTCACTCTTGGGTTGAACTAAAGACACATACAGTGCACAATTCTGATGAGAGTGTAGTGCAACCTGTATGCCCGTGGTTGTTGTAAGCTGGTGCTACATTTGTTAAAGCAATTTGGAAATACGTATAAAAAGTCAACAACATTCATTTCCTTTAATCCAATAATCCCACTTACGAAATTCTTGTCTAAGGAAATAACCCCAAATATGGGAAAACATGTATACGGTGAGACAATGGCTGAAATGTTTCTATAAAAAGTCAGAAAAAGTCCAACAGTTGAAGTCTGGCACATTCACTTCATACCACATGATATCTACATTAGACACAGTGATTATGAAAATTATGAGGCAATGTGGAAAAAATACTGGTAAATTAAATTGTATAAAACTTTATGGGAAGTAAAACTACAATCAAATGTGGAAATAAAATATAAATTTGAAAAAAAAAAAAATAAAGCCTGGAAAGGAATATGCCAAGAAGATAATAATGACTAGGTTGTGACCATAGAATGATATGGGATCATTTTATTTTCTTTACTTTCAGAAATTTTGGTATAAGGTTTATAAGACATCTAATCTTAAAAAACAGACTTATACAGTGTATTTCTTAAAATGTGGAAATAAGGGAGACATTGGCTATTCAGATAATCAGAGTGTCTTGTAACTGAGAGGAACAATCCCTACACAGTTGGACATCTTGAATGTCAGTAAGTCCATGTCTTTGGTGTTCTATTCTGTTTTCAGATGCAATCTAGTTGTTATGAAATTATTAGTTCAAATGAGTCAAAATCTATAACTTCTATGTGGTATTTAAGAATAAAGAACTTTTGTGTGTGCTGGATCTGTTCATTTTCTTGATGTTGGTGATAATTTCTTGGGTGCATAAACATGTCACCACCACTGCCATTGACTGGATTCCAACTCATAGAGAACCCATAGGGCTTCCAAGGCTGTAAATCTCTATGGAAGAAGACTGCCACATCTTTCTCCGGCAGAGCCACTGGTGGCTTCAAACTGCCAAACTTTTGGTTAGCATTTGATCATTAAACTTGTCAAAACTTATCAAATTACATAAATTGTTGTTGTTGTTAAGTGCCGTTGAGTCAGTTCCAACTCATAGTGACCCTATGTACAACAGAACAAAACACTGTCTGGTCCTGCACACCCTCGCAATTGTTGCTATTTCAGCCCATTGTTGCAGTCACTGTGTCAACTCATCTTGTTGAGGGTCTTCCTCTTTTCACTGACCCTCTGTTTCACCAAGCATGATGTCCCTTTCTAGGGACTGCTCTCTCCTGATGACTTGCCCATCTTTGCTTCTAAGGAGTGTTCTGGCTATACTTATTCCGAGACAGATTTATCTGTTCTCCTGGCAGTCCATGATATATTCAATATCTTCACCAACACAATAATTCAAAGGCATCAATTCTTCTTTGGTCTTGTTTATTCGTTGACCAGCTTTCGCATGCAAGTCAAGTGATTGAAAATAACATGGCTTGGGTCAGGTGCACCTTAGTCCTCAAAGTGACATCTTTTCTTTCTAACACTTTGAAGAGGTCTTTTGCAGCAGATTTACCTGATGCAATGCGTCTTTTGATTTCTTGACTGCTGCTTCCACAGGTGTTGATTGTGACTCCAGGTAAAATGAAATCCTTGACAACTTCAATCTTTGCCCTGTTTATCTTAGTGTTGCTTATTGGCCCAGTTGTGAGGATTTTTGTTTTCTTTATGCCACCGTGTAATCCATACTGAAAGCTGTGGTCTTTGATCTTCACAAGTAAGTGCTTCAAGTCTTCATCACTTTCAGCAAGCAAGGTTGTATTATCTACATATCGAAGGTTAATGAGTCTTCCTCCAATCCTGATTCCACATTCTTCTTCATGTAGTCCAGCTTCTCAGATTATTTGCTCAGCATACAGATTGAAGAAGTATGGTGGGAGGATACAACCCTGATGCATAACTTTCCTGATTATAAACCATGCAGTATTCCCTTGTTTTGTTCGAACGGCTGCCTCTTGGTCTGTGTACAGGTTCCTCATGAGCACAATTAAGTGTTCTGAAATTCCCAGTCTTCACAATGTTATCCATAATTTGTTATGATACACACAGTTGAAAGCCTTTGCATAGTCGATAAAACACAAGTAAACATCTGTCTGTTTTTCTCAGCTTTCTGCCAGGATCCATCTGACATCAGTAATGAAATCCCCCATTCCTCCTTCTCTTCTGAATCTGGCTTGAATTTCTGGCAGTTCCCTGTAGTACTGCTGCAACCGTTTTAAATTATCTTCAGCAAAATTTTACTTGCACATGATATTAGTGTTACTATTTGATAATTTCTACATTCTGTTGGATCACCTTTCTTTGGAATGGGCATAGATATGGATCTCTCTCAGTTGGTTGGCGAAGTGGCTGTCTTATATAGTTCAAACAAGTGCAATTTCGAGAATGCCAATTATACTTCAGTAAAGTTTTTAACAAATAAAATACTGTTTCACACAAGATGACAAACATTCTCTATGTAAATGTGAAAATGTCCTTTTAGGATCAGTTTTGCATTATTTTAGAGAGTTGAGAAACTTGTTATAGTTTCTCATAGGAATATGCAAGAGTGGTGGGTAAAAACCTGAGTTCAGGAACCGAGGTGAGTCTTAATTATTCTACAACTCAATTTCATTCTACATGCATGGTACAGTCTACCAGGTGATCTAAACGTAACATTAGTGACGTCAGCATCCATCCAACATGCACACACATACCCACGTACACTCCTTCCTCTTTGGTTGCACTGTCAGGGCACAGGAGCATGCCCGGAGAAGGCACAGGGAATCTCTCCAGGTGTTGACATCTCTTCTACACGTGCACTGCAGGAACGTCCATCTTTCTCACTGGAGTGGGTCATTGTGAAGTTCTGCTCCAGCTTCACTGCAAGGTCTCCTGGGGTCTGACTATTTCTTGGCAGTACCCATGTCTGCCTCGTCTGTGTGGGCTCCTTTGCTGCTCCTGCAGTCCTTTAGGCTATAGGAAGAATCTAGAAGTGATCTAAAGCTCCATCTGACTGGCTACAGGTGGAGATCTTTGTGCCTCTTGGGCCTGTACATAGGAAAGGGAGCTCAGGTCCTGCTTAATCTTGATTCCTTGAATCTCTGTGGGGTTTTTAATCTTCCCCCTGGGGCAAGCTCAGGAGAAACATAACTCAGGGCTTCCCAGTTCTCACTCTCCTCTTACCCTCCTTCTGCTTGCTGGGAATAAAGTCTCTGGATGATGCAAATAGTTGACATGTTTGGTTGCTAACTGAAAGGTTGAAAGTTTGAGTCCACCCAGAGGTGCCTCAAAAGAAAGGCCTGGTGACCTACTTCCCAAATATCAGCTACTGAAAACCCTGTGGAGCATGGCTCTACCGTGACACACGTGCGTGGAGTCACTGCGAGTCAGAGCTGACCTGACAGCCGGTGGTGGCGGTTAACTCGGTGGGAAGAGGAAGCCAGCATACAAACCTCCACATCTCCTGGGATCGTTCAGGGTTGTCTCAGGGACTAGGTTTGAAACTTTGCCCTGTGCTCTGCTGTACGATCCTTCCCGGAGGCACTGGATATGCAGCGACCTGTATCACAGAACGGGGGAGACAAGGAAGTATGGAAGAGGGACGGGGAGCTTTGGCGAGTACTTCTCCATATTAACTCTGTGACGATACGGTTGTGTACACATGCTTATCTGCGCCTTCTCTTACACTGCGGAACAGATAAATCGTACTTCAGTAACTTGTAGAGGAAATATCTGTTGACCTCCATCACAAACCAGGAATGTGTTGTCATGGAAAGACAGATTGTAACAAATACTCAGTGGAAGACATTTGGTTGCAAAGAGGGTAGATCTAAACACGTGATAGACTACACCCTAAAAGTTATTCAAGTTGGGGGTATCAGTAACCAAAAAAAAAAAAAAAATTTCCTATTTTGTCAGTACTAAAAATTTGAAGTTTGGCATATCACATTTACTTAAAAAGTAACAGTGTTCATTGCAGC
This sequence comes from Elephas maximus indicus, assembly GCF_024166365.1. Lineage (NCBI taxonomy): Eukaryota > Metazoa > Chordata > Mammalia > Proboscidea > Elephantidae > Elephas > Elephas maximus. The sequence goes on along the minus strand of NC_064835.1, from coordinate 79,855,419 downwards.
ACTATTCACAAGAGCCAAAAGGTGGAAACAACCTAAATGCCCATCGGCAAGTGAACCGATAAACAAAAGGCGGTTCATATGTGCACTGGAATACTGCTCAGCCAGTAGGAGAAATGAAGTCTTAATACATGTACGGTACGGATGGCGCTTGACGACATTATGCTGAGTGAAATCAGCCAATCACAAAAGGACAAATATTGTATGACTTCACTTACATAAAAACACAAGAAAAGACAAATGCATAGAGATCAAAGTTTATTAGCAATTGCCAGGGGTAAGAGGGAGGGAAAAAGGGGGTAATGGTGATGGAAAAATCACCTTGTTAAAGGAGGGGTTGCACAGGTGATTATTGTAAGTCCTGTCGATAAGTTGCACACCTGTAAAAAGTTGAACTGGCAAAAGTTGCGTGGTAGATGTATTTACAACAACAAAAACAAAAAAGAGTAGCTACTGAGGCTGCTTATGTACAATGAAAAACCTCATGGAATTTGGTCCCTTCGTTTGGAGGTTTAGGGTCATAGTTTCATGAGACATTCCAGTTAAACGGCCTAATAACATGTTTAGTGCTTCTCTCTGTTGTGTAGTACCTGGCGTCTTAAAAACTTGCAAGCAACCACCCAAGACACAACAGTTCGTCTCTATGTGCCTGGAGGAACAGAGGAAGAAGGATCTAGAAGTGATCTAAAGCTCCATCTGATTGGAAGAAGGAGCAACAGGAAATCAGGAATAAGAGGAGGACGTGGAATGTATGGCTAATTGCTTCCATGAACAACTGCCTCCTTTGCCATGAAAAAAAAAAAAAAAATTGCCATGAGACCAGAAGAACTGGTGGTGCCTGGCTACCATTACTGAATATTTTGATCAAAGATTCTGTAGAAGAATCCTGATCAAAAGGGGGAAAAAAATGTATAACAGAATTTCAAATTTTCATGGACTCCAGACTTTCTGGAGCCATGGAGACTGGATGAAGCCCTGAAACTATAGCCCTGTGATAATCTTTAATACAACTTAAACCCCAAATACCCTCTAAAGTCTTCTTAAAACCAAACAATAGTTTAGCTTAACTGGTAAGAAATGTCTGCCTTGAGCATTAAGCTCTTTTAAGAACTATCTCTACGGGATCGAACTGACAACAGTAACTGGAAAGATTAGATAGGAAGCTTAGGGGGCAGTGCATTCATGTTAATGAGGGAGGGACAACTCGGAAAGGGAGGTGAGAATGGTTGCACAACTCAAATAATGTGATAATGTCACTGAATTATATATGTAGAAACTATTGAATTGATTTATGTAGTTACTGTCTATTCTCAACAAAACTAAAAAATTTTTAATATAGTTTTATTAAATGAAAAAATTCTGTTTTAAGTTTTTTTCTTTCTTTAATTATTATTATTTTGCCATCCAAAAGTAGAAAATGAAGATGCTGAGGCTGTTTTAGAAATAAGGGGCAGCCCATTGGTCAGAACCTGTCCAAAATCCATGCCTGCTGAAGGCCCTGGCTCCTTTTACCATGGCTTGGCCTTTTAATTCTCCTTTTATTTTTATTTCTAGGCTCTTTACTAGGGCTGTGTCAAACATATTTCATTCATAGCCTAAGTGGAATGATAAATCCTCTGAGTTTAAGACAAAGAAAAAAAAGCTTCATTGTCTCCTATGTTCCAGCAAAGTTTAGAGGTCAAAAATAATGCATATTTGAAGAGTGCTTGGAGAAGAATTCTAATATCTCTGTTGCTTCCTATAGAGGACATGATGGAGGGTATGTTGCAATGTTTGAAATATGAGAGGTAATTACCATACTTCAGAATTCAACTCATTCTAGGTCAAGAATGACTTTTAAAAGACTTTAAAAGAATGCTGAAGATAGAAAAGAAGGACCCACAAGCCTATCCTGATCTTCAGCTTTAAGTTGAAGGTAATAACGGTGTATAAATTTGGACTAAAAATAGCGATGCCTCTTTAATGTACACAGCCTTGAAATAGCTCTTAACATAACTCCTCTCCCCTGCAGTCTGTACAGAGAGCTGGGGCCACTCAAACCTCAGGCAATCGAATTGCTGCTGTCCCTGCAGTCGCAAACATTCTTTCAGATCTCTAAAACCTGGAGCAGTTACATCTCAGAAAGGTTAGTAAAGACTGCTAAGCAAATTTGCCTTCCAGAAGAAGAAAAAAAAAGGGTCTGCACTTGGAATGAACCTGGAACCACATCCATACGTTTTGAGTTATAATGCCAATTCCTGAACACCAAAGCGTTTGCTTGCTCATTGTTTCTATGTCATCCTCCTTGGGTGGGTCTTATGGGATGTGATGTTCCACCTTGTCCTCAAATTGAGACTATCATCCCCTCTCGTATACTCTTTATTTCAGGGTCTAAGTCAGCTCACCTTACAGGTCTTTCCATGTAAACATGCATTGTCACACATATCCAGTGCTTTATTTAACCCCATCATGCAGAAGCTATTTTTATTAGCAGTGGCAGCTGACAGGTAATGGAGCTTCACCCAGGTGGCTCCTGGTGCAGCTGCTGCTAATGCATCAAGCAGGGGCCCGTCCAGAGATCCCTGGACCGCCAGCTGCTGCTGTCAGTAGCCGCTGAACAAGCACAGCACTGAGACCTGGGTGCACACCAATTAGCAAGCTCCTGAGACCACAGCGGCAGACAGTGGGTGCGCAGGCTTAGCTGCAGCTACCTGCTGTATGTCAAGCCCAATTTGGGGAAAGAATTCTTTTAACCTTCAAAAGTCACTTTACATGCAGTGAGGCATGGTAACGATCTGATAGGTAGGGACCGGGTATGATTACAGAAAAAGAGAGGAGCTCGGGCTTCTTAAGGTGTGCCCTGCTGTTTCCACCAGGCAGAGTTCAGCTCTCTGTTTCCCATCCTGGTGAGACACACTGGAAGACTCAGGGAGTCCGTAATGATAGGAGCGGCTGATTCCCGGCTACTGGCACCGCCATCTCCATGTTCTGACTTGGCTGGCTATGGAATGCTGGTAATATAGACAGTTGTCATTTTTCATTTTAGGAACAGAATGATTTCAGACATCTAGGCCTGCTATGTGATTTGGGGCTTACTCGGGTCGATACAGAGGCATTGGTGGTTCAGTGCGAGAATTCTTGCCTTCCATGGAGGAGATCCGAGCCCATGCACCTCATGTGCAGACACCACTCGTCTGTCACTGGAGGCTTGCATGTTGCTGTGATGCTGAACAGGTTTCAGCAGAACTTCCACACTAAGATGGACTAGGAAGAAAGGCCTGGCAATCTACTTCTGAAAATCACCCAGTGAAAACCCTATAAGTCACAATGATACAATCCGTCACTGATCACGGCAATGGCGCAGGAACTGGCAGTATTTTGTGCCTTTGTGCATGAGGTCACCACACGTTGGGGACTGGCTCAACAGCAACTAACAGCAATAATATGGCTTGAACTGTATCCGCCCCCGCAACCCAAATATGCATTGGAATCCTAACCCCTATGCATGCAGATATCATCCCATTTGGGAAGAGGGTTTTCTTTCTTATGTTTATGAGGCCATACCAGTGTAGGTTGTGTATTAAGCTAACCACTTCTGAGATACAAAAGGAGCAGATTAGGCACAGAAGCTAACAAGGACAAAGGGGGCAAAATTGATGCCAAGTGGAGATCACCAAGAAACTGAGGAACAGAAGCTGAAAAGAGATAAGGACCTTCCCTCAGAGCTGGTGGAGATGGGAGCTTACCTCAGAGCCAATAGAAAGAGAGCCTTCCCCTATAGCTAGTGACCTGACTTGAGACTTCAAGCCTCCTAACTGTGGGAAAATAAATTCTTCTTCTTTAAAATCACCTACTTGTGGTATTTCTGTTATAGCAGCCCTAAGAAACTAAGACAAACAACAGGCTATTATCCAACAGGCAGGAAACTGGATTTACTGGGAGACTGGGGACTGCAGAAGAAGCGTGGAGGTTCTGCATAGTGCTCTAAGGTAGGCGGTTTCTAAGATGGCCTCCAGTGAGCCACACCTTCTGGTAGCCATGCTCTTGAGTGTGGGTTGGGCCCAGTGATTTTCTTCTAACAAATAGAATACGGAAAAAAGTAATAGGGTGTCACTTTTGAGGTTAGTTCCAAAAAGGCTGGGGCTTCTGTCTTGGGCCCCTGTCTTCCTCTTTCACTTTCCCACTCTTGAGGAATCAGGTAACATGTTGTAAGTTGACCAGTGGAGAGGCCCACATGGCAAGGAATTGAGGGAGGTCTCCAGCCAACAGTCAGCAAGGAACATAGGCCCTCAGTTCAAGAGCCTGCTAGACTGAAGTCTGCTAACAACCACCTAGGTAAGGTTGGAAGCAGATCTTTCTCCCCCGGTAGAGTCTTCAGATGAGACTCCAGCCCTAGCCAATAGCATGACTGTCCCTCACGAGAGACCTTGAGTCACAGGCAACCAGCTCAGCTGCACCAGAATTTTTGACCCACAGAAACTGTGAAATAACATGTGTTTATTATTTTAAGTGCTAAATTTTGGGGTAATTTGTTACACAGCAAGAGATAACTAATACTCTGAGTACAAATCAAGATCCAGGTTATAGAGTATTCTGATTGTGAGATGCAAGGTTTCCCAGAATCTTTTCATCCTGGAGATATTTTTGTATGGCATCATAAAAGACTAAAATATAGTCCTAGCCAATGATTCTAAACATTTACCCCCCTGAAAACTTTTTATGACAGGTAACAAGATATGAAAATTACCAGTTTTAGGTTTTTTTTGTTGTTGTTATTAATAAATTATTCCTTCTACCACTTAGCAAAAGTATAAATGAGCAGTGAACTAGACCAGAAGCAACTAGCTTGAGGGAAGAGAAATGGGTTATCAGAAAAGCTGGCACATCTGATTCGGGCAGTGACTACAGAATGCCCTTGGATTGTCTGAAAGAAGGCAGAGTGGTGAGAATAAGACGAGAACCAAAAAAATAGAAACATATCCTCTGGGTATATGTCTGAGGTGGACAATATTTCAGTCTCCTGGTTCCATAATTTTGGAAAATATAGAAGCTGATTTCGATTTCAAAATAGAGGAATAGAGTCTTTAGAGATGAAAGAACCTAATTATCAATTAATCCAGTGGTTTTCAAAATATGTTTTATCCACAGGAGTTTTTATAAAAAATAAAATTGTAGGTAGAGCTCCAATAGGCAAAATAGAAAATACGGTATTTTTCTTAACAGAAATGTGTTTTATTCATTCAAATTCATAACGTTTACTCACAAAGCAAATCACTGAGAATAACAATAAGAATACAACATTTGGGAATTAGGATTTATGGACGTCAGGGGCAGCCTTACCTTCTCTTTGGGGGAGTTGTATGGTATTGAAACAATTGTAATTCACAAAGATCAGTAGTTCCTGATGGTAAAGGTTTAAGAACAGCTTGCCTTGTGATCTAGGGGACAAGTCAACTAAACTAATCCAGAAAAGTGAATGAGGAATAGTAAGGCCATTTTTATTTTAATGATATCATATAAAAGGTCATATTTTTAAATTGATTATTGTTAAATTTGGAGGAAGTCAATCAAATACTGCAGCTAGTTTTATTTATCACTGGGCAGAAGATATTTTTCTAATGTAGCCCAACAATATCAAATATAAAGCCATGTTAATTTTTTAAAAAACCAGATATAATAATGCTCTATTCTTTGCCAGAAAATAATTTGAAGTTTCTAAACTGTCTAATTTACTTTGTTTTGCATGTTGCGTCCAAATTTTAGCTTTCAGTTTCATTGCTGATTTTTTAGCTGTAGTTTTTGGCATGATCACCTAGGGACCCTACATTGCCAAAATTAGTTCTTTAAAAATATCAGCAAGGTATCTAAATGATCCAGCCACGTTATATTTGACAATTTCAGATAAAAATGCTTCTATTTCACAATAGTAATTTCCCATCTCGTTTGAAGTATTTACAGTGATGCCTCACCTCAGCATAACCAGCGAATTTCAATACGTAAAGTTAATCCTGGAAGTCACCACATTTATTACTGTCAATAATTGAAAAGTTTGCAAAGCAAGATAATTCTTTAATAAAATTGTCATTTTGTATGATGTCACTCAACACTTAGAAAATGAAGTTGCCTTTTTCCTAACAGCCAGTGCTTGTCTGTGCAAACACACTATTGCACATACATTGGCAACAATTTTTATATGAATGGTTTTTCTGGTACTGCTGTGACTCATTCTACAGGCATCACTACATTTGTATAAGTTTATTGTGTCGCGTGTTACTAGTGTTCTAAGCAATTAACCTTTTCTTCTCCTAATATGTCTGTCACCAAAACCAAACCAAACCCATTGCTGTCAAGTTGATTCCAATTCATAGCAACTAATAGCCACCCTATAGGACGGAGTAGAACTGTCCCCTAGGGTTCCCAAGGAGTGGCTGGTGGATTTGAACTGCTGACCTTTTGATTAGCAGTTAAGTTCTTAACCACTGCTCCACAAGGCCTCTGAATATGTCTGTACTGTTGTATAAAATGATAAATCCGCCTTTTTTTTGCCTGCAAGAACAAAGATAAAAACAATCAAAATGGAGAAATCACCAACATCCCTGCGCTTGCTTATTTGAAACGTAAAGATCTTCTAATCTCAGTCTTCAAGCCAATTATTTAAATACTTTGAATCTGCATTCTTAGCTTCTATTTTAGACTATATTGTTGGACAATGGTAATCACTGTTCTGTATGAGACTCCACTAGCTTACGTTTCATTGGTAACACCAACAGCAAGGAATCTAACAGCATTTTCCTTACATAAAGTACTGTGACCAGTCTGAGATCTTACCCTGCTTGCGAGCTAATGAGTTTGCCAGAGTTTCGTGAAAGCTGATAGAAGACATGAGACTCCCGGCTCAGAGACAAAGGGCTTTATTACTCACGGGACAGCAAGTAGCATGAGCTTCACGTTTGCCTTGGTTCCTCTTACCTCCCGTGTCCCATCGGGATGACACGGAGTAGCCCAGGTGCGTGCTATGTATGCAGTGGGTTTGTATCACAGCGGAGGAACCTGGAACTTAGGGAACTGGAATATTTTAACATATACTAAAATATGTATTAAAATATATTAAACTTGCTCAACCATTGCACTAGAGGGAAACATTATCTTTATTAGACTGGATGGTAAACAAGCCAGCCTCTGCACCAGAGGAAGACATTAGCTCAGTTTTCCAAGTCCGTTTGGTATACAAACATCCTTGAAAAAGATAATCTGAAATAAAGGTTGTCAGCGACTGTTTGTGAGATGTACAGAAACATGCGATCCATGAAGAATAGTTATCCAATACCCAATAGTGCATTCTTCCCCCTCACCTGCAATGTTGTGCTTTCATTTGAATGATTCTGTAAGTGCCTTTTCATTTTCAGGTTTCACTTTTGTTTGGAGAATCCCCAAAGTACTTCAGAGAAATCTTACAGTTTGAAGTAACTACTCTAGTCTAAGCCTTTATTTATGAAAAGGAAACTGAGGCACAAAGAGGTTAAATGTCTTGTTCTGGTTACAGCGAGGCAATGGAATTGTAAATCTAAGCAGTACTGGATAGCAGCCAAAATAACCTCTTCTTGAATCTAGATTATTTAAAACCTTTAAGGGCAAAGAACTTCTCAAGGCCTTTTAATTTGGGTTCCCCCATACGCAATCTCCAGACAAGAGTTTTGAATACAAGAAGATTATTTGGGAAAGGGTCCCAGGAAATATCATCAGAGGAAAAGGAAGTGAGGCAATGGAGGAAGACAAGTCAACAGAAGGTTTGTTAGGAAACAAGTTACCACTGTGGATTCCCGGAGCTTAATCCCACCAGGGAACTCTGAAAACCAGAGTTGAATGTGCACCTTGGAGTTAGCCCACCTGAGGGATGAGGGAGCTGGGGTATTTATCTACCAGCTCCCATCAGCATTGGTTGAGGGAACTCAGGGAGGTGTTAATTCCCTCTCACTTCTGCCCTGCGCTGCACTCAGAAATAACAAATGCTATTGGCCAGAAAAAACCCAAACCACAGCATTGCCTTAGAGTCCTTTCTGACTCATAGCAACCCTACAGGACAGAGTAAAGCTGCCCTATACAGTTTACCAAGGAGAGCACCTGGTGGATTCAAACTGCCAAGCCTTTTGGTTAGTAGCCGTAGCTCTTAACCACTACGCCACCAGGGTCTCCCTGCTGGCCAGTGAGAGTCCTAGACAAAGAGCTGCAAGTGCGGGCAGTTGGAAGTTAGACCCGTGTTGGAAATGGTGCCTTCCAAAGGGAAATGGGATGACCACCAGCTGTGTCTGCCACACCACCTGCAGCCGATCTTGAAAATTTAATATCTATTTCGGTGAATCTTCTCTAGTCTAATTCTCGGTCTCTGTGTTTGGGTGAAGGTCTTCAAACCTGGTGGGGACACTTGTGGGTGAAGTTAAGAAGGCTTTTTAACGAAATGACAATTGCAAGAAGGCAAAGTGTCGATCAAAGGTGAGGGGGGAAATCCTATCTGACTAGGATTTAAAATATTAACGGGAGAAGATAGCAAGAAAGAGAAAAGGAAGTAGAGGACAAGGAGAGCGAGAACAGAAGAACCGCAGCCATGGGAAATTCTCATTAAGAAAACTACTCAGGGGAATTTGTGGCTGCGAACAGGAAACAGACTACCGATTCTCTTCTTAGGCTTTCTCTGAGGAGACTCAGCTAAATTAGAAAAGTCTCTCTGGTGCAGATTATAACAATGATTCCAAAATCGTGAGTAGGAGGATCTCTTTTTACATAAACAATTGTTTTCAAGATCTTTGTGTGTTAGTGGTTGCAGTTTAAATATTCTTTGATTAAGAAAACACATGATGATTAAAAGCTACAACGAATTCAGTAGCATTTCAAAATGAACTCGTGTTTTATCCATCGCTACTGCATCTGCATATGTTTAAAAAATAGCTGGTGCCTGTGCAAGACGTGAGACGTATGCAGGCCACCGACCGGAGAGTGCACTGGCTCAGGGATCCGTGACAGTGACTTTCCAGTGAACTTTCGCCTTTGAGGATGAGCTCTCGTCTGAAAAGTGCTCATGACTGGAGGAGCCTGGAAGGTGGTACCACTGAAATGCTTTAAATATGCGTCAAGAAAACACATCCCATGAGACCTTCCCCCAGATTAGACGTTCCTGAGTAGTCTCCTAAGTAGCCTGTGGAGCCCTGGTAGTCCAGTGGTTCAGAGCTCGGCTGCTCACCGAAAGGTCGGCAGTTCAGATCCACCAGCCACTCCTTGGAAACCCTGTGGGGCAGCTCTACTTTGTCCTATACAGCAACTTTTTTTTTTTTTTCTGTTTTGAGTAGTCTGTTTCCTGAATTTCTTCCTATCAGTCAAGATTAAGAAGTCCCTGGATGGTGCAAACAGTTAAGCGCTCGACTACTAACTGAAAAGTTGGCAGTTTGCAGCCACTCAGAGATGTCTTGGAAGTAAGGCTTGACGATCTGTTTCTCAAAGTTCACGGCCACGAAAACCCTATGGAGGAGTTCTACTCTGACACATGGGGTCACCATGAGTCAGAATCAACCCAACAACAACTGGTTTGCTTTGGTTCGGTCAAGATCATTGTTCACCCAATCTGCCTTTGTGTGGTGCAGGTGGTACACACAATGGCAGAAAGAAATTGAGCTCAGGAAAAAGGCAAAACCCTATGAATCTGCAGGTGTGTTCTTTGAAGGAGAAATGTGCTTACCCCCACCTCTTCCTGCCCACCCCACACACACACGATTATTCTTGCATGATGGCAATACAAGGCTGCAGGTAATATGTCAGAAGCTCAGTGGCTTTCTCTGGTGTGGGGAATCCATGCTTTGTCTAACCAGGCATGTGCATGTGAGTGTGTGTGTATGTGTATACGTGTGGGCTTTTTATAACAACTTGGATTGATGTATGACTGCCTTAATTTTGGCTCAGACTCCGAGACAAGGTTTTGGGTGTAAGCAATTTATTTGGTAGGTGTTCCTAGGAAGCATAGCACGGGACTGGAAAGTGAGAAGAGAAAGGAAGGAAAGCATTAACAAGTGAGTTACTGCTGTGGGTAACTGGGGCTCAGTACCACTGGAGACCCTTTGAGAGACTGTGTGGAACACACTCCAGGACACTCCCACCAAGAGTTAAGGAAGCTGGGGTATTTATCTACTGATACCCATCTGCATTGGTTGGGTTACTCATGGGGACATTAACTTGTGGTATTTCTGCCCTGCCCCCACATGAGGGCCAAGCACATGTCTGTGGCCAGAGGAAGCCCCCAGAATGGCAGCTCATGTCTTGAGAGAAGAAGCCATTAGCCTATAAGGGCGGTAAGGGATCTGCTCAATAATGTCGTGGGTGACCTTTAGGGAGGGCTATGGGGATATGAGGGGAACACTGGCAGCATCTGCTATAAAAATTTGGACTAAATAATAGTATCTACTTTTAGGTTACTTAGGCATTTATCGAATTAGCCAGGTTTTAGACCAATTTCTTCAATGGCACCACGGTTTTTTCTCTACTTATAAACAGGATAAGAATGGTGGTTTATTGGAGTACAACCTGCTTTGTCTCCACTCTACTTTGGGAATCAATCTACAAATAACATAGGAATTTAGAGCTTTCAGGATCTGAAGAAAATATGTATACATTACAGAAATTAATTTGAAATGACATTCAAGGGTAGCTTGGACAAGAAACGCAAAGGGGCAGCCTCAGCCCTATGTGAGTTCTGCTGTATAGACAGGCTTTGAGGTGTGGTCTGAGGCCATGGTGGAGGAGGGAATCTGGGAGTACTACAAAGATTCAGTTATTGGGGCTGAATTAGAACCTCTCCAGTTGGCTGTTACCTTCCAGCATCACTCACTGCTTAGCATTATCAGTATAGGGACACTCAAATGTGGCAGGATCATCTTAAATAAGCAAACTCAAGATGGACTTCTGGAAGGGCCTCCCGCAAAATTTAGAAAAACCACGAATTTTCACCAGTTTCAATGTTTCCTTCTTCAGTAATTCTGGGGAGTTATAGAAGGTTAGAGTCGCCAGGTGGTGCGAACAGTTAATACACTTGACACTAACCAAAAGGTTGGAAGTTCGAGTCCACCCAGAGGTACTTCATAACAAGGGTCTGGACATCTACTTCCCAAAAATCAGCCATTGAAAACCCTATGGGATACAGTTCTACTCTAACACTAACTAGTATGGTACGGGGTAGAAGGTTAGGTTGCAAATTTGATAGCAACAGGTATTGTTTTTCTTGGTTCCGGAAGATGTAACTCCTCTTAACTTTCAAATTGATGCCCAGATGGTTTCTGGACCAATCTCCCAAAGACAGCAAATAGAAAAAACTGGAAAAAAAATATAGAAGACATTGAGAGCTATGATGGCAGTGGGAATTTGTGGGGTTAATATCTGGGAGGGAATGTATTTAAATACTGGCTTTTCACTTTTTCACGTTCCACTCTTCTCAGGCTTCCCATTCCTCTTTCTTGGGATCACTCCCTAAAATAAACCCCTTGCATGAACGCCCTTGTCTTGAGTCCTACTTTTGGGGGGATTCCAGGTCAAGACATCTGTGAATGTTGCTAATGGGCCCGAAGGAGATATAGCATAGCAACATGGTTGAGCAAGAGTACTAGATCTTTCATTAGGTTAGAGCAGGGTCTTCATCTTCTGATGCTTCTCCTGGGGTAAGCAGAACGACAGAATACACATGCCTTTCCTTTATGTCCAATATTCAGTCAGTTGCCATGCCCTGTCATGTGTTCCTCTACACAACATTCTTTTCTTTCCATCAACTTCTAATGTGACCACCAAGGTCCGTGTTTCATCAGTCACACCTTAGCCTCACCACTGTGACCCCTCCAGCTTCAGTGTTCCCCCATCCGCTTGCATACTAGTGCCTGACCAGTTTTTCCAAAATATTAACATTTAACGTTTTCATTGCTAAGTATAACACATACAGAAAACCACATGTATGGCTTAATGAACTGTTATAAGACAAACACCTTTGTAACCACAACCCTCACCACGTGTTCCTTCCCAAACTCAATCTCCTCCCACTCAATAGTTTTCCCTTCCTGTTTTATCAATCATTATGTATCCCTAATTGAGCCCTGGTGGCACAGTGGTTAAAATCTCTGCCGCTAACCAAAAGGTCAGCAGTTCAAATCCACCAACCGCTCATTGGAAACCCTACGGAGCAGTTCTACTCAGTCCTATAGGGTCGCTAGGAGTGGAAATCGACTCAACGGCAATGGGTTTGGTATGTATCCTCAAAGAATTCTTGGATGGAGCAGATGGTTAAGTGCACGACTACAAAAGGTTAGTGGTTCGAATCTACCCAGAGACATCTCAGAAGAAAGACCTGTTGATACACTTCCGGAAGATCACAGCCATAGAAAACTCTATACAGCACAGTTCTACTCTGACACACGTGGTCGCCATGAGTTGGAATTGACTCAACAGCAACTAGTTGTTTTTCTATTAACACAATTCTAAATACCACAGTTTTTTTTTTTTTCCTTTTAAATTTATTTTAAGCTGTTTAGTCTATAGGCTCCCTGTCCATCTCTTTATTTTACCTAGCAATGTCAGTTGAAGAAACCAGGTCTTTTGTCCTTAGAGACCTCACAGTCTGAATTTTGCTGATTGCATTCCAGATAGAGTTTAAGGTAGTCTCTGTCCTGTGCATTTCCTGTAATTTTGTGGTTGGACCAAAATAGCTTAACAGTGTCATTTCCTTGCTCAAGAACCCATCAGCTCCCCTAAACTCCTCAACCTGGCTCTTCTGGAGTGGAACACAGAAACAAAGTTGGAAAGAGGCTTTATCTAAGTGGCAAAAACCATCCTCACTGCCACTAACACGTGATGCTGTTTTGGGGAAAGAGGCTCCAGAAAGCACGTGCTGGAAGGTACCCACATTCCACGTATACACCATGCTCATCCCCTCCCTGGTGTTCTCTCTGAATGGTTCCTGAGGCCAGGTGAGCTCCCCAGCTTCTCCCCTCAGCGTGTGACATCCTTGTTCTGCTCTAACCCCTCTGTGAAGCCTTCACAGGGCTGGCTCTTCTCTGGACTTCTAGGGGACTGGAAGTCTGTGGCATCAGTGGGAGACAGAATGATAGCCCCCAAAATGTCCCTGCCCTAATGCCCAGAACCTGTGAATATGTCTCCTTATATGGCACGTGAACTTTGCAGGTGCGATTAAAGTTATAGCCCTTGAGATTGGGAGATGATCCTGGGTTATCCAGATGGACTCAATCTAATCACATGAGTCTTAAAAGACCAAGACTTACCCTGGCTGAGGTGAGAGAGACTCGAAGGAGGGTCAGAAAGATGGGGCATTGCTAGCTTTGAAGGTGGAGGAAGGAGACCATGAGACAAGAAGGCAGGAAGCTTCTAGAAGGTAGAAAAGGCAAGGAACAGATTCTCCCATACAGCCTCCAGAGAGGAACACAGTCTTGCCTTCAATTTGATTTTAGCCCAGTGAGACTGTAAACCTGTAAACCAATAACTTTTTTTAAGCCACGAATTTTTTTTAACTAATACACCATCCATTTTGGCCCTGAGTGTGCTTTCCTCCAGCCAGACTCCATGCTGGTGAAGGCACAAGTCACATTTTATACTCTCCCCGCCATAATCCCTTAACACGTGAAAGGTCCCTGGTTCGAAACCGGGCGGAAACATAGTCGTGGTATAACCCCTTACCCAGTATTAAAAAAACCCAAACCCGTTGCCATCAAGTCGATTCAGACTCATAGCAACCTTAAAGGACGGGGCAGAACTGCCCCATAGAGTTTCCAGGGAGCACCTGGTGGATTCGAACTGCTAACCTTCTGGTTAGCAGCCATAGCTCATTCCTGGCATAGATGCAGGGAAAGTGTATAAATATTGTTGATTGACTGAAAGCGTTTAATAAGATTAGAGATGGGACAGAATCAGCAACTGTTATGAATTCTACATGCAAGTGATTTAATTGCAGATTAAAATAAGTGCAATTCGTTCATCTTAGTAGTATTTCTCAGGTACCTTGCAAACCATTATTTACATATTTGCAGGAGAAATAAAAGGAATCCTGGTGGTGCAGTGGTTAAGCACCCGGCTGCTAACCTAAAGGTCAGTGGTTCAAACCCACCAGCCGCTCCTCAGGAGAAAGATGTGGCAGTTGGCTTCTCTAAGGATTACAGCCTTGGAAACTCCATGGGGCAGCTCTGCTCTGTCCTATAGGGTCGCTGTGAGGCAGAATTGACTCAATGGCAGTGGGTTTTTTGAATTAGGAGAGTTCATGAAAACACTTTCATGACCACCTAGCAACTTTGTTACCTTAGACAACTTTTGGCAGGTTTTGAAGCTCCTGTAGGGGTGGGATCATCACACAGGTTGTGAAGATCAGCTAACGTGCTTGTAAGCGGTAAGGCTGCAGTGAATGACTGCATGGGTAATGATAACCTACAATGTCACGTAGCTAAAAATATTTGCAAATATTTCTAAATAGTTGGTTTTTCCCCTACATCAGTCCTTCCAAAAGCCATTATTAATTGCCAACTTTGTATGAAATGTTAGTGGAATATTCTGTAGAGTGAAAAGACATCAGTCTTAATCAGTTTGTCGTCTTTAAATACCATATGGGCAGAAATCACTGAATGAGAAGAACTCTGAGAAAAGAGAGTTTACTGAATAATGAATGGAGGATGCTGTTTGAAAGGGAGGGCATTCCAGACTACCAGGTATGAAACTGCACAGAATTATTCCTTAATCACAGATGTCCAATTTAAAAATTTCCACCAAGTCCCCGAAAGAAGAGGGCTGTTCTGAGCAGTGCGCCACAAGCAGCAAAGGGAAGACGGTATCACATCCCGTATTTTCCTATTAACTTATTTTTCTCCAGCGAAGAACGCGATTAATGAAAGCAACCAATCTGTCTTGGAAGAAGTACAGCCATAATGCTCCTTAGAAGAGAGGATGGTGAGGTTTTGTCTCAGGTACTTTGGACATGTTGTCAGGAGGGACCAGTCCCTGGAGAAGGACATCATGCTTGGTAAAACTGAGGGTCACTGAAAAAGAAGAAGACCCTCAACAAGATGGATTGACACAGTGGTTGCAATAATGGGCTCAAACATAACAAAGATTGAGAAGATGGTGCAGGACCGGGCAGTGTTTCGTTCTGCTGTACATAGATTGCCTGTGAGTCGGAATCGACTCAATGGCACCTAACAGTGACTAGTTGAGAATTGCTTTATATTTCAGAAGTCTTCTCTTTTAATATATGCGTGTAAAACACTAAATAACGAGACTCTAACTGAAGCCTCGTTAACTGGAATTCTCTACTCAGCACTCTACTTTTGGAAGAAAGTAGCAAATGCAGGAAACCAAGTGGATTTTACTAACTTTTAAAAAAGTAATTCTAGCACATGGACTGACTTAGCACAGATTCCATCCAATCTTCTACCCACTTAACACTGTAAAGTGAGGACGCGTGTTCAGAAGGGTGACTGAGGCATCAGAAAAGGAGGGGGAAGAAAAAGGATTCATTTTACTTAGTATACTGAGCTTTCTAAGGTAAGGTATCAGCTTGCAATATTTTAGGAAAAATTTTCAACTTACATCCCGGCTAAAGGGGCTTACTTTCTGGTTAATCCTTAACCAAAATGGAAATTTAATTTAGCAGAGCAGTTCCTTCCTGAGGCATTCCGATTAATTGAGGGTTTATTGTATCTAGCAGAAATGTTTCATACATGATATTGACCTAAAGGCAGATTTCAAAGCAGAAATTTGAGTAAAATCCTCTTAGCATTTCTAAAGTTATAGGAGTGCTCTTCAAATTTTTCCTGTCTGAAATTAATTCTGCCCTGCTGCTAAGAATGAAAAACAGTGTAACGTTTGATCATTTTTATTTTTCAACCCAAGCGGTCTTCACGTTTTAAAGTTAGTTGTACGTGTCTCTCAGCACTAGAAGCGTTCCTGACAAAATGCATACTGAAAGATCAGTTACTATTTGAGCAACTAGCATTATTTTTTACCTTAAATTGCACTCAACTTTAAAGTGTTATTTCATCAATTTTTTCTTTACTTAAGCAGTAAGGAAATGCATAGCTGTTTCCTCAAATCCCGATCATGCTTCAGAACCAGAAGCTGGTAGAATTCTAAAGATGGTACATAGAAGGGCACCTCAATTTTTTTTTTTTTTGGTATGTATGAACTTTCATTCTTTGTTATTGGTATTATTATTATTGCATTAATCCTGTCAATCACTTAGAGAGAGATTTCTGAGTTGCTAGGTTGATTCTTGAGTCCGAAGAGGAAGTGAGAAAGTTCTTAGCAGTTCTGGTAAGGAATCGCCATGTCATCTTAAGACTCCTGTTTCAGTCCCTTCTCCCTATGCTGACTCAGATAAAATAAAATACAGAACTTGGCCAGAGCACCAGTATTTGTTTTGAAATTCTCATAGTGAGTTCATAAAGGCGTCGGGGCCTTTTCACCAATGTTCAAAGTCCTCTGTCCCCTTGAGCAAGCTCAGAAAAAGAATTTCCATCATTAATAATTTATTGTTGGCTCTGTGCTGGGCATACAGGAAAAGGTGCTGGGGGTTGTACAAGGCAACCAGACTTGGTCCTGCCCTCAGGGTGTTTATATCAACGCTAAGATACCAGCCAACCAACCCATTGCCGTTGAGTTGATTCTGAGTTATAGCGACCCTATATAGAAGACACATAGAGAAATAAGGCTCATTACTCCAGTGGAATACTTGTAGCACCAATAGTTATTTTTCTAGCAAAAAGTCACTTGAGGGCAGGAACTGTGACTTGCTCACTTGAGTGCCTCCTGTAGAGCCCCCTCCTGTACTAAGTTGGCAATAAATATTCATTAAAGTGAATGTACAAAAACAAAACTGTTTATCCTTAACAAACCAGTTTTCCCAACGTTTCTATTTATGGTATTGGCCCCGTTTTCTTTGGAGTTACCCACATGTTATGTTTGACACTTGTCGTTCTTTGTCCAATCACCTTTGGAGCCTTCCTTCTCAATTCTCCTAGGCCGTTTTCCCATCCCTTCACTCCACCCTGTTGCTGGTGTTAGTTGTTCTAGAGTTGATGATGAGTCATGGCAATCCCACGCGTTACAGGGCAGAATTGCTCCACAAGGTCTTCTTTGCTGTAATCTTGATGGGATAGTCCCCGGGTAGAGCAAATAGTTAAGTCCTTGACTACCAGCTGAAAGGCTGGTGATTTGAACCTACCCAGAGGCACTTCGAAAGTAAGCCTTGAAAACCCTATGAAGTTCAGTTCTACTCTGTACACACGAGGTCATCATGAGTCAGAACCAACTAGCAACAACAACAATCTTGACGGAAGCAGATTTTCAGGTCTGTCTACTGCGCCCTGTCGCTGGGTGAGTTCAAGCCACCAACCTTCAGCAGTCTAGTGCAAATCATTTGTGTCTTGTATTATAACCTAAGTAATGCAAACTTCCTTATTGCCCGGCATTCACATGCATATGAGGTGACTGAAAATACCATAGCTTGGGTCAGGTGCACCTTAGTCCTCAGAGCGACATCTTGGCTTTTTAGCACTTTAAAGAGGTTTCTTGCAGCAGATTTAACCCATGCAATTTGATTTTTTGGCTGCTGCTTCCATGTTGTGTTGTTGTTGTTAGGGGCCACTGAGTTGGTTCTGACTCATAGCAACCCTGTAGGACAGAGTAGAACTGCCCCTTAGGGTTTCCAAGGAGCGTCTGGTAGATTTGAACTGCTGACGTTTTGGTTAGCAGCCATAGCGCTTAACCACCACACTATCAGGGTTTCCATAGGCATTGATTATTGATCGAAGTAAAATGAAATCTTTGACAATTTCAATCTTTTCTCTGTTTGTCATGATGTTGCTTATTGGTCCAGTTGTGAGGATTTTTGTTTTCTGTATGTTGAGGTGTAATCCATATGGAAGGCTGTAGTCTATGAACTTCATCAATAAGTGCTTCAAGTCCTCTTCACTTTCAGCAAGCAAGGTTGTGTTGTCTGCATATCTCAGATGCATGGGAAAGCTGGATAATGAATAAGGAAGACCGGTGAAGACTTGATGCATTTCAATGATGGAGTTGGTGAATAATATTGAATATACCACGGACTGCCAGAAGAATGAACAACTTTATCTTGGAAGCAGTACAGCCAGAATGCTCCCTCAAAGGGAAGATGGCAAGACTACGTCTCACGTACTTTGGACATGTTATCAGGAGGGAACAGTCCCTGGAGAAGGACATCATGCTTGGTCAAGTACAGGGTCAGCAAAAAGAGCAAGAACCTCAACCAGATGGATTGACACAGTGGCTGCAACAAAGGGCTCAATGGTGCAGGTCTGGGCAGTGTTTCCTTCTGTGGTACATAGGGTCGCTTTGAGTCGGAACTGACTCAATGGCACCTAATAACAACAACAACATTGTAAAATTCCAGCAAACTTCTTGCCTTCCTAACATTTTTGGTGCATCTATCAAATGAGTTTTCCTGAAGCAAAGTCCAGATATTGTCCACCCTTAATGACCTTCTCTCCTCATGATCCTCACATGCATCCTCTGCTCCATTTAGGTAAATGGGACCATTCCCTGTTCCCATCAAGTCCTCCCACATCCCCCCCGACCCTATCCTCACAGTTCTGTGTTCCCTCCATTGGGAATTTCCTCCCTCTCTGTCTCCATCTTTCAAGATCCTACAGTCTGTTTCGTTCACAAGTTTTGGTTGCAAGCAGGATAAATTGCCTACAGCAGAACAGGAACTTATTGGAAAGATATTGTCATGGATTGAATTATGTTCCCCCCAAAAGTGTGTATCAATTGGGCTGGGGCATGATTCCTGGTATTGTGTGATTTTCCCATATGTTCTAAATCCTGCCTGTATGATGTTAATGAGGGAGGATGGGCGGCGGTTGTGGTAGTGAGGCAGGACTCAAGCAACAGGATTGGTCTGTGTCTTGAGGCAGTCTCTGAGATATGAGAAGCAAGCAGAGATACGGGGGACCTCATACCACCAAGAAAGCAGCACCAGGAGCAGAGCATGTCCTTTGGACCTGGGGTCCCTGGGCCTGAGAAACTCCTCGATCTGGGAAGATTGAGAACTAGAACCTTCCTCCAGAGCCAACAGATACAGAAAGCCTTCCCCTGGAGCTGACACCCTAAATTTGGACTTTCGCCTACTTTACTGTGAGAAAATAAATTTCTCTTTGTTAAAGCTATCCACTTGTGGTATTTCTGTTACAGCGGCACTAGATGACTAAGACAGATATCAAGTAGTTTGCAGGGGAGTTGGAGAAGCAGAAAGAAGAGGGGAGAACCAAGCCGGCTAACTACCGCTGTCCGGAAGTGCTGGGACCATCTTGTTCAGAGCAATTCCAATCGCACCCTCCTTTGTCTTTGTCATCCTCTCAAGTTTCAGAGTCCTGAGCGGGAGGGTTCTATCATCCAGTCTGAGGTTGTACGTCTCGCAGGGTCTCTGGGAATAAGGACAGTGAGGAACCTACTCTGCCTCTATCCAAAGACTGGACAGGAGGACTCCATGAAAGTAGGAAGGGGGTTGGATGTAAGGTAACCAATTCATGGCACCTTCATCTCTCAAGGCCTATTTCTTGTTTTTTTTCCTACCAGTTACTGGTTGCCATTGTGCCTACGCCGACTCCTGGCAACACCATGTACGTCAGATGTGCCCCACAGGATTGTCAATGACTGATTTTTTGGAAGTAGATCACCAGGCCTTTCCTTCAAGGCACCGCAGGGTGGACTGAAATCTCCAACCTTTTGGTTAGCAGCTGAGTGAGATGACTGTTTGTACCACCCAGGGACTCCATGAGGCCACCACCTTTCATAAAGCCTCTCCTGATTGTCATATTTTGTTTCATACTTTTCATAGTTAGCTTTATATGATTGTTGTTTGCATACTGGTTTTATCCTTCCTCTAAGATAAAAAACTCTTTCTTTGTTTCTCCTGAATTGCTTCTTACAACATCTTACAAATGGAAAAGTAATAGAAATGTTTAATTGAATGAGGGTTAAAATAGAAGGTCACAGAAAGGCTGACATGTTTACTGTGTGACAAGCACATAGTTTAGGCATTTTTATGTTATCTCATTTAATCCTCATAACTCTTTGCAATAAGACTCTTATCCGAGGCTCGGGGTGATTAAATGACTCAAATCGCAGGTTTGTAAGTAGGCTTTGGACCTCTGAGGTTTGACTCAGCACTCTCAACCATTGTGTTATAGATGAATCCAGGGAGGGGGTTAGATAGGTGGGCTTGAATGGTGCTTTGAAGAAAGAAAAGTAAATAACTGGTTGCCCTAGAGTCAATTCTTACTCATAATGACCCCGTGTGTGTCACTGCACTCCACAGGGTTTTCAATGGCTGATTTTTCAGAAGTAGCTTGGCAGGCCTTTCTTCTGAGGCATCTCTAGGTTGACTGAGAGCTCTAAACTTTTGGCTGGCATTTGAGCATGTCAACTGTTTATGCCACCCATGGACTTCAGGTTTTAAACAGGTGAGGTGGTAAGGGGGTGGGGAATTCCTAGCTGCCTCCAGCACTGTAAGGATGTGAAAATTTGTGTTGCTAGGAGTCAGAATGGACTCCTTGGCAATGGGTAAGTGAGGGTGGTGGGGAAACCAGAGTGACTGAAGGGAATAGTTTATACTGGGGCGGAGTTACAAACTACACTGTTAGGGCAGGACTACGTTCTAGAGGTCTTTGAAAGATAGTCGAGTTTAATGCTGAGGTGATTTGGGGGAAAAGGTTTATACTTCCAACAGTTGCAACATTTCATTATTGAAACAAACAGGCACATTAATGGAGTAACCCAGAAACCCAGTGCTGTCGAGTCGATTCCGACTCATAGTGACCCTTTAGGACAGAGTAAAATTGCCCCATAAAGTTTCCAAGGAGCGCCTGGTGGATTCAAACCGCCGACCCTTTGGTTAGTAGCCGTAGCACTTAACCACTACACCACCAGGGTTTCCATTAATGGAGTGGAATGCAGAAATACATATATGCATTTTTAGATAAAGACAGACTTCAAAGAAGCGTCTTACCTATGTTGGATCTTATAGTGAGTTGAATCGTGACCCCCACCCCATAAAAGATACATCCACCCAGAACCTGTGAATGGGACCTAATTTGAAAAAACAGTCTTTGCAGGTATAATAAATCAAGGATCTCCTGATAAGATCATCCTGGATTAGGATGGATTACCAAAACCAAACCCACTGCCGTTGAGTCGATTCTGACTCATAGCAATCCTGCAGGCCAGAGTAGAACTTCCCCTTACAGTTTCCAAGGAGCCCCTGGTGGATTCGAACTGCCGACCTTTTTGGTTAGCAGCCATAGCTCTCAACCACTACGCTACCAGGGTTTCCAGGATGGATTAGGTGGGCCCTAAATCCACTGGTAAGCAACCTTACAAGAGAAAAGACAAGTGGAGAGGACACAGAGGGATGGTCATGTGAAGACAGGGACAGGGGTTGGAGTCATGCTGCCACAGGTAAGGAGCTTCTGGAGTCACCAGAAGCTGGAAGAGGCAAGAAAGGATTCTCCTCTAGAGCTTCTGGGGGGAATGCAGCCCTACTGACACCATTTTTTCCTGATTTTTGACCTCCAGATTGTGACTGAGAATAAGTTTTGTGGTTTTAAGCCATGCAGTTTGTATCGGCCCAGGGAAACCAATGTAGGCTTCTTAGGGCTAGATTGCCCAGTCTTCCTTGGAGCAAATGCTCACCCCTTGTGTGATTAGAGGAGTTTCAGCAGACTGCGGTGGGAAACTGGGAGCTTGAGGTGTGCGGTCACCTTACAGAAAGCAATTTGGCCTTTGTTCTGTTTTTCATAGCTGTACCAACACCTGAGGCTGATGAATGGGGGCTGATCTGACCAAGAGGGATCACCTGAGTGCCCAATGCTGCCTAAGCCTCACAGGCATGATGTAATCTACCACAGCCACGTGGTGAGGCTGATAAAGGCCCAAGGCTCAGAGGTGCTTCCTGGCTTGTGACCATGTACCAGAGACTAGTGTGTTCTTTGGGACGTGGAAGCTCTGTGCTGTGACCCATCCCAGGCCTCATCCTGTGTGTCTCTTCATTTGTATCCTTTTTGGTTGTAATAGAGTTGTAGCTGTTAAGTATGGTGCACTCTCCAGGAGATTTGCTGAGTCACTCCAGTGAATTGATGAACCCATGGGGCAGCCGAGAGCCAGGCGGGCTTCTGTCTGCCTATTTGGCAATCTGAAAGAAGGTGTCCTTCTAATGTGTGAGGTCTGACCCATGACCTAGCACTAGGTGGGTAGGGCCCAGTAATGCTGCATGGATAGCTGGT